>NW_011888844.1:6739334-6788858 GCF_000151845.1 Pteropus vampyrus | reverse complement strand
GTATATATATACACATACATATTTGTGATCCTTTATGATCTCTTTCACTTCTAGCTGTCTAAAATGGAGACAACTCTTAGGGCACTCATCAGCCTCAAGTGTTTCATATGAAATAGAGATTTTAAGAAAATTATGTGTCAAAATTGATATAAGATATCAGAGTAGCTTTCAAATTTACAATAATTTAAGGAAATACTTATGTAAAATGTAAAATAAAGATAAAGAAAAATAGTATAACAGTGTAATTTGAACTTAATACATGATAAGAGAAGATAATAGAAAATAATTTTATTTTATTAAGTTTATTGGGGTAACATTGGTTAATATGATTATATAATTTTCAGGTGTACATTATAATTGACATCTGTATATTCTACTGTATGTTTACCACCCAAAGTCTAGTTTCCTTCAGTTATCATATATTTCACCTCCTTTACTCACTTCACCCTCCCCCTAACCTGCTGTATTTAACCCCCTTTATTCCATCTACCTCCCCTCTCCTCCCCCACTCCTTACCCTCTGGTCCATTGTCTACGTCCCTGAGTCTCTGTTTATCCTGTTCATTCGCTTTTAGGTTTATATTCCACATATAGGTGATATCATGTGATTTTCAACTTATTCATTCTGGCTTATTTCACTTAGCATCATTATCTCAAGGTCCATCCACAGTGTCACAAATGGCATTTCATCTCTTCTTATGGCTGAGTAATATTCCATTGTATATATGTACCACAGCTTCTTTAGCCAACCATCTATCGTAGGATACTTCGGTTGCTTTCATGTCCTGGCCACCATGAATTATGCTGCTATGAACATCAGTGTTCAAATATCTTTTCGAATATGGGTTTTCAAGTCTTTGGGATAAATACACAGTAGAAGGATTGCTGGATCATATGGTAGGTCAATTAAAAAAATTCTAACTATACACATGCATTATACTATACATCAAAAGTAATCCTAGATAAATAAAAAAGAAAATTTTATAAAGTTCCCAGAGATATTGGACATAAAAATAGCTTAGCATGAAACATTGAACCCATTTTTCTCATGAAAAATGACTCCTAGCTATTATTGTACCAACATCGAGGTAAAACAAGATAAGAATATATAAAACCTATGCTCTTTCCTGTTTTAATGTTAAAAACTTTCAAAATTAAAAGAAATACCCATATCCACCTTCAAGAATATGCTGATTTCCATATATTTAGAGGCTTTGTCTTTCCCCAAATCTTCTGGTTATGGCTTAGTGAGTACATGAACATCCAAAAAAGAATCCTTAATTTGGCCTTTCCATTTCACAATAAAAATTTATTCTTCTTTTACAAATCAAAGTGTTTCTATTATAAAACTGTTACCAGATCTGATATAATTTAGATGGACTTATTACTTATTAAGGGATATTACATCAAAGATAGAATTCAGTATTTTCTTTTTAAATGGGGAGAATATAAGGTATGCATGTTTAATAGTTACTTAGAACACATCTTCTTGGGATTACAGATCGTGACAAATTGTCACTAAGGGCTCTTAGTAGTTTGTCTTAGTGCTCTTAGTAATTTGACTTTTTCTAATCAGGACTTTCATAAAAGTGAGCATTTTGCTTTATAATTAGCTTTTCAACCAATAAAATTTCTATTTCCCTGAAAATAGAGTGGCCTCGTGTCTAGTAGCCCAAGGAAGAAATTAAACTCTAAAGGAGATGAGGTGGGTACAAATCTTAATGGAACCAAATTGCAGAAACTATGTATTAAAAACATGGAGAGGATACTGAGAAAAATTTAAAATAAACAAAAGCAAACAAAAACCCAGATGACTCCTATTCTGTAATATTACTAACTGAGTTGTGTCTTCTGCTCCAAGATTAATTATCACTGAAATTCAAAGTCACTCCTTTGCTATATTCTGAATAACTGCTTATGCCCTGGCTACTAGGGAGCAATTTGAGAGTATCATGAATTGTTTAAAGAGGTTTCAACACAGTATGACAATGACATAACTATCATACACATCCTTGTATCCTCGGTGTCTAGTATAGAATCTAACATGTAAATGAAGCTTTTAAAATATCAAGTTGAATCATCTGATTATTTTTGGTTTTTGTAGAAAAAATTTAAAAAGATTGTATATCAGCAATTTAATTTGACTCAATGTATTATTAAGCTCAATGAAAAAAATCATAGAATCATAGTACGTCATATCTTTCAGAGAAGTTAGATATTATTCAATCATCTTGAAATTCAGAAGCTAAGCGTTTTTAGTCTTCCTATCTTGAGAACGCAGATATAATCACTAGCAAAGCATTGACAAGTTATCTGATTTTCCAACTTCTGAACTTTTAGATAAATTTGATGGTCTTTTTTTTTTAAATCTCATGACTTTTCCATATGTATGCTCAATAAGTAAATGACTAGTCTATAATTCGAAGCTTGATTTTCTAACATGCAACTCAGCAATTCATATTTACTATCTTTCTCTGGCTTCATGCAGGTTTTATTTATTTAATTTTTATACTTACTAAGAAAGTCAAACATTTACACCAAGTTACAATATAAGAAATAAAGAAAAGATAAGATCTAATAGTAGTCGAATATTGTGCAGTAAAACCAAACCAAATCAAACTAAAACAAAACAGAGAAGTAAAAACCTTGACCAAATTTGATTCTTTGAAAAGATCAATAAAATGGATAAACCTGTAGCTAGGTTGATTAAGAAAAAAAAAGAGAAGTAAATTGCTAACATCTGAAATGAAAGATGGATCATTATTATTGATTCCATGGGCATTAAAAGAATAATAATGGAGTCTTATGAATAATTCTATGCTCACAAATTTGATAACCTGGATGAAATGGGCCAATTTCTTGAAAAACACAATACACTAAAGTTCGCACAAATTAAGAAATCGAATCAACAAATAATAACCTGCCCAAACAGAAAGCACCAGGCCCAAATGGATTTACTGGTGAAATCTACCAAATATTTAAGGAAGAAATGGTACCAATTCTCTATGCTATCTTCCAAAAAATAGAAGCAAAAGGAATACTTCTTAACTTACGAGGCCAACAATACCAAAATCAGACAAAAACATTACAAGAAAGAAAAACTGCAGATCAATATCTCTCATGAACATAGATGTAAAAATTCTAAACAAAATATTAACAATCAAATAAAACAATGTATAAAAAATTATAAACTGTGACCAACTGGAATTTATTCCAGGTATGCAAAGCTAGTTCAACATTTGAAAATCAATTAAGGTAATCCATCAAACAGTGCAAGAAATAAAAATTATATGATGATGTCAATAGACATAAAGCATTTGACAATATTCAACACTCATTCATGATAAAAACTCAGCAAACTGGGAAGACAGGAGAATTTTCTCAACTTGATAAAGAATAACTACAGACAACCTATAGATAACATCATACTTAACTGTAATCAAAAGTTTTCATAGATTTAAATGTAAATGCAAAACTATAAAACTCCTAGAAAATAACGAGTAAATTTAATGACCTTTGGTTTGGTGATGACTTTTTAGATATAGCACCAAAGGCATGATCCATGGAAGACATAATTAATAATTGGACTTCATTAAAATAAAGTTTTAAAAAACTGCAAAAGCCACTGTTAAGATAATGAAAAAATAAGTTATAGGTTAGGAGAAAATATTTGCAAAAGGTATATTTGGTAAAGGACTAGTATCCAAAATATGCAAAAACCTTAAAACTCAACAATAAGAAATGAAACAACTAGATTTAGAAAGGAGTCAAAACTTTACCAGACATCTCATCAAAGATGATATACACAAAGCAAATAAGCATATAAAAATACTTTGCATCATATGTCATCAGGGAAAAGCAATTTATAACAAAAATGAGATATCACTGTACACCTATCAGAATGGCTAAATCCAAAACACATACAACACCAAATGGTGATCTGAATGTGCAGCAAGAGAAACTGTCATTTATTACCAGTGAGAATATAAAATTTTACAGCCATGTTGTAAGAAAGGTTTGCAGTTTTTTACAAAATTAAACATACTCTTACCCCATATGATCCAAAATTGCATTTCTGGGTATTCATCCAAATTATCTGAAAACTTATGCTCACAGAAAAATCTGTACAGGAATATATATAGCAGCTTTATTTATAATTACCATAACCTGTATGCAACAATATGTCCTTCAGTAGCTGAATGAATAAACAAACTCTAGTACATCCATACAGTGGAATATTTTTTAGTGACAAAAACAAATGAGCTATCAAGCCACAAAAAGACATGGAGGAAACTTAAATGCATACTGCTAAGTAAAAGAAGTCAATTGAAAAGAATACATGCTATATGATATCAGTTATAATATTAGCCATATGAAATTCTGAAAAAATGAAAAACTATGGATACTGTAATAAGACCAGTGGATATAAAAGGATGGAGACAAGATGGAGGTATGAATAAGTGGAGTGCAGGAGACTTTTAGGGTAGTGAAACTATTATTTTGTATGATACTTTAATGATGGACATGTCATTATACATTTGTCAAAACCCATAAATAATATAACACAAAGAATTTATCCTAATGTAAATTATGTATTTTAGTTAACAGTAATTTAACAATATATATTCATCAATTATAACAAATATGCCACACTAATGCATGGTTATTAACATGGCAGTGTAGGGGTATGTGAGAACTCTGTAATTTTTGCCTTTTTTTTTCTCTTTGAACCTATAACTGTTCAAAAAGTAAAGTTTATTATTTAAAAAAAGTTTGAGATATAAAATGGTAGCATAAGCTATCTGAGCTGCTGATGTTGCTAGAAAAGAGAGATAATAAGAGCTGAAATATGGCACTCATGGGACTCAACCTTTAAACTCAACAGAATGCTTTTGAAATAATTATTTTTGTATATTAATAATAATGAAATATCATAATAAATAGTATGTTTTAAAATTCATATCTATCAATATCTACATATATATCTATAAACATATAGATATATATGTAACAATCTAAGATAGATAGTAGATAGAATATTTGTACAGTTAGGCTTCTTTATATGCAGAAGGTAATTCTGGTTTTGTCTTTTTTAAAAAATTAATTAATGTGCCCATATGTTTTGTAAAATTCCTCTTAATTACAGATTCAATTTAAATCAAGAAATATGTTACCAAACTTGCATAATTTCATTTGGGATTGCCAGCAGCTTAAAGTCTCAAATCGAGCCTTTAATATTAATGTTCATCTTTAGTCAATGAAATAGAAAGAAATTAAAAAGTTTTCAAATCCTCATTTATCCTATTAATCTGTCCTTCCAGTTAATCCTTAGATTGCAATTCTTAGCTTGTTAAAAAAAAAATACAATATGCATCATACTTCAAGATAAATAATGACATTAACATACTTCTGGATCTTTTCCCTGCTCATTTTGGATTTTTTTTTTTATATAATTACTGTCAATATACCCTGAAACACACAGAGTTGGTCTAGGATCTGAAACTTATGCACTAAACATGTCATAAAATGCAAAGAATGTGAAGTTCAGTTTTGTGTCATTATCACATTGTCTCCTGTCTTCCACCAAAAGACAAAGTACTGCACACAATAATTGTTGAAATAAGTATTTTCAATATTAAGTTTTTGGTTGTGTAGAGGTTTATAAATGATATTTTTATCCAATGGGTTTACTCTGAGGCTTTGAGCTAGAAGTTCATGCATATTAATGTTGATTTATATAATCGTCATGTCTTTGAAAGGATTAGGAAAGT
The DNA here is from genome assembly GCF_000151845.1 of Pteropus vampyrus. NCBI lineage: Eukaryota > Metazoa > Chordata > Mammalia > Chiroptera > Pteropodidae > Pteropus > Pteropus vampyrus. Next base: position 6,783,088 of record NW_011888844.1, on the reverse strand, counting down.
TCATTGATGTTGGCATTGTGATTAAAGTTTGTGCAACTATGTCTCTCCTCAGTTGAATTTATCAACATTTAAAAGATTATTGTATATACCTTTATCCTCTTAAATGGCGGACATTATGGCTTAGAAATTATCAGCCAGAGTAATATCTACTGCCTCTTTGCAAAAAATCTGTGCCAATCTGACACATTGTGACTTCAATCTGCAAACTTCAGAGCAACTGCATTATTTACTCCATCTTTCATCATGCATACAACTGTATAGCTCTTTGTAGAAACTTTATAATTTTCATTTTTATATAGAAAGCCTTGGAGTAGCTCTACAAAATACTCTCTAAAAACTTTGGAACTTTTTTTTTTTTTTTTTTTTACCCTGCAGTCTTGCCGAACTTATTTATCAGTTTTGACAATTTTGTAGTGAGGTATTTAGAATTGTATGTATACAAGAACATGTCATCTGCAAATATATTTTTACTTCTTTTTTTCCCCCCAGTATTTTCATGTGAATTTTATCTACCTTTTTTTTTTTTTTTTCATAGTCGCCCTGCTGAGAACCTCCAATAAAATGTTGGACAGAAGTGGTGGAAGCAGAATACATTTGTCTCTTTACTGATATCTGGAGGCATGTATTCAGTTTTTCACCATTGAATATGATGTTAGCTATAAGATTTTCATAGATGCCTTTTATTATGTCGAGGAATTTTCCTTCAATTTCTACTTTGTTGAGTGTTTTCTTTTCTTTTTTTTTATTATGAAGGGCTGTTGGTTTTTGTCAAATGCTTTCTTTCGATTGAGAAGTTTTTCTTTATTATATTGATACAATATATTAAAATAAATTTTAGATGTTGAACCAAACCATGCATTCTAGAGAGAGATTTAGTTTGCTAGTGTTTTATTGAGGGTTTTGTATCTATATTCATAAAAGATATTTCCCTATAGATTTATTTTCTTGTGTGTCTTTGGTTTTGGTATAAGGGTAATACTGGCTTTATACAATGAATTGAGATGTGCTCCCTCCTCTTTTTTTTTTTTTTTTGAAGGGTTTGTCAAAATTGGTATTAATTCTTTAAAAATTTGGTAGAATTAATTATTGAAGGCACCTAGGCTTGAACTTTTTTTCACGAGAAAATGTTTTATTACTAACTCAATATATTTATTTGTTATGTCTATTTAGATTCTGTGTCCTCTTGAGTCATTTTTGGTAGTTAATGTCTTCTAGGAATTTGTCCATTTCATCTAGGATTTCTTAATTTGTTGGAAGACAATTTTTCACAATATTCCTTTATAATCATTTTCAGCTTTGTATGGATGGTAGTAATGTTCTTTTTTTCATTCCTAATTTTAGTAATTTGAGTCATCATTTTTTTCTTGGTCTGTCTAAAGATTTGTTAATTATGTTGATTGTTTTAGAGAACAAACTACTGTTTTATTGATTTTATCTATAGTTTTTCTATTCTTTATGTTATTAATTTCAGCTCTATTATTTATTGTTTTCTTTCATTTATTTCAGATTTGGTTTGCTCTTCTTTAGCTCAGTGTCTTAAGGTGGAAAGTAAGGTTGTTAATTTGGGATTTTTTTCTTTTTAATATAGGTTTTTACAACTACAAATTTACCTCTAAGCACTGCCTTAGTTATAGCCTATAAATTTTGGTATGCTGTGCTTACATTTTTATTTATCTTTAATGTAGTTACTAATTTTCATTGTAATTTATGCTATATTAGATGAGGTAACAAATACACAAATGTTTCATTTTATGCATTTTAAGTGTACAGTTAAGTGACATCATGTACATTCACATTGTTATGCAATCATCAGTGTCATCCAACTCCAGAATTTTTTTATCTTGACAAACTGAAATTCTGTACACATTAAACAGTAACTCCCTATTTTCACCTCCACCCAGCTCAGCCTCTGGCAACCACCATTCTAATATCTGTCTCTGTAAATTTGACCACTGTAGGTACATCATACAAGTGTAAAGATACAATATTTATCCTTTTGTGTCTGGCTTATTTCACTTAGCATAATGTCTTCAAGATTTAGCTATGTTGTAACATGCGTTAGAATTTTATCCATTTTTAAGGCTAAATGATATTCTATCATATGCATATACCACCTTTTATTTACTTATCCAATGATGGGTATTTGGGTTATTACGACATTTAATTACTGTGAATAACAATACTATAAACATTGGTGCATAAATATCTGTTATGTTCCCTGTTTTCAATTCTATCATCTATCTATCTATCTATCATCTATCTATCATCTAGATTCTATTTTTCTACCATTATGTGGGCTGTTTTTTCAGTCTGTTGATAGTGTTTTATGTTACACACAAATTTTTTTTATTTAGATGAAGTCCAATTTATCTATTTTTTCTTTTGCGTTCTGTCCTTTTGATGTCATATCTAAAAAATAATTTCTAAATCTGGTATCATTAAACAATTACCCTATGCTTTATTCTAAGAGTTTTATAATTATAGCTCTTATGTTTATGTCTTTAATCACTTTTTAGTTAATTGTGATACATGGTATAATATGTTTCTAGCTTTATTCTTTTGCATGCATATATCTAGTTTTCGCAGCATGATTTGTTGAAAAGACTGTCCTTGCTCTATTAATTTGTTGTGGCACCTTTATTGAAAATAATTTAATCATAAATTATTTTGAGGATTTATTTCTGGTGTCTCTATTCTATTCCATTGGTCTGTATGTTTGTCTTTATACTAGTGTCTCACTTTTTTATTTTGTAGCTTTATAGTAAACTGCAATCAGGAAGTATGACACCTTCAACTTTGTTCTTTTTTTTCAAGATTATTTAGGTTTTTTTATATTCTCTTGATATTTACTATGACTCTTAGAATTACTTTTTCTGTTTCTACAAAAAAAGTCATTGTAATTTTGATAGGGGTTGCACTGAATCTGTAGGTTGTTTTGAGTACTGTTTACACTTTAATAATATTAAATCTTCCTATTCTTAGATATGAGTTATCTTTCCATTTATTTGTGTCATCTTTAATTTCTTTCAGCAATGTTTTATAACTTTTTATGTAAAATCTTTTGCCATTTTAGTTGTTTATTTCCAAATATTTTATTATTTTTGATGTTACTACAAATTAATTTTTTCTTGATTTCCTTTACAGGTTATTGTTACTGTCTTGAAACAGCTAATTTTTGTGTGTTGATTTTGTATCTTGCAACTGTACTGAAATTATTTATTAGTTTAAATTTGTGTGTGTGTGTGTGTGTGTGTGTGTGTGTGTGTGTGTGTGTGTGATCTTTAGAATTTTCTACTTATAAGATTACATCATTTGCAAACAAATACTTTTATTTCTTTCTTTCCTGTTTGGATGCTTTTTATTTTTTTTTCTTGACTGATTATACTGGTTAAGACTTCCAATACCATGTTGAATAGAAGCAGTGAAATTGAGTATCCATATCCTATTTCTAATCTTAGAGAAAAAGTTCTCAATCTATCAATGTGATGTATGATGTTAGCTGTAGTTTGTTCATATATGCCTTTCATTATAATGAGAAAGTGTCTTTTTATTTATTTATTTTTTTGGTTGAATATTTTCATCATACAAGTGTGTTAAATTTTGTCAAATTATTTTTTTGGCATCAATTGAAATAATCATGTGTTTGTGTGTGTTTTCCCTCTTTTGGGTAATGGTGTGTTACATTGATCGATTTTCTTACGTTGAACTATCCTTGTGTTCAAATATAAATCTCACTTGGTCATAATGTATAATTCTTTTAATTTTCTCTAAAATTTGTTTTGATAGTATTTTGTTGAAGACTTTTACATCAACATTTATCACAGATATCTTGTAGTGTCTTGGTCTGGCTTTGGTATCAGTGATGCTCACTTGATAGAATGAGTTTGGAAGTATCCCTTCCTATCTAAAATTTTGGTTAAAAAAAGAATTGTTTACCTAATCAAGATCATAAATATAATCCATATTTTTCATTAATTTTATTTTTTATAATAGCATTGACACAAAATACTATTGAAGACATTGTGAGGGTATAATTATAGGAATCCGACCTCATCTATTCCATTCTATTTGACAAAAATTTATTGGACGCCTTGTGCAATATGTAGAAAAAAAATAAAACAATAAAATTTTTCTGTTTCTATTCTCAAGGAACAAATGACATAAAATGGGAGGCATAATAGATAAATAAATTGAAGGTACAATAAAGTGATTTCTTAAAAAAATAAAATAAAATAAAAATAAAAATTTGGAACTATTTCAGAAAAAAAAAATAATGTTAATTTTTCTTTAAATGGTAGAATTCAGCAGTGAAACCGTGTGGTCCAGAATTATTTTGGGAGGGAAGATTTTTGACTACTGATTAAATTTTCTAATTGGTTATAATCTATTCAGTTACCGTTTCTTCAGGATCCACTCAGGTTATTCTATTTGTTAGCATACAATTATAATTCTTTTATTTTCTCTAAAATGTGTAGTAATGTTCCACTTTCATTTATGATTTTAGGTATTTAACTCATTTATTTCTTAGGCAATCTAGCTAAAGGTTTGTCAATTTTGTGGCTCTTCCAAAAACAACTCTTGATTTCATTGACTTTTTAATATTATCTTTTCTCTATTTTATTTATTTCTGCTTTTATCTTTATTATTTTCTTCAGCTAACTTTGAGTTTAATTCATTTTTTCTAATTTTTTAATATGTAAAGTTAGATTGTCGATTTAAAATGTTTTCATCATAAGTGTTTACAGATATAAATGCACCTTTCGACACTACTTTTTACTGCGGTCTGTAAATTTTATTATGTTGTATTTTTATTTATATATGTTCAAGATATTTTCTATTTTTCTTTGCGATTTTTTTTTTACCCTTTAGCTATTTAATAGTGTGTTGTTTAATTTTCATTTGTTTGTGAATTTTCTAATTTTCCTTCTGGTTTTGATTTCTAGTTCCATTCCACTTTGGTCAGAATAAACATTTTGTATGACTCTAATATTTTCAGTTGTATTTTTTTTTTTTTTTTTTGTGGCCTAACACATAGTTTAAGCTGGAGATTGTTCAATGTACACTTGAGAGAAAAATGTATATTCTGCTTTTCATCAGGTGGAGTGTTCTGTATATGCCTGTTATGTTCAATTATTCTATGGTGTTGTTCAAGTTCTCTATTTTCTTATTGATCTTTCATCTGGTTAGTCTATGTTACAATTTCTTCCTTAATACTTTGGTTATTTAGATATGAGTTATCTCCTCATGCGGAAAAGTGTATCTCCCCATATTTTTTTCCCTTTATTTATTTTTATCATTATTTTATGTTAGTTTCAGGTATACAATATAATGATTAGACATTTATATTATTTATGAAGTGATCCTCTGGATAACTCTAGCATCCATTTGCCATTACACATAGCCATCACAATAATATTGACTATATTCCCTATGCTGTACTCTATATCCCTGTGACTGTTTTGTAGATACTAATTTGTACTTCTTCATCCTTTCACCTTTTTCTCCTAGCCCCCAATCTCTCTCCCCTCTGGCAATCACCAGTTTGTTCTCTGTATCTGTGAGTTTGTTTATTTTCATTTGTTTGTTCATTACTTTTGTCCCTTAGATTTCACATATAAGTGAAATCATATAGTATTTGTTTTCCTTTGTCTTACTTATTTCACTCAGCATAATACCCTCTAGGTCCATCCGTGTCATTGCAAACAACCCTATATTTTTAATTTTCCAAATTTCCTTCAGTTTTTAATTTCTATTTTTATTTCATTTGTGTCAGAGAGTATAATTTTTAAAAAGTAATTCTTATGCTTTAAAATTTACTGACTTGTTTTATTGTCTAGAATATGGTCTATTCTAGAAAAGATTCTATGTGCGGTTAAGAATAATGTCCACTATGTTTTCTTCATCTCAAAAAGAAATCCTTTACTCCTTAGCTATCGTCCTTCAACATCTGCCATTACTGCCAGCCCTAAGCAACCACTAATCTACTTTTTATACCTATAAATTTGTATATTCTGGATATTTCATATAAATAAAATCATATAAGATCTGCTAAAAAATAATAATGTTCACTATGTTATGGAATGTCTTATAAATGGTTCCTATGTCTAATTGTTTTACAACGCTGTTCAAATTTTCTATATCCTTGTTTATTTTCTTCCTAGTTTTTTTTATTCATTATCGAAAGTGGAGTACTGACATTTCTATTATTATTGGATTGTCTGTTTCTCTTTGTATAATTCTATCAGTTAGGTAAGTGTGCTTAAAATTTTTATATCTTCTGAATGGAATAACACTTTCATCATAAAATATGCCTATTCATTTTGACTAATGTTTTGTGTTTTAAAATCCATTTGTCTGATGTTTCTCTAGCCACCCCAACTTTCTCATGGTTACAGTTTTCATGATAAATCTTTTTCCACAATTTTTCTTTCAAGCTATTTGTATCTTAAAATCTAAAGCATGTTTTTTATAGACAGCATAAAGTTAGATCTTGTTTTTATTCCAATCGGCCAAACTCTGTTCTATAAATGGTGTGTTTATATCATTTATATATAATGTTATTATTAAATAGTTGTATTTTCATCTGTTATTTTACTTTTTATTTCCTTTATATTTTTTCTCTTTGTTCCTCTTTTCCTCCTTTCCCGCTTTCATTTTGTATTAAGTCAATATCTCTAGTACAATATTTTAATTACTTTAAGAAATTTTTTAGTGTATATTTTGAGATATTGTTTTAAGAGTTGTTCTAGACATTGCCATATACATATTAAAATATGAGAACCGAAATTATGTTTATACTAATTTAATTCCAGTGAGATATAGAAATGTTACTCCTATAGAATAGTATTATTTCTTTTTTATGTAAAATTATTGTTTGTTACATCTATTTAAGTTATAAATACATTGTTATAATTAGTACATTATATAAATTTGTATCTTTTATGAAATCTAAGACAGGAGAAGTACATATTTAGATAATTTAATATGCAGACACACCTCATTTGATTGTGTTTCACTTTATTATGCTTTGCAGATATTGTATTTTTTTTCCAAAAAAATGAAGTTTCGTAGTAATCCTGTATCAAGCAAGTCTATTGGTATCATTTTTTAACAGCATTTGCTCACTTTGTGTGTCTCTGTGTCATATTTTGGTTATTTTCACAATAGCTCAAACTTTTTAAATGCGATTATATTTGTCATTGTGATCTGTGATCAGTGATCTTTGATATTACTATTTAATTGTTTTTTGGTGCTGTGGCATTCCATATAATACAGTAAACTTAATAAATGTTTGTGTTCTAACTTCAGTAGAAGAAGTAACTGCAGAGATGTTGAGAACTAAAATTAGAAGTAGAGCCTGAAGATGGGACTGAATTGCTACAATCTCATGATAAAATTGTAACAGATGAGGAGTTGCTTCTTATGTATGAGTAAAAGTGGTTTCTTGAGATGGAAACTACTCCTGGTGATAATGTTATAAAGATTATTGAAATCACATCTAAAGATTCGGACTATTGCATAAACTTAGTTGATAAAGCAGTGGTTAAACTGGAGAGAACTGACTCCGATTTTGAAAGAAATTCTACTGTGAGTAAAAAGCTTTCAAACAGCATCATATGCTGAAAAAAAATTGTTCATGAAAAGAAGAGTCATTTGATGCAGCTAACTTCGTTGCTGACTTATTAAGAAATTGCTACAGCTGCCCACTTTTTCAGCAACCACCACACTGATCAGTTAGCAGCCATCAACATTTAGTCAAGACTCTCTACCAGCAAAAAGATTATGACTTGCTAAAGGCTCTAATTATAGTTAGCATTTTTTAAGAATAAAGTATTTTTTAATTAAGTACACTTTTTTGACATAATGGTATTGTACATTTAATATACTACAGTATAGTATAAATATAATTTTTATGTTCATTGGGAAACCAAATTTTGTATGACTCACTTTATCACAATATTTTCTTTATTGCAGTGGACTGGAAACAAACTATACTAGTCTTCTTTAATTGCCTTTTCTATTTTGTTGTGGTTGTTGTTGTTCCTGTTCTTTTTTATTCAGGTTACCATCTGGTGTTTTTATTTATACCAATAATGTTTGTGACCACTTACCTCTATTGTGATGATATTGACAAATATATTTTTATGTTTTAAGCTCAACATATAATTATATAGATTTATTGTTTATATAATTGCTTTTAAAATCAGTGAAGATAAGAAGAAATATGCATTTATGCTGCTTTTTATAATAACATTATTGATATTCCTGGTATTCTTTCTATTTTTGTATAGATTTGAATTGTTACCAGAGTTACTAGCTTTTAGCATAGAGACTACCTTTAGTATTTCTTATTAGGCAGGATTACCAACAACAAATTTTCTTAGTTATTTATCTGAAAATTACTTTTTTTAACCTTTGTTTTTGAAACATAGTTTAACTGAATTTAATTTTCTTGGTTGGCAGTTCTCTTCTTTCAGTACTTTGACTATGTCATCCTACGGTCTTCTGGCCTCCCATGTTTCTACTGAGAAGTTAAAAATCTTATTTGAACTCCCTTTTATGTGATATGTCATTTTTCTCATGCTGCTTTTAATATTTTCTCTTTTTCTTTGTCATTTAACATTTTTGTTAAGGTGTGACTATGTAGATCTCTTTAGTTTTATTCTTCCTGGATTTTGTTGAGGTCCTTAGATGTGTACATTACTGCTTTCATTAAATTTTTCAAATGTTCAGCCATTACTTTTAATATTTTTATGTTCCTTTCTCTTTATTGTTTCTAATTCTCTCAATTTGCAATTTCTACACTTAATGATGTCCTGCACTTCTCTGATATTTTGTTTATTTTTTGTCGTTTTATTCTCTATTCTTCATATTTCATTATTTGTATTTTCTGTTAATTAGAAAAAAATATGCTGTATTAGTCCTGATTCTGACAAAAAACAGATGACAACCTCAAATTTGATACTTGAAGAGACTATAAGGAAGATATAATTTACAAAGCTACTTGCAAGCTGTTTTCAGCACATTGTTCTTTCAATTAACAAAAGTCACACACATTCTATAGTACATGTACTATTGTCTTTGACAATACTTTAAATAAAACGTTTTTCTCCCAAGCTATTATTGGTGTATTTTAAAGTTCACTGATTCTTCTTTCCGCTAGTTTAAATTTGCATTTTTCAGGCCCTCTAGTGAATTATTTTCACTTTTATGTACTTTTAATTCCAAAAATTTTATTAAAAAAAATAACTATCTCTTTATAGTTTCTATTTAATAAAACATAGTCATTATACCTCTTTTCTTTACACATGGTCTCCTGTAGTTCTTTAAATATATTTATGATGCCCGCTTTGAAATCTTTTTTTTTTTTTTAAGCTGTACTTTAGTTTTTCTGATGGATAGTTTCTGTCGCCTTTATTTATGCGAAAAGTTTGTAATATTTTGTTAAAAACTAAATATTGAGGGAATATATTCGAGAAAGTCTGTATACTAATTCCCCTTCTGGTGTTTTTATTGTTACTTATTTGTTTAGTGACTTGGACAATTTTAGTGACTTGGAAAATTTTACTGAAAAGTCTTTTTATGGGAAGGTTTTTCAAAACCACTCACCAATGCCTGCCATTTTGTCTTTAGCCACTTTTACTAGATTACCCATACTTTCCTGTTCCTGCTGCTACCACTTCAACTCATATCTGTATGTCTGCAACAGCCTATTTGTATTTTTGCTCATTTATCCTCTATTTTGTTGTAGAGTTCATACTGTAGATACCACATCTAATAACACTGCTGCTGCCACATCAGCATAATAATATGCAACTGCTGCTTCTCCCACATTAGACAACCTCTGATATTTTTACTTTAAGTACTCAACCTTAGACATGAGCATATTCATCCTAGGATGACAGTGGTTTCATCATGGCTCTTTTTAATTGTCTCTTCCTGATCTCCTTGTTGAACCAGTTGCCTCATTTTGTATTTCACACCCAGATATTAGGATCCACTAATTTCAGGCAGATTATTATTTTCAACAATGCCCTGGGGCATAAATTATACCACAGCTTTATTATATAAAATTTATGCCTCTTTTCAGGACAGATTTTGAGGTCAGTCTTTGAAGTTTATACTGATCCCAGGAGTGGTGTTCTTAACTCTCTTTTCCTGCTTATTGCTGATAACCTACCTGTACTGTTTTAGCTTTTTGTTCTCATGGAGCTACGATTATCTACCATCAAACTCTCCATTACTTTTTAGAACACCTTTAGGCTTAATTGTTACTACCAAAATCTTCATTATTTATTTATCATCAAATTCTCCATTATTATTTAAAGTACTTTTAGGCTTGAACTTTCCCATAGTTAATTTCAAGTGAAGTCAATTCCCTTTGAGAGACCTTTGGGTGTCTTTGTTCTTATGGCCTTTCTCTCTCTCTCTCTCTCTCTCTCTCTCTCTCTCTCTCTCTCTCTCTCTCTCCTCCCTCCTCTCTCTCAGAAAATTATCATGCATGGGTATCATGGCCAACTCATCTCTGATCGATACGCCTGCTTTACAAGCAGATTGCTGGGCTTCAGAAGCAGCCATTCATTTTCTCAGTTTCTTTCTTCCATAACTGAACTTGTTTCTTATAAGCAAGATAAGGAAAGGGAAATGAAGGCCTCAGTATTCTCGACTTGTTGCATCTATGGTAGAATTTCTGCCTTCAGAGCAAGAGATGTGTGGAGAATAGGAACCCATAACATCTAAGCTGAACTTGCCAGAAATTTAGTACTTGCAACATGGAACTTGGGAGGATGAAAAATGTTGATGGACAGCGCCTTCATGGTGAATTTGAGGAGGGGTAGTGACTCATGTGTCACAGGTTCTTCCTGTTCTTACTGATATTTAGATTTTCTTGAATACTTTTTTTTCTTTTCTATGTAACCTTAAGATAATTTCAAAAGACTTTAAGTTGTTTTTATTGTTTAATAATGTTCACTAGTTATGATTGGTTTCCTGGAGATAGGACCAGCAGAGTTCTTTGTGCCAGCATTCTGAAAATAGTCTCTTCGATGGCATTGATTTTTGTTTCATTTGATAACTCAGTCATTAAAGTACTTTCTTTCTTAGCTTTGAGGACACTGGATTCTTCAGTTTCACTTTTACCATTTTGCTTGTTTCTCTCCGTCTTTTTCTCTGTTTTTTTTCTTTTCTTTTTTTAAAATTTTCTTTCACTTTTTAAAGAATACATGTTTCCCAAAACTTAATTCTCAAAACTAGGTTTATGTCTCGAATCCAATATTTCAATAATTCATTTATTTTCATGATTTCATTCCCACCTCTGCATAGATGATTTTCAGATATATGCATGTATAAATACATATTTACTTGACATATAACTCTTATTTAAACTGCAGCCAAATTATCCTCAACTTAATGATTGTTACCTCAGTTAATATATCCAAACCAATTCCTCACCTCAAAACACTAGCATCCATTTCTATCTAATTTATTTTAGTCTAGCGGACCATATTTCTTATGGTTTCCAAAAATGAAACATAGGTATAATATTTGACTCAATACTTTTTGTGCCAGGTTTTTTCAATACCACTCACCAATGCCTGCCATTTTGTCTTTAGCCACTTTTACTAGATTACCCATACTTTTCTGTTCCTGCTGCTACCATTTCAACTCATATCTGTATATCTGCAACAGTCCATTTGTATTTTTCTCATTTATCCTCTATTTATTTCTGTTTATAGTTCATACTGCAGATACCAGCATCTAATAACACTGCTGCTGTCATATCACCATATTATTCAAGTGCTACTTTTGTCTACTATATAAGTCGTATGACTTATGTGTGGATTCTAGAATTTTCCACAAGTATTTCTATGCTATCTAGCTAAAGTAATTTTTATCGAATATTTGTACTGCAAGAAGGTATCATATATATTGTGTGCCAGAAACATATTTGCTACCTACCTGTCATCTAATATGAGTTAGTTTTCTCAAAAAATTGACATAGGGATACATCAATTTTGTTCTTCCTTTTTTTTTTTTTTTTTTTTTTTTTTTTTTACTTATTATACTCCTAACACGGTCTTAACATTTGGCTAGTCTCTTCATGTCTCTATCTTGTCTGTATTTTAAGGTTCATTTCTATCTTGTTTATAAAGTTTTTTCTCATTACCTTGTTCATTTGTATTTATCACTTTTTAAAAATACTCTAGAAACATTTTAGCACTTTGGTTTTCTTTATTTCATATATGCATGTTTTATTTTCCCAACTACCTTGTAAACTAATTGAATCCACAGACCTCTTATATATTCTCAGTCTATAGATATATTTGCCCTATCAATGATACTAGTGCTTCTATTGGAATATCAGATTACTTTGGTGGTGCACCGACACGTGAATTCTACTTACTGAAAGCTGATCATCACTGCTATATTCACTGTTCATTTTCAGTGAAATTACCTATAAGGATTTTTAATGATCCCAATAAGGAGGAGATTGACCTCTTAAAATAGTTTCTCCCCCACTATTTGCCACTCCTGAGATTGTTTCTCTCCTTTTCTTTCTGCTACTTATTTTGCTACCACCACCTCTATTCTCAATTATTCCTCTTAGTCTCTATCTTCTTCATCTTCCAACTCTTTGAAACTCTGTCTTCGATTTTCCTCCTTAAGCTCCCAATTTCTGAATGTCATTTTTAAAAGTCCAATATATCCCTCTGTTTTCATAATTATATTCTTTAACCCTTCTTCTTTTAACCCTTTCTATATTTCATTTTAGATCTCAATGCTCACACTACATTTCTGCCTTAGCTCTTAGCATTTCTTTAGTTTTAGCTTCATCCAAATTGCAACCTGTCTCTATAATATCATTATATAAATATATTAGTTGCAGATACTCAATCCCTTATATTCTATTTTTGCATATTTCCTAGCCCAAAATTTTTCCTCAGACTGGAGTCCCTTTTTTCACCCTATAGTTTTTAGAATATTATAGGTCCAACTAAGATTTAATGTATAATTTTATTTCTTTTTTCTGTGCACTGTTGCTCTTAGCCCCTGGAAATTTGCATCAGGAGATAGAAGCCTAATTTTCTTGCCGTCACTGAAGATTTTAGTCACCACTCTCCAAATATGAGTGAAGTTTTTTCTTTAGAGTCTTGCCGGATATCCAACTTTTGCATCTGTCTCTTTTTTTCTTACCCACGAATGTCCATAGTAAATTAATTTTAGCAAAAAAGAGCCAACTTAACTAAAATTATTGTAAATAATATAAGTGTTATTCTGATATGTCAAAAATTTTGTAGGTTAATACAATTAAATTAATTTGGCAAATACTGTTTTAATGTGCTTAAGACAGTTTTAGGCACATAGAGGGAACTTAGCAAAATTGGTTAGTTTTCCTTCTAGATTTTATGTTTGATAATTAAACAATTAATATCGCATGGATATCATTAAGAAATTGAATCTTCAATTTTAGCTGTCCTCTCCTCAACAAAGTTCGAGAATTTTCAGGGTGCTCCTTTACTTGCATCCGCTTCTCGGGTAGAAAGAAAAATATATATATAAAAATAAATATAAAAAGAATTTGAGTGAAAAAAAGAATGAGTAGTATTACTTCTGAATTTTGAATTGCTAAATAAATCTTCATTAAAAACTTCTAAACCAATATGGATAAGAAATGTAGAGAATAGAGATTTGCGTGAGGGGGTTATGTGAAGGAGAACTTTTTGTTTCATCTTTTGAGTGGAGAAAAGTAAACCTAATGTGTATATATTTCTTAATACTCAATTTGTTCTAATGTAGTACACTTGAGAAAGCTGTGCTGTTTTTCATATGTATCCAAATATGTAAGCTATGATTTTCTAAATGTGTTTTAAGTGTACAGAAAGTACTCTCAAACATACAAATAAGAACAAAATGCTCAGTCTGTCATAGCCTTTAATGATATCTAAAACAGTCTGTTATATTCTAAAACTTGTATCTTGTAGCTATGACTTTTAAAATTAGTGATTATCTATTTCTGTCTTCTGTTTTATGCTTCACAGATTTCCCAGATGGTTTACTCTTATTAAAACACCTGTCTATGACTCTGAATCACAGTCAAGTTAATGATTTTGACATTAGATCATGTTATCTCTTCCTGTCTCTGTTAATTGTTCTTGCCTCCCTTCTTTATTCCACATTGTCTTAGATCAGGTTCACTAGGAAAAAGACTGAGATAGAGATTTATGTTCAGGAGGTGTTTTGTTGTTGTTGTTGTTGTTGTTTGCTTTGTTTGTTTTGGTTTTGAGGGATGTGGGTGTGATACCACTGAAAACAGCGTGTGAGAGTAGATGAGGGAAGCACAATTACCTAGAGGCAGAGTTTAAATGTGAAGCAGTTAAAAGAAAGACTTTAAGCATTTTCAGGGGAGCTCTGGAGCTGAGGCAACACTTCAAAGATGTCCTGAAATGACAAAGGGGTCAAGTTTTTGTATCTTCACATTGGCTAATTAGATGTAGGCTAGCACTAGAAAGGTGGTGTAATCTTGGGAGAGGCAGCTGCTTTGTTTGATGCCAATTACTAGGGAGGGACTCCACTATGAGTGACCAGAAGGCAGCAGATCTTAATGTTTGGAGAATGAGTGTCTTAGTCTTCAAAAGGTTTATCTGAGTGGCATACTGAGTGACATACTATAGCATCCACATAAAAACCATGTTATTTTTTTCTTTTCTCTTCTAGACTTAGGTTGGAAATTTTATTTACACTTTTTTAGATGTCATCAGCTTTCACAGAGACTAAAACAAAGCAAATCAATCTATCTATCTATCTATCTATCTATCATCTATCTATCTATCTATATTTTTAGGCAAGGCAACCCTTGGTTGACCTCATAGATTTCAAGGACCTTGTCAGCTTACAATCCCTTATTATTATTTTTTTTTCATGCCTACAGCACCTGGTCTTCCTAAATGGTCTCCCATCCAAGTACTAACCAGGCCCGACCTTGCTAAGCTTCCAAGATCAGATGGTATCAGGCTTGTTCAGGATAGCGTGGCCTTAGACACAAATCTATATTTTTAATTCTCTCGTTCCTTTGGTAAATATTTACCAAAGGAACGAGAGAATTATATCTATCTATCTATCTATATATAATGTTTACCAAAGGAACGAGAAATATTTACCAAAGGAACGAGAAAAAAAAATATATCTATATAATATATAGATGTTATATTATATTATATAACATATAACATCTATATATTATATATATAAATTATATATATACTTATATACATATAAAATTAATGCTACATTTCAATGGGCAGCTGACTCATAATAAAGACTAGAGTGTATGGATATTATTCAACAGCATAACTATCTATGGAGAATATATTAAGAGTATATATTTGTTGTTACTCCATATTGTATATTAATATAATCACCTTTAAGAAAAATCATTAAAAATGTTGCCAGTACAACTATAGTTTCACATTTACATATATTGCATGCATTATATTTATTTATGCAATAATATTTTAAATTATAGCATTTTTTATTAAAAAATAAATATTGGTTATAGTAAAATATGAATAACTCTCTAAAAGGATATGCGACCCAATTCTTAGTGATGCTAATACAATGCAAAAATATTAACATATTTTCTGAAACTTTGGCATTGACCTTGAACCTCTGATTTTACCTACACTATTTTATTTTCATTAATAAGTAGTCTAGTTTTTCTCAGTTAAATAATACAAATCTCTTCTTTGCTTCGTTGTTGTTATTTTGTTGTTTTTCTTATTCTGACTACCAAGAAGGTATGTGTATAGTCATCAGAATATGCTGATGAAGATAGTTTTCTAATATTTAATTTATCAAACACTTGAAGGTTAAGTCATATATATGTTCTATAAGCACAGATTCAGAAGTAGTAACAGATAAGTAACTTCTTCCATTGTTTCTTTCATTAAGCTCTGCATACTCACATATTGATACAAATACTTTATTCCAGATAACTATGTTAAAGTCTCAACGACCTTATGCTGTGAATCTATTGAATGAATAGAAGGTGTTCTGTGTCCTTTAGTTAAAAATAACAAAACTTTGTTGAGGTTTTTACTCACTCAGCATTCTTTAAAATGTAAAAAACTGTGAAGAGTTTGAGATATTAATCTGTTTTAAAGCTATGAAGTTAGCCTGACACAGTTTTATAGATGCTGACAAAAGACAAGAGACTTCTGGGTCATAGACAAAGCATTTTATCACTCATGACAAAGTAGGTGGCATGAGCTTATATTTCCATTGTTTCTCCTTGCCCTCCGAGTCACACAGGGGTGATGCAAACTGGCACAGATACTTGTGCACACAGTAGCTGTGTGTCATAAGTGAGGAACTTTGAATTTAGGAAAATCCCAATTTGAAAAAGAGCTGCTTGCAAACTTGCTCAACCTTTGCCTTTGAGGGAGACATGTTTATTATCTTGCTTAGAAATGAAATCTAATTTAACCTCTGTTTTGGAGGGAGAAACTATCTCTAGCTTCCAAGATTGTTTGCTATACAAACATAGGCGAAAACTTATGAACAAAAGCTGTCGGAGCCTCTTCACAAGACATAGAAACAGTGAAAATTTTCTCTAAAAAACCATTCATTAGCTAACATAAACTGTAGAAAAGTCTTTGAAAAGTTTGATATTTACAAGTTTAAATCATAGTTGAGCTAATGTCCCCCTTCCTTTTCCTCAGCCCAGTTAATTAGAATATAGCACAAATAAGAAGAATCAGTGATCCTTTATCAAATCTATAGATAATTCTAATTATTACTTTATTGTTCAATAACTACTTTCTTTTTCTTAGCTGGTTCCTAAATGGAATGAATAAATGCTTGTTATCAAAGTTTTCATTTTGAGAAATAAAAGTTTTATAAAATTAGATAAGATCAGTTGTTAGCATCATAATTGTCAAATCTTATAATAAAAATTTGTAAGGTGATTTCAATATAATAAACTAAATAAATAAATGAATAATTTTTATTTCAAATTGACAATTGAGCAAATAACTGATGGTTACATTTTATTTTAATATATAAAGTATTTCATACATAAAATTGAATAATAAAAGCCCGCTTAAAATTGAAATGTTTTATTGAATATAAGTGACTTTGTGGTGCTGGATTCTTAGTGTATAACTTCATAGTTTGGTGGCCTTCATCTCCAAACTCTGATGTAAAAACAAATCCAAAATCAGATCAGAGACTTCTATAATCTTAGCCCCTTTCTTTCTATTGATTGAGTAATCTCGGATCTTTTCTATGTAAAATACATGGTATTATACACTAAATAAATATGCCCATTGAAAGTGTGAATAAAATTGAATATTATTAGATATTTAGAAGATTCTCTGGAATATTTTAATGCTTTTCATTTAACTTTTAAAGTGTCTTGCATAAATTAGAATAAAATTATTACCATCCTTGTGATATAGTTTGATTCTTTCAAAAACCTGGAATTTTTTTGGCTAAATGGGTCTAAAATATAAGTTACAAAGAGACATCTGACACACTAATGACAGATATATAATATGAAGCAAATAGAAATCTTTTTTATAGGATATATTATTTTTGAAATAAAACAAAAATATAGTCTAAAATCTAACTAGTCAAAATTTGGAACATTAAAATGGTGAAAGGCTGCCATCTTCAGGGTCCTCTATGCTTATTTATTCTAAAAATGTATTCTACTGTGTTGACTATATAATTTGCTGGTCTTAGTGATGTTAATGTAATCTATTATTATAGATGCTAGTTATTGCATATATATGTAGTAAAGGAATTAAATATATTTTAAAATATAATGTTTTATGAAGGAATTCTGAAAATTAATACAATTAAAAGAAATAAAATATATGCTTGTATCTTTGAGGAAAAAAATAGATATATCTGTGAGATCTTGAGTTAGTTTGTCAATTTTTAAAGATATTAAACTCAGTCTTTTTAAACATTGAACTGCATTATTCATTCATCTTTTTCTAGGTAAAAGCTTGCCTTCCCTCTCTACAGAAGTTGAGAATAGTTTTCAAGTGGGTTGCTAGAGAAAGATGTATCTAGTTTTTTTTTCACTTAGATTCTTTTGATTTCACTATTATGACTTAATTCTGATTCTTGTTTGTCATTTCTAAAATTTTAGCTCAGTAGATATCTTTGTATTTCTGACAAAAATGTGAATATATGTGAATATTTTGTTTAACTGCTTTGTTCTACATTTAAATCATGTTTTCTACTTTGTAGAGGTTTGCCGGTTAAAATGTGGATTCTATGGATGGTAATATGACAGTGATAAAACCAACTTTTTAAATTTGATTGCTATTTTTATTTTATCCTCATAAAAAATTAAGAACAAATTATTTTATTTTATTTTTATTAATATCTTCCTGATGGCTTATTTTTTGTAAATATATATTTTATATCTCATTTGCTTTCATGAGATAAAAATTCAAATGACATTTATTTTTTAAAATGAAGAAACACTTGATTTAGTTGCTTCAGTTATCTTAATCAGTTTAATTGTTCACTGATTCATTTCTGACACTAAATAATTATATCTGGGAGTAGCAAATTTACTTCCAGATGAAAAAATTTGATCTTTCTTAGACATAATCTAAGTATCCTTTGCTTCATGAGAGTTTAGAATTTATGTAATACAGTATATCTATGGATTAAATAAATTCTATATGCCATTTTACACATGTCATGCATACTTATTAAATAAGGCATAACATATAACAAACCTCCTATGGAAATAAATTCCAGTTATATTACCTTGTTATATACCTACTAAATGGGTGACCTGAGAAAGTGATTCAGTTTCCTGGAAACTGTATCTATGCATTTAATTTTATAATAAAAACGCATACATGTAAGATTATTGTAAAGATTAACTAACACATATAATGATTCTAGCATAGTGCTTCACACATAATGCCTAATCAATTAATATGAGTTGACTTAGAAGTTTATCTTTAATCTTTATGATTATTCGGATCAACAGAAAGAACAGGTACAGAAGTCTGAGCTGCAAGTAGCAAGATAGAAAAGTCCTTAAATATGTGTGAACATTTATGCATATATGTATGGGGGGGCAGTAAAATTTGGGTAATTGTAGGTAATGGTAAAGAAGCTATTTAAGGATATTAAAGTTTTGCCACTCTAAAGCTACCTTTTGAGATATTGATTTTTAAGCTTTTTATTAAGAAACAAATGACTCAGAAAGAATCTTTGGTCCTCCCTCCTTCTCTGTCCAAGAGATTCAGACAGAAAAATCTTCCTTGGGAAGGAAATCTTAGGATGTTAGTCTTAGCCTAATTTGAATTAAGTATAGCAAATAGAAGAGCTTTTTAGTGAGTGGCCTGTTAGCTAAATATCAACTGTGTCCCATCATTTCTGAGTTACCTACAAAATTTGCTTGCCATGCATGTTCTGCTCTTTATCAACTACCTGTAAATCACAGATTCTCACTTCTGAATTCTAAAGCCCCATTTCTCCTCTTTTCTCCTTTATCCAAAAATGTCATATATACCCACTATTGCCTCGCTTGTTTGGGAATTTTTATGCCTGCGTGAATTTCCGATATGCATGTAGTAAAATTTGTTTTTTTTCCTGTTAATCTGTCTCTGTTAACTTGATTGTTAGCCCAGCTAGAAAAATGTAGAAAGTGGGAAGAAAAGGTTTTTGTTTTTTTTTTTTTTTAATATTTAGCCTCCACTCTATCCAAGAAAATAGTAGTTATATGCTGCTAGTTCAATATTCGTTCACTTCTATCTCAAATTATGTCACTTCTATCACATGATTTTATTTTGAGTTTAATTTTTAATTTAAATCACCAAAATTGTTATCTAAACATAGCATATTTATAATACTTTAACATTTTTTTTCTATACACAGGATTTTTTTCAATCTAGTTGTAAGAATGCAATGAAACTTTTAATGCTTTTAAATTTTTTATTGAATATATGGAGAACATTCAGATATTATATTTTGCAGAGTCTCTAGAAACACCTGGTAGGACCTTGTCTAGCCCTCTAATATATGTTTTGCTATCATTGTCAGGATTCTGTAAACTTGAAATCTGATAGTATTAACAATATTTCTATCTTCAGAAATGAATTTTAAGAAAGTGCAAACATTTTCTCAGTTCCATCGTTAACTCAATACAGACTGAGGATCTGATATTTTGACACTGTAATAACACAATATAAACAGATGTATCCTTACGAATTTTCTTCTCTTCTTAAAGGTGTTTTTTTCTGATATATTCAATTATTTTGTGTTCCTCTCTGCAACTCCATCTAATAGTACTAAAATTTGCGCTCATATAATTTTATCTCAATTTGGTAGCCAAATTATAAATTTTAGAAGTTAAATTTTAAAATGAATTCTCCTCAATTTAACTTAATTCTCAGGAGAATTGCAAGAATGCTGTCTAAATTCAACCAAATTGTTGAAACAAATCCCACAAATGGGACAAAGGTATTTCCAGCCATCATCAGTATTTATGATCACCACACTTATGTTATGGTGTGATCGCAAATGATCTTCAAAAGCTTTTCTATTAAATGTGCTTTCAAATTTGATCTGTGGAACATAGAACACAGGCCTCACAAAAATATGGAATTCCTCCGGCTCTTTAGTTTCAGTTGATTTGGACATTTTTTTTGATGTCATTCTCTCAATGAGGGGACGGTAGTAGTACACCCTCAGAGGTCTTCCAAATATTATGGCCCTTTCCTCAGGGAGGAGGGCATTTGGATTTTCAATGAATGCAATATATTTTTGCTTTACCCACGTGGTATTTTGACGACCTGCAGCTTGAGAGAAATATCTTCCACACAGCAGACGAAGAGTCATTCTTCTAATCTCACGACTATTAATGAATGGGATTCTCCATGAAATTGAGAGTTGGAAAGGAATTTTGTAATTTATGGTGGTATAACACAAATTGCTGGTTTTCTTCTTCATATTTCCTGAGTAGAATTTTGCTCTTTTAATTAAGGGATTCTTTCTATCAATACTTATTAGTGGTGTATTCATACGGGTAATTCTCCCTAATCCTGACATAAGAAAGATCCACTTTCTAGGAATGGGAATTTGAATGAGATGGGACTCTTCTTCTTTTAAATCTTCTTGAGGATCATTTTGGTCCATCTCTACTTCAAGCTCATTGTTTTCTGCTGGTTGAGAAACAGCATGCTCCTGGGAGATTGGTATGTCTAGCTCCCTGTTCATTGGGTTGCTTTCTACCTGAGAGGTCATATTAGATTCAGCAAATGAAGGCTCTACATCTGCACTACAGTCATTTGGAGCCTCATTTTCTGAATTTTCGAGAACAAAGTCAGATGAATCACTTCCTTCTTTAGTAGGGGAAGTCATCCTGGGATCTATTTACAAGAAAAAAAAATACAAAACAAAGATTTATTAAATTGAAGAATGCTTTAATTCATAAAAAATCAGTTTTTAGATCTAGCAAAAAGCATGCAGATGTGTTATTCCTGAGTTTTTTATACCTTAAATACATATACATTTCTTGTACCTTTAATATTAGTCACGGACCCATAAAGTAAAATAAGGAAAAAAAAATCAAAACTGAGGGCAAATGTAACTTCTCTTTAATAGGCATTCTCATTATTTAGTCTGGAACTTATATGTAAATTTGGAATAACATAAACTTTCATCTGGCTAATATAGGAATGTACTCTATGCACTTGTGCACATATAATTCCCAATAAGAAGTCAAATTATTTCCTTTTGGATGGTGAATTAAAAAGAACTTTCATTTAATAATATAAATCCAAATTATTGATCTAGGATTTTAAAATGAGACTAAAGTAAAATGCAGTTTTTTATGAATATATACGTGTTTGTGCATGTATTTGTGTGTGTGTGTGTGTGTGTGTGTGTGTGTTTGTGTGTGTATAAAACCTATGTGAAAATAAAATGGTCAGATTCGTAAGAACAGGCTATTCTTTCCTTGGAATTTTTTCTTTGTTTATTCTTTTATCTGTTCTTTCTGAGCAGTAACTCTGCAAAGAGCAACAATTTATGAATTATATGGGGTGGAAAGGCAGAGCAGATAAGAGTAGAAAACTAAATAGTGAAGTCCAAATTCTGAATCATTTCATTAAAATATGTTTCAAATTATCGTTTTGTTCTCATTCTCATTGCCTCAGCACTAATCAAGCTTATAATCATATTATGCTTGTTTTATTGCTGGTAGTAACTGATTTTCCTGATTCCAAACTCTCAATTTACCTTTTTCCTCTTTCCTTTTTCTTAAAGTGGTATAGGTCTTTATCTCATACTGCAGTCTTCAGAGACCCTCCTCTAATATTCTTACCTCTATTTACTGCACATGCTTTTTCTGTTCTTTTTGTTATTTCATACTCATATTAAACTTACAATTTAAGCTTTGAGCATTTTTTCAAAATTTTATATTAATTCAAGTGTGACTATTTTTATCACAAATAAACTTTATTTGTTTACTCATTTATTGTTTTACTGAAGGCAGTGATTATAATGAGATTTTATTTGGTATGTTTCACTCCCTAGTACTGTTTTACTAAGGTCATGGAATTATCTTCTACTTTTAAGTGCATTATTCCTTGACTTCTGTTACCACATAATAGTTTGTTATCCTTCTCCTTTTATCCTTATTTTAGTTTGTCTTTTTTACTTTTTTCTTTTACTTTTCTTAACATTTAAATGTAAGCATTATTCAAAACATATTTCTTGATCTTCTAGTCTACTTTTTTTTTTTAACTCTCTTCTTCAGTGACTTTGTACAGTCCCCAAATTTTAAGGTTCCTTACTGAACTTAACTAAGTTTAATCTGTTTGAGATTGTTGATTAGAGAAACTGTACTACCAAGATATTTCAGCATCAACAGAGTTATAATAAAAGTAAGACAATGCACAAAGCCTACATTCTAGAGGAAGTCTATAATAACCAAATTGGACTCACTAAGTTTGAGGATAGTATGACTGGTTGCTTCTAGTAAGGCTGAGATCCAATAATTTGGCCGGAACTGAAGTTCCTGGTGGTCATCTAGGTCTTGTTAGATGCACCCTGAAAGCAAATCAGTTAATTTTTATTAAAGAAGATGCAGACTAGTCAGCTTCTATACCTTCTATTTCCAAGTAAAGTACCTATTTTGCTTTGCCCTTTGGTAGAGTCTTCTACTTTCATGTCCCAGGTTCACTATGAGATTCATTGTTCTCTTCTACATTCTGCCCTGGCATTTTATATAAAATATATTCAGTGTATATACTCATACTTATTACAGATATTAATGCTATTAGAAAATGTTAAAAATGTGTTTGTCAACAGAATTTAACTTATATTCAAAGGCTTGCTGTCTTCTGCAAGGAAGTCATATCAAAAATATGTGTACTTAGGACCATTACTATTCACTTAAAAAAAAATCACTCCTTATTGAGATTGCACAAGGAGCGCACTGGGTATTCTATTCGACAACTTAATATTTATCTTTTAATGCCTAGATTTATGTTTGGAAATAGTCAAGAGTTATTTCTTAGTAAGAGTTCTTTCTTACTTTATCATTTTCTAATAATACAATCATATACATACATATGTTTTAAGCATTGCAGTAATACAGTATATATAAGCAATATTTCACAGTTTATTAGACAAAAAACAAAAATTGTTATATTTTGCTAAGATAAATGTAAATGCACCTGATAGCTCATAAAACTATAATGTTTAAAATTCTTAAAATAAGACACGTTTTTTGATTGATCATTGGATCTTTGAAGAAGTACAATATTACAGTTATATATTTATAAAGGCTTATTTTGTAAAAAGTAATATAAAGCAAAAACTATAACTAAATACCAGAGTTGGTGTCTTCAAATTTTTCTCTTCTGATTCAGATTTTGACATACAAGGCCTGTATATTTTAAATATACATGTGTGGGATTTGAAATGAACCTGATTATTTTGAACCTTTCTAAATCAGATTTATTTAGCCTCCTAATTGGGGCAAGTTTGTTTGTATTCTAGTCAAAAACTGTGTCCTCTAGTGCTCATATGCTCTGGGAAGGATGTATTTTTCCTTCTACCAACAGTTAAAGAATTTTATACCAAATTGCATCAATAATTTATCAGTTCAGTTAAAATTTCTTAACATGAATTGAATGTCTCATCTTTCCTTTCTGACAAACTTTCCAAGCTACACTATCACATTATGTTGAATGAAATTTCCTCAATTAACACATGCCTCTGAGCCTCATTAACTTATAAGTGTCAGGAAACCCCTAACTATGCCTTAACTCCTTCATTTGTAGAACCTTAAATTCTCCCCTTCCCCAAAACTTGTTAATGTTACTTTGAAATGTTTTTGTCACTGAAAAACTTTAGTGCCAAATAAAACAAGGTACTTTTCTCCATTTAAGATATATTTAAGGTATATTCACAATATTATATGTAAACATATTGAAGGTGTGACCCAAAGTATCAAGTCCCAGTGTAACATCTCTATCAAAGACTCATAAATTAAGTAACTGAAGTTAATTTTAAAATAATTTCTAAATACTGTAAAAAAGATACACAGACTAAGAAGTACTTATTAAAATTCCTCATATACTTTCAATTTACCTTACATCTCCATTCTCAGAGTACTACAACAAACGTGATTCACTAGGCCCGGTCTGCTCTCCTCCTTTTCTTCTGCCCTTTACCACCCCCTTTTATACCTTTTCAAAGTTCTTTTTACTCTACATCACAATGGCCACAGAACTTGGCAACCTAGCAACCAAACACAACCCTCTGCAGCGGTTAGGAGAAGGGAATAACTGAAATTGTAAAACTAGAAGTGGTTTTAAATGGCAAGGGCTGTGAATACGATTAAGTTCATATTTTTGCTTCATCACAGATAAAATTTTAACTATGTGCTGTTCCCAAGTTTGAAACAGTGTGAAGATAGTGTTAGATAGTTAGGTAGTCATGAGCGACATGAGGGAAGGCCCAGCTCTGTAACCATAGAAACCTCCCGAAAACAAACATTTAACAGTTATAAATTACTTCTATATCCTAAGGTACAAAGGCCATAAAAGCTTCTGGCTTAAACCAGCCACAAACACATACACAGAAAGTACTACCCTAACCTGCCTGTAACCTCAGCCTCATTATACAATCATTATAATATCATACATATGTCTGGAAGTTTATAAATCTAATTATAACAGACCGAATTCTGGGTAAGCACATGATAAGTAGGCAAAGGGTTATGTAACAGCCAAATGTCAATCAAAATGATCTCACATGCACTTGTAACCACCTATCATGACCCAAATATAAACAGACCTTCCCACTTCTGTGGGGTTATAGCTCTTGTTGAAACCCGCTCTTCCCTTGGAGTATGCTTTTTTTATCTTTTCACCTCCCAAATTCCATGGGGCTGCAGTCTTCCTTGGCATGGCCGATCTCCTTCTAAAAATGTGCTTTCAATAAACCTTACTTTTTCTAAATCTCGCTGATCTGTAAGTCGTTACTGAATCAGCGAGAAAAAAAAAACAACAATCCCTTCCATGCTGCTGGGGTGATGCCGGATTTCACCTCATCCCATGTGGTAACAATAGGATTGCCAGATAAAATAAGGGCATTCAGTAAATTTAAATTACTGATAAACAATAAATACTTTTTTTTTGCATAGATATGCACCAAATACCAAATATAGTCAAATATGTTTTGAGACATACTCAAACTAAAAAAAAAAAAAAAAAAATGTTTTTCGGAAATTTTATTGGATGTCTTGTATTTTTGTTTATTAAATCTGGCAATCTGACATGGAGATAATATATGACTGATTGTTACATTTTATTAGGTTGGTTTACAAACTTTTAGTTGTCTTTTATATCATTTGTCTGGGCCTACTTTGCTACTTTACTTTTATTTCTACTAACTGATTTCCTTTTGATTTGTCAGCTTCCAATAATCAAACAATAGGGATATCTATATTCTTTGAATACCTTTTTGACTCTTATGAATAATTTTATTTTGATCATGTCTTCAGAACATTTCTAATTCCCATATACTGTTAACAATGAGAATATCCTGATTTAAGTAAGCACGTGAGGCTAAAAAGAGATATGAGAGTTGAGTGTCTCTCATCTAAGGTAAAGCTATCCTAAAAGCACTACAGAAGATGAATGATGAGAAATTCTAAAATCAAAATGTCAATATAGGGCCTAGATAGAGACTAGAAGTCAAAATGTGGCATTAAAATTGAACCATTTAGTCCAGAAGGTAAGGACTAGTAGAGAAAACAAATGAAGAACAATTGTATTAGTACGGGTTCTCCAGAACCAATAGGGAATGATAGATATAGATAGATAGGTAGATAGATAGATGATAGATAGATAGATAGATAGATAGATAGATAGATAGATAGACAGACAAATATATATAGATAAAAATAGATATATAGAAAGAGATTTATTATGAGAGATTGACTTATGTCATTATGGAGGCTGAGAAGTCACTATCTGTCATCTGAAAGCTGAAGGCCCAGAAAAGCCTGTGTTGTAGTTCCAGTCTAATACTGAAAGCCTGAGAACTAGAGGAGTCAATGATATCTAAGTCCCGGTCTGAATCTGAAGGCCCAAGAAGCATGAACTTAGATGTCTGATGGCAGGAGAAGTTAGATGTGTCAGCTTGCCAGCTTAGGGAAAAAACAAATCTGCCCTTTTTCTGCCTTTTTGTACTATCTAGGTCCTCAAGGGATCAGATGATATCCTCCTACATTGTTGAGGGAAATCTTCTTCACTCAGTCTACCAATTCAAATGCTAATCTCTTCTCTAAAATCTCTCACAGACACCCACAGAAATATTTTATTACTAGCTCTCTGAGCACCCATTAGCTCAGTTAAGCTGACACAGATAATAATCACAAGTCCACCCTTTGTCACACTGACACCCATACGCATCTCCTTAAACCATACTTAATCTCCAAATAAATAACAATGACAAAGTCATGATTATGCTTAACATACCACTATCCTGAATACAACTAAAAATGTACTAACCTCTCCCCAAGAAGAGAAGATCAAGCTCTTGAATGATGTTCACTCTTCTCCTGATATCCCATAACTTAAATGCAATGATGTAATATTAATAATACTTAAATGCTGACATAATGACAATACATATTATGTTGCATATTAAGGGAATAAGAGAGAAAAGAAAACAAAAATATTTGATTATATATGCAGATATACACACAAATATTTATAATAAAATAAGAAGGAAATACTCATGACAATTACAGTACTCATTTTTGTAACTGTTCACATGGCTGTAACTGGTATTTATAACTATATTTTTCTACTACCCATTCTGAATTCCATTTGCCTTCAGCAAGTACCTCAGCTGCTTGTGGTTCTTCATCTGGTGGAGTGATCCAAACTTTCATTCCTGAAGGGTCTAGGCAGTTTGTAGTCCTGCCTGGATTGGATTGCTGTAGTTTTCCTTTGACCTGAATTCCAGGGCATTTTAATCCTAAGAGAGGCCCTAAGAGATCTCCTATATTCCAGACAGATTCTTCCTCACTTACATTGAGGAATAGTAGTTCAATTTCCCCTTGGTAGTCAGGATCAATAATCTCAGTGTACACAGTAACTCCTTTTATTGCTTGTTGATTCAGAGACATGAGGAGCCCTAAGTGGCTGGGTGGCATTATTAACTTCCAGCTCTGTGGAATCATTGCTGTGTCTCCTGGTGGAAGCATTACTCTCTCTGAAATCAAGACCACTATGCAGGTCGAGTATAAAGTCATGGGAATAGGAAGCAAAATTTTTACTAGTGGGTCACTAGAGTTAATAGTGAATGGTGCCACTTCTATTTTCACCCCTTGATTTTTGGACCTGTGAATCATGACTGTAGATGAAACAGCACCATATATTAGCCACTGATTCAGAGCATATGCAGCCTTCTGTAGAACCTTGCCTCAGTCTTTCAAGGTATTTCCACCTAGCTGGTTCTGTAACTGAGTTTTCAGTAGACCATTCTGAAAGCCAGCTTCTTTAGGATATTGGGGAACATGGTAAAACCAGTGAATTCCATGATCATAGGCCCATTATCACACTTTTTTTTGTTGGGAAGCGAGTTCCTCAATCAAAAGCAATACTGTATAAAATACCTTGATGGTGGATAAGGCATTCTATAAGTCCATAGGTGGTCGTTTGGGCAGAAGTATTGTGTGTAAGGAAGGCAAATCTGTATCCAAGTTAAAGGTATTTTGGTAAGGACATAATACTGTCTTTTTCATGATGAAAACAGTTTAATTGTAATCAAATTAAAGTAGTTGGATGATAACTCCAGGGAATGGTCTAATATTGAAGATTAGTGTTAGTCAGTGCTACTGGCAGATTAGGTATTTATTGATAGTTGTAGCCAGCTCAGCCTTGGTGAGTGAAAGTCCTTGTTACTGAGCACATGCATTAGCTTTCATTCCTGCCACCATGACCACATTGTTTATGAGCCCATTGGTTAATGACAGGAGCGGTTCGAGGAAGAGTCTAACTGGTATATACAGAATGGCTTGTCCTATCCATTTGATTATCAAAATTTTCCTTTGCTGATCATCCTTTGGTGGGCACTCAAATGAGACACAAATATCTTCACATCTCTGCCCATTCTCAAAGTTCTATCCACATATTTCTTCTCCAGTTTTTTTTTTTTTAATAATTTTCCATTTATGCTCCTTCCAAATCCCTGACCATTCAGATGAACCATTAGCCACAGGCCATGAATCAGTATATTTGTACATCTGGCCATTTCTCCTTCCAAGCAAAATGTACAACCAGGTACAATGCCCAAATATCTCCCCAATGAGATAATTTTCTTTTTACCACTGTTCTTCAGGAATGTCCAGAGAAAGGCTATAGTGCTATAGCTGTCTACTCCTGGGTGGTGCTTGCATATCATGCAGAACCATGTGTAAACCAGGCTCAAGCCTTCTTTTCCTCTATTAACTGATCATAGCAAACAACCTGTAAGGCCATTGGTGCAGGCTGGGAGAGAGAAGGTAGTACATCAGGAATGGGGACCATGGACATGTGGGCCCTTCTTTATGTAACTTACTTGATCACTCAAGGACTACTTGGGCCATATTGTGTATATACCATTTCCATTTGATAATAGAGTGTTGCTGTGCACATCCAACTTTATGGCTTGGTGCATCAGATAACAAACACATCATGATAGGCAGCTCAGTTCCTATGGTGGCCCCCTGGTCAAGTGCTTAGTCTCTACTAAAATCCAGTATCAGGCCAAGAACTATATCTGAAGGGGAGAGTGGTTATCTGCAGGTTTTGGCAGGGTCTTCTTTCAATACTAAAAGCCTGCACTGCAATTTACTTATAGGGGCATGCCAAAGGCTTCAAACAGCATCTTTATCTGTCACTAACACCTCAAGTACCATTGGTTCTGGATTATATGGCCCAAGTGGCTAGCTAAGTAGCTTACACAGCAGACTGAACTTATTTTGGAACCTGTTTTTGTTCTGGGACTCATTCAAAACTAGTGGCTTTTTAGGTCACTAGGTAAATAGACAGAAGTAACACACCCAAATATGGAATATGTTGCCTCAAAAATCCAAAGAGGCTTACTTGACACTGTGTCTCTTTCTTAATTGCAAGAAGGGGAGATGCAACAACTTATTCTTTACCTTAAAAAAGAAAAATCTCAATGTGGCCCAAACCACTGGATCCCTAGCTATTTTATTGAGTTTGAAGTTCCCTGAATTTTAATACTTTGTATTTTTCAGTCTCTGATATGCAAACGCTTTACCAATAAATCTAGAGTAGTTACTATTTCTCACCCACTAGGTACAATAAGCATAATGTCATCAATGTAAAGGAGTAATGTGATAGCTTTTGAATGAAAAAAGTAATCGAGATTTCTGCAAATGAAATTATGACATAGGATTAAAAAACTGATATATTTCTTAGGTAGGGCAGTAAAAGTGTACTACTAAGTTTACCAAATAAAAGAAAATTGCTTCTAATAGGCCTATGGAAGTCAGGTAGCTAATGGACTTTTAGCTCAGATCCATCTCACAGTGGGTCCCCAAACTCATGCTGTGGTTATTCTCCCAGTTCCAGTATGCACCTGGCAGAACTCCCAGATTGGTTCCTTGGCCTATTTAGTGAGTGTTATTATGTGGGAAAGGCTGAGTGAAAGCCGATAAAATTACTCCTACCTAGGCAAATAGTAAATCAAGAACAATACCACATTTCTGGAAAGGTTTGCAGAGATTAGTGCCACCATCACTAATTAAAGGAGTGCACCACCATTAAGATTAAAGGAGTGATGAAGGATGCAGGGATGGTGATTCCCACCACATCCTTATTCTACTGTCCTGTTTGTCCTGTGCTCAGCCTGCAAAGTCATGGGATTCATTAGTATGGAGCTAGAACTTCATTGATCATCTGACCTCCATAAGCCCCTACTATGACTGCTATACTACAGTGACATTTTGAAATTAGTGTTGTTTCAGAATCAGTGTTCAATAGTCCCTCAAACTTCTGATTTTTATCCAGTGTACAGTTATTGGCAAGCATATAAAAATGAAATAATTATATGTTATAAAATAAAATGTAAAGTGGTCAAATCCTTTTGGAACACATTTAGAAGTTTATCAAAGTGTTAACCATGTAGAATTATCATGTGATTCAGCAATTCCACTTCTAGGTATATACTCAAAGAATTGAAAATAGGTTCTCAAGGAAATACTTGTTTGGCAATGTGAAGAAATACCAGAGGTTATTATGTTAAGGAAGGCCTCTTTGCAGAGACTAAATGCTGAAATACAAATGATGAGAAGCTGGAAAACAATATTAAGGTGAAAAGTGTTCCAGAAAGATGGAGCAACAGGTGAATTATTGTAAACGTCTTGAAAGAGAAAGAATATTGGTCTTTTAAGGAACATAAAAAAAGGCCACAATAGCTAGGATGTAGTGCTCTGCATTAATTTATTTATATAAGTAATACATATATTTATCATTCTTTTAAAAGATGAAACAAAACATTGTTCATAAAATTAAAATCCCTTTTGAACAACATCCAATGATGTTGTATCTTCCCCAGAAGTTTGACCCCTGTTTCTGTTGGTATTAATCTTTCTGAACTTTCACTTAAGCTACTCATAAAAAAACATAGGTATCTTGAACGAAGGATATCATGTCATTGCTTTGTCTGAAGGAAGAGAATAGAGAATGTTAACAAATGAATAGTTATTAAACACTGTCTTTTTTAGTGGTATAAAAACAGATTACCGAAAAAAAGAACTAATCTACATGTCTAAATGACCACAAAGATCCCAAACTCATGAGTTTTACAAAACAATGAAAACTTATTCCATAGTTTAAGACCTGAAAATCAGTTTCAGTGAAAAAAAATCGGAATAAATTTCTATTTATTGCTGATATAATTTTGATACAATTTTGTAAGTGTGGAATAATTAATGAATTTGGACATTGATTATCAATGGGTACCAATTTTATTTAAAAAAAGCAACCAGGCTTCATGTATCTAATGACTAAAAATGCAACATCACCTATGAAATAATCTTGAGTCCAAAACTACCTCTGAATCTGATTATTCATCTAGGATATAAATTTACTGGAAATATACAGGATGGGGAATTATATAATAGCACTAGGATATTTGATCACAAAATATCAGATTTTGGTATACTCTACAAGATCAATAAAGGAAAGGAAGAAAACAAAGGCAAGAAAAAGGAGGAGGCGCTCAAAATTTTAAAGATATAAGAAATAACTCAACCTATTGCAACATGTGGACCTGCTTTGAACATTCCAATGTTTTTTTATAAAATTTTATAGTTTTAGCTCTTACATTTAGTTTTTTTTTTTGTTTTTCCTTTTTTGTTGTTGTTAACTTGTGTATATGGTATGAAGTAAGGGTCCAACTTCATTCTTTCACATGTGGCGGCTATTCAGTTGTCTCAACACCACTGTTATGTTTCTCTGGATAAACAAAATTTCCAAAAAAGTCTAATAAGATGCTAGGCTTTCTTTTAGTAGAAGGGGAGAGGAGGTGAAGAGAAAGCAGTTTTTTCCTGAACATTAGCAAGATCTAGTTTTGTAAATTCATTCACATGGTTCCAATAAACTTTACTAGGCAAGTAGGCCCTTGAAATTTT
Source organism: Pteropus vampyrus (assembly GCF_000151845.1). Lineage (NCBI taxonomy): Eukaryota > Metazoa > Chordata > Mammalia > Chiroptera > Pteropodidae > Pteropus > Pteropus vampyrus. The sequence continues at coordinate 6,750,882 of NW_011888844.1, read as the reverse complement.
TCAGGGTTTATCAGATTCCTCTACTAGCAGAAGTGTAATAATACCACAGTTAGTGCTGTTGAGGCAATGACTTCTAAATTGTCATGGCCAATAAACACATGAAAAGATGTTCAACATCGCTAGATATTAGGGAAATGCAAGTCAAAACCACAATGAGATATCATCTCACATCTGTTAGAATGGCTATAATCAACAGGACAAGTAATAACAAATGTTGGAGAGGATGCAGAGAAAAAGGAACCCTCATACACTGCTAGTGGGACTGTAAATTGGTACAGCCACTATGGAAAACAGTATGAAGGTTCCTCTAAAAACTAAGAATTTATCTACCATACGATCCAGCATTCCCTCTACTGGGTATTTACCCCCAAGACTTGAAAACCCATCACCAAAAAGATATTTGCACACCGATGTTCCTAGCAGCACTATTCACAGTGGTCAGGACATGAAAGCAACTGAAGTGTCCTACGATAGATGATTGGCTCAAGAAGCTGTGGTACATATATACAATGGAATATTACTCAGCCATAGGAAGAGATGAAATGCTGTCATTTGTGACAACATGGATGGACCTCGAGATAATCATGCTAAGCAAAATAAGCCAGATAGAAAAAGTTGAAAATCCCATGATATTTCTTATATGTGGGATATAAACCTAAAAGCAACAGATGAACAGGACAAACAAACACTCATGGTCATGGACAATAGACTAGTGGTTACCAGAGAGTAATGGGGAGGGAGGAGGTAGGCAGGATAAAGGGGGCCAAATATGTGGTGACAGAAAGAAATCTAACTATGAGAGGTGAACACACAGTATAAATATATATATATATGCCTTACTATTAAAGTGTACAGCTGAAACTTATTGGATTTCGTTAACCAATGTCACCATAAAAACAAACAAACAAAGGAATGAATGAATGAATGAATGAATAAATAAATTGTCATGACATCATTTATATAATTGAAAGTTTTAGACATCAGAAGGTAGAGGCATTCATACTAAATTCTGAAATGCTCATGAGTGGAAATGGCAGGGGATGGAAGGTTGTCCTATTAGCGCTCCTCTATCTGCAGCAATTCCCCAAAGAAGATAACCCACTATGGTACTTACAGATAGGGAAGCACAAACATATACTAATTCCTAATATAGATACAGGTGCTGAAGCAACTAAAAAAAAAATTAAATCAGTCCAAAAGTTTCTAGTTACAAGCTCATGTTAGCTTCCCTCCTCCACTATGATCATTACAAAAACATCATCAGTTGAATCGCTCTTTATGGATCTAGGTAAGATGGGGCATATGCATCCACAGAGCCATAAAAGTTTTATTCTCTTCCCTACATGAAGTTCCCAGCATACTCGGCTTTAAAAAAAAAAAAAAAGTAACTGAGATTGAAGTAGAGGAAGAGTGAGAAATCAGGGGACATGAAGGAAAAGAACAACTCTGCACCAGTAATTAAGACACACATGGATTTTCTATCTCTAAGAGTCTGTTAGCTGCTTTCAATGCAAGTAAATGAACTTCAAGTGAATGTTTTATCAGTCAATCTAAAGCTCTATATTGACACTGGAGATTTCTTGACTCACTCTGCCTCTTTCTGCACCGAAGACAGTAAACAAGCAAAAATTGGGCAGCTTGTTTTATTCCTACCTCCCCACAGTCAGCCTTCATAATAAATAGGACAGTAAGCTACCTTAACCTTCAACTCACCTATCTCTTGACAAGAATATTTGCTACCTGATCCCAAGGAGAATTCTCATATCCTCTAATCTGGCCCTTGTCCTAATTTCTTTCAAAAGGTCATGTCTGTGTTAAAATTCAATTCTCATCACCAATTTTATCAAGAAATGTAAAGTGCCTAATATTTTACCCTACTTGCAAGCTAACAAGTTAGTTTGTCACAGTTTTACAGATGCTGAGAGAAGATGCAAGAATCCTGGGTCTGAAACAAAGGAATTTGTTGCAGCACATCAGGTACCATGAGCTTTATATTTGCAGTTTCCCTTGCCTTCCAAGGCACACAGGAGCAATGTAGCAGATGGCTGAGTTGGATGTTGTACATATACTGGATTTGTGCTCACAGCTGAGGAATCCAGTGTATAGGAACCCTCAATCATATAAATGAAATGCTAAAAAACCTTCACAGTCTTTCCCCGAAGAAATATGTTTTTTCTTATTATGCTAGTCAGAAAACAAATCTTTCATCTACCCTAGAGAGATGTACTGTCTCTGTCCTCCTAGGCTGTTTATATGCAAATGTATTTGGTAAGATAGTCAATCATAAAAACTGTCAATTCCTTTTCTTAGAAGACAGGAAGAAAAACAACTGACACATAGTTAATTCTATCTCAATTTTGTCAATTTCTAATTATTCCTATTTTTATCAGAAATCATCCTCTACTATTTTAACTCTTATGAATTGAGACTTGTTTTATGGTCCAATCTATGGTCTATTTTTATGAACATATAATGTACACTTGAAAAAAACATTCTGAAATTATAGGGTGTCATGTTCTATAAATATTAATTTAGTCAAAATAGTTGATGGTGTTCAAAATGTCTATGATATTTTGTAGACTGTTTTATCAATTGTTGGAAAGTGTTAAAATCTCCAATTATGATTGTATAGTTGTCAATTTCTCCTTTTAGTTCAGTCTAATTTTGCCCTATTATTAAATTTGTTATTAAATGCATGCACATTAACAATTGTTTTGTCTTTTGGATGAATAGAAATTACTATTTTTGTGAAATTATTGTCTTTATTACTGATAACATGGTTTGTATTTAACTATACTTAATCTGATATTAACATATGTACTATAATATTTATATTCTTATTCTGTTACATTAATTTATCTTTAACCTACCTTTGTGTTATATATCTCTTACAGACAATGTATAGTTATATATATATTTTTATCAATATAGTTATATATGCTTTTTTATTGGAATTTTTAATTTATTAACATTTATTGTAACAATTTGATAACCTAAAAATAAAAGGCCAAAATGAGAGACAACAAGCATTTATTTGAGATAGAAAGCTATTCTGGAAGCACTGATTTAGGCAGGAACTCAAATAGTGTTCCAAACAGGAGACAAAGGTGAGAGGTATTTCTGAGAAAGGGAAGAGGAACAATTATGTCAATAAAAAGAAGGCATTTCCATAAGTGCAAATAAGCTAACATAGTGATGTTAATTTTAAAAAATGCTTTAAATTTTCAATCCTGTAGTCATTAACTTTGTAAACAGTTCTTTGGGACACAATGTTGCTTTAGGCCTAGTCCAAAGGTTATTTTGACCTGTTTTAACATTCCAAAGGTTTGAAGCTTAAGATGTGCAAGGCAGTTCCTCTGGGATTACATCTCTGACTCCATTATAAAGTGTCTGCATTTATTCCATTTTTTTATAAATCAATGTGGTTGAAATCCACTTTAAAATTTTGCTGTTTTCTGAATTATTATTTTTTTGTTGTTGTTATTTTTTTTTTCTGCATTCTTTTGGGTTAATTAAGTAGTTTCTTGAAATTCAATTTACTTTGTGTTGTCTATATCTTTTTGTATTATTTTTTAGAGGATACTTTATGCATTATACCATGTAGCCTCAGTTCTTTACATTTCACTCAGAATTACTACTTTACAACCTCATATAAGCTCTAAAATCATTGTAACTGTATATATAACAACTGAAATTTCCCATGCTTTAAACTATATTAATAACTATATCTAGTTATTAATCCCACTATTCAGTATTCTAAATTTTTCATTAAATGATCATTTTATTTTTAAAGATATAATATAATTGAAAGGCAATATTTCTTATTTATTTTATTTTCTTTTTGACTATCCATTATGATATCCATATGGTATTATTTGCCATGTGTACTAAAATTGTTGCTAACAAATTACTATAACCCACATGGGTTTAAGCAGCAGATATTTACTTTCTTACAGTTCTGGAGGCCAAAAGTTTGAAAATCTTGGTATCAACAGAGATGAATTCACTCCAAAAGATCTAAGGAATTGAAGGGTGGCAGAATATCCCACTCTAAAATATGCTTCAATGGGGTAAGAATGAGTTTGAGCTGATTACTTTGAGGAACAGCAGACATGGGAGAAATTCTGAAACCAGAATACAAGTTACCCTTTTGTAAGGGAAATTTACATTTATAAAGGGAATCTACATTTGTAAAGGTCTCTCCCTCTCTGTATCAGGAAGAGAAGGTTGATTAAATCACAAGAGACTCATAAATAAAAAAGACATTGACTTCAATATGCCTAACAAATGTTATTTTTGTTTACTATATTTTTCCCAGTAACACCTTAATTGGTCTCCCCATACTTTTTTTTTTTTCTCTCTTTAGTTGAAGACAACATTTAAACCTGAATTCTAAGTAACATGTAAAAGTTCCTCAGTTTCATCTGGGTATCTCCTATGTATACACAAGCTATACATGTTAATAAACTTCTGTGTTTTCTCTTGTTAATTTTCTTTGATAACAGGAACACCAGCCAAGAACTTAGAAGAGTAGCAAAGATTGTTTTTCTTCCCTTACAGAGGAATCTTTCCTTGCCAGCTTCTGGTAGATCTAGATGTTCTTTGGCTTGTGGAATCATAACTCCAATATATCTCTATCTTCATATCAATCTTCACATGGTCTTTTTTTCTATACATTTGTGTCTTCTTCCCTTCTGTTTCTTATAAGGACACTGGATATTGAATTTAGGGCCCATTCAGTTAACTCAGGATGATCTAATCTTGAGATTGTTAATTCTATTTGCAAAGACCATTTTTACAATTAAAGCCATTCTTAGAACTCTTAGAACTCTTAGGACTAATAAAAAATTCAGCAGAGATGCCAAATACAAAATCATTGGGATTACATCAAACTAAAAAGTTTCTGCTCAGAAAAAGAAATCGTCAATAAGGTAAAGAGAGAACCATCCAAATGTGAAAATATATTTGCAAGTAATGCCTCCAATAAGGGCCTAATATCCAAAAGATACAAAGAACTCATATGACTCAATAACCACAAAAAACAAACAATCCAATCAAAAAATTGGCAGAGGATCTGAACAGACACTTCTTTCTAGAGGACATACAAATGGCCAATAAATACACGAAAAGATGCTCAACATTGCTAGCTATTAGGGAAATGCAAATCAAAACCACAATGAAATACCATCTCACACCTATTAGAATAGCTATAATCAACAAAACAAGTAATAACAAATGTTGGAGAGGATGCGGAAAAAAAGGAATCCCCCTACATTGCTGGTGGGACTGCAAATTGGTAGAGCCACTATGGAAAACAGTATGGAAGTTCCTCAAAAAACTAAGAATAGATCTACCATATGATCCAGCAATCCCTATACTGGGTATTTACCAGAGACTTGAAAACCCATATCTGAAAATATATTTGTACACTGTTGTTCATAGCAGCACTATTCACAATGGCCAGGACGTGGAAGCAACCGAAGTGTCCTACAATATATGATTGGGTATAGAAGTTGTGGTACATACATACAATGGAATATAAGAAGAGATGAAATACTGCCATTTACGATAACCTGGATGGACCTCGAGATAATCATGCGAAGTGAAGTATTCCAGACTCAAAAAGTTGAACATCACATAATATCACTTATATGTAGGATATAAACTTAAAAGCAACAAATTAACAGGACAAACAGAGACTTAGGGACATGGACAATGGACTAGTGGTTACCAGAGGGTAGAGTGTGGAGGAAAAAGGAAGAGGTAGAAGGGGTATTAGGGGTTGGGGGAGGATGAAGTGGGTAAAGGGGATCAAATATATGGTAGCTGAAGGAAATTGGACTCTGGGTGGTAATTACACAATAGAATATATACATGTTAAATTATAATGTACACCTGAAAATTATATAATTGTATTAACCAATGTTATCCAAATAAACTTAAAAACAAACAAACAAACAAAAAATCTATGAAATACTTAAGAAAAATGCAATAAATATCATTCAAGATATCTGCACTGAAAACTACAAAACATTATTTAAAAATTACATGACATAAAGAAATGGCATCAAATTAAAGATTCCCTATTTTCCAGATATCATTTCTACAAAGATTGATCTATAGATTCAACAAAATTTCAATGATAAAGCCATCATTCTTTTGGAGGGGGCAAAAATTGACAAGTTGATTTAAAAATTAATATAAAACTCAAAACTATTGTATATCTGAAGTGATTCTGAAAACAGAAAAATAAATTTCTGGGTTTTATACTATCTGACTTTGAAATGTATTAGAAAGCTGTATTAATCAAGGGCACATTGAACTCTCATAAGAATGTAAAAATAAATCAGTGGAACAAAACGTATAGTCTAGAAAGAAACCGATACTTATAGAATAATTTTATTTTCAACAAAAACAACAAAATCTGCAATGGAGACAGAAAATACATTTCAAAAAACGGTTCTGGAATAACACTTTGCCCATCTGTTTTGGTTCTTTTTTTTCCCCCTCTTTTTCTTCCTGTGTTTGGATTAATTGAATGCATTTTGTTTTTCAATTTTATTTCCATTATTGAATTGTTATTGGTTATACTTCTTTTCTGTTTTTAGTAATTGCTCTAGGGTTTAAAAACTACATATGTAACTTATAACAGTCTATCTTCAAATAAGGTTAGTCCTGTTGGTAGTAATGTACCAATTTAATTTGTCTGGGTTTTATGTTGTCCTATAGCTATATGAGTTGTCAAAGTTGAGAGAGGCTGTGTGACAGAAACAGGAAACAACTAGCCATTTGGTAGATTTAAATTTAACCATATGAAAAATAATATTAAATATAGTCTTAACTCATAACATATAGGAATTCTCCCCAGAATTAATAAAGAACTCCTAAAATTTAATAGTAAGAAATCCATCGCCATAGCCACGATACTAATTCCAAGGAACTGAAGGGTGCAAATTAAAGGAACTCTTTTCATACCTGTAACAATGATTCTATTAAATACTCAGTCCTGTAGAGAAGTGGCTACCCTCATAGCAAGTTCTCTAATAATTAAGACTTTTTATTCTGATGTATGGTCTCCAATTCTAGGAAAATAGAAAATCTATTCAGCAACTCAAAGCTCTAATTTTTCATACATTTCCATTTGTAACTTTTCTCTCCCTCTCTTCTGTATCATATGATGGCTAAATATACAAATTTGTTTATAAACTGCAAAATGATAGAACAAAACTATAAGAGGAATGAGTATTACTCAGAGATTATGAACTTGGAGCTAGATGTGATAACAGGAGATTTTAATTTGGTTCTCTTTAAAGGGAGGATAGATCCATTTTTCTTTGTTTTAGGGGCATTTTTATTATGAGCTGTGGCAACATTTTAGAAGAATAAGGGTATTCATGGGTGCTCGGTAGACAATGAGATGGACAGTAGTGGTCATAGGTCATACTCTTGGCTTCTCAATATTCAAATATCATGTCTATTTTTGGGAATCCCCATTGTGGGGTATTAACAGGAGGCAGAATTTGAACAATGCTACATATTTTCTTTCTGTACTCTCTTTCTTTACTCTCTTTGATACATAAAATAATCATGTACTCAGTATTAATAAATTAGATGTTCCTCTCAATACTGTGAAATATGAAAGGTAATGGAACATAAACAACTTTAACAGTGATTAATACAAAGATAATTTATTTATGATGCTGGTAATGATTAAGGCCATTGATCAGCCTTATCTTCTTGGTTAATTCATTTTCTTCAAGAAGTGTTTCAGTTTCTAATGTTTCTATGTTTTGTATATTCTTCAGTAGATTATTTTTGTGCCTCAATTGGTTGAACTTTGTTTCTAGAAATGAAGACTAAGTATGAACTTAGTTTATCTTCATTGCATCACACAAAAAATACTCAGTTTTATCCAAATTTTATGTGTGTGTATAAAATTATGATCAATATATTAAAAATATAACTTATACAAGTAGTTAAAATGCACAGTATAATTCTGTACCATGTAGAATGAATATGAGTACTGGGCTTGCAATAAGAGGATTTGTGTTCAAATTCTGTATTCATGAAGAACGCTGAATATCAGAGTTCAATAGTTTATTAAATTAAAAAAATGTCCAGCTCATCATGGTTTCTACAAACCAGTAGTTTGATCAAAGCATATGGAATTGACTAAACAGTGCCTGAAACAAAATGGACATTATTTTTCTGTGAGATAATTTACTCAGTTAAAATTATGGGGTTTTATTTTACAACAATGACTGCCTTTGTATCACACCAACATCCCTTCACACAACATAGTTTGGTGTCAAATGTCTGATTCTAATTAATACAGCGTATACAGTGATAGTTTCTTACTTTTCTAAGAATCACTTATAGAACAGCTTCATGACAGATATAATATTACTCAACCCGGTAATTATTTTGTATTGTTAAGTATTAACCGAACAATATGTGTTGTCTGACTAAAGTTTGATACTTCTATTTGGAACTGGTTTGAATTTACATGTGTGGAAGTACATCAGTAATTTTTTCACATTTATCTAATCTTCCCTGATGGATTCAGGACATGTTTTTCATTTATTCTAGATGTGATAACCAAACTGTCATCTATTTTTTTTTTTGCTTTTCCTTTAATCTTTCCTCAGACACAGTAATAGAAGATTACTAATTGACAAGTGGTATCTAGGCTAAGGGTAATGATTATTTAAAACATGGGCAGTAAGTTTATATTCTCTGAAGGGATGATTTGTAAGAGACCAAAAAATTTAGAAAGGGATCTTACATTTAATAAACATCTTCTTTTTATCAATTGTTTATCTTTACAATAACTTTTCTTTATAGCAACAAGCAAGTTAGTGGAGAAAACTGAGGCCCAGAGAGATTAATTGCATTTTCCTAAATCATTTATTGCCTAAATAGTGGAGATGTAATTTAAACATAGGGCTTTAAGAATCCAGAAGCTCCGTATACTACAGCAAATTTCCTAATCCATAACCATAAGGCCAAAGTAAGGCATTGAATGTCACGTCAGGTAAAGGAAACTGAAAGATAGAGGAAAGAGCTTCTAATAAATGATTTATTTTGGACCATCATTCAAACTACAACTATTTTGTGCAAAAGAAGCCCTTGTAATAATACACATGTCATAATTGATTAATTCAACGTAGACGTTGTGTAGGTAGCCTTTGCAACACTAACATGCATGCCATAAATGATTCCTCTAGCCAATAATTATTAATGAAATGCATAACTGGTCCTACACACTGTGCCAGTCTCTGAATACAGTGACTAATAAACTGTAATCCTAGTCTTCAGTAAATTCATGTTTTAGTGAGGATATGGATAATGCTGTAAGTACTAAAATAAGTATAAGAATGATGATATACATCTGAGCTATCCACTAACTCTGCTTGGGGCAATTGTAAAATGTGATAAAGGCTTCAAAAGAGAAGCAACACCTGAGTACATTTTGAAGGATGGGTCAGTGTTTATCCCGAGAAGGGGTAGTGCGAGAGAAGTGTACATCAGGCAGAGGTAAAAAGTGACATAAGTCAGTTATTATGAAAAGGCAAATAAATCATGGAAATATAGAGAAATGTATTGCTTCTATAACCAAGAGTGTTTTGTAGTTAGTAGGGTAGAAATAGTCATTAAATAAATAAATAAATAAATAAATAAATAAATAAATAAAAGGCTGGCAAGGTGATTGGAGTTAGATTGTGAAAGCATTATGTTCCATTCTAAGGAGACTTGACTTTCTCTTATAGTCAAAGAGTGAGAGAGGTCATAATGAATTGGTATGACCTGATCAGATTTTAATATTAGAAAGATGATCTTGCTGGTAATGTTTGAGAAATGGAAATGGTGAGCATGCACATCTGATGGCATAAAGAAAAGTTACTAATTCCTTAGATCTTAGAAAGTTATAATGGATAAATGTTACCCACATAGAGCTTTGCTGAAACTGAAATGATCATTTGGACACAATAACTTGAAACATAAAATCTTAATTTCCCAGTGAATCACATAGAAAAAATATGTACCCCCCCCCAAGGGAATTAAGACTACTTGATCATAAATAAATTCCTTTGCTAAGGAATTAGTTGAACTATCCCACACTTGAGATGTTTGGCGGCTTTTTCGCTTGTCTGTTTTGCCATCCTTAAGTCTCCAACCATGTCAATCATTTTATTTTCTTTATTTCTCTGATTTCAGATTTTACACATAGGAACAGGAAATCTGAGAAAGAGAAATTGGAAGAGTGCAGATATTTTTGAAAGAACTGGCTAATGGGTCAGAGATGTGAGGGACACTGAGGGACCACATGAAAAATATTAAACGCATATGTTTGGAAAGGTTTAAAAGGGTAGATAACAACAAATTGTTCCCCACTCCCAACAAAAAAATAAAGGAACCACATTTCATAGTCTAAGAAGTTAAGTGAGAAGTGGAAACTAGAGATGTCAGAAAACAACATATAAGAAGATATTTTTAAATATATATATTTTTTAAGATTGAGTTTAAATTTCAACAAGTGGACAGTGCAGATACTTAAAAAAAGTTGCTTCCTGAAGTTGTGAATAAGGTATGACTGATAATTTGAAATCAAGTAGTAAAATTGGAAGTCTAGAAATTCTAATACATTATTTCAAGATTTGTGTTTTTTTTAAAGCTAAGACTTTAGGAAAAGCACAGAGCACTAGGATATTTCGTCTGTCTCTCTGTCTCTAGCTGTCACATTTATTTAATATTTTCCAAGATTCTCTACAAAATTTAAGAGAGAGAGGAAGACCATAGATCCTCTAGTGGAATTTTGCCCTTAACTTTTGAGCAGGACAGTAACTCCTAAAAGATATAAATAACCTGTGATTCATTGTATTTCATAGCATTTAAGATAACTTTTACCTATGGACATTTAATGATTTTTTAAATTTTTCAATTATAGTCGACATACAATATTATATTAGTTCAGGTGTACAACATAGTAATTAGACATTTATATAATTTACAAAGTGATCATCACCCCAGTATCTCTACCCATATGACACCATGCATAATTATTACAATATTATTGACTATATTCTTTATGTTGTACTTTACATCCCCATGACTATTTTGTAACTATCAATTTTTACTTTTTAATCTCTGCCCTTTTGTCACCCACTACCCCCAATACCTCTCTCATCTGGCAATTCTCAAAATATATCCTATATCTATGAGTTTGTTTCTGTTTTGTCTGTCTATTTTATTCTTTAGATTCTACATGTAAGTGAAATCATACAGTATTTATCTTTCTATGACTTACTCCATTAGCACAATACCTTCTAGGTCTATCCATGTTGTTGCAGGTGGCAAGTTTTCAGTGTTTTTATAGTTAAGTAATATTCCATTGTATATATGTACCACCTCTTCTTTATCCATTTAGACATTGATAGACAGCTGGGTTGCCTCCATATCTTGACTATTGTAAATAATGCTGCAATAAACATGTGAATGTACGTGTCCCTTCAAAGCAGTGTTTTGGGTTTCTTCAGATAAATACCCA
>NW_011888844.1:6714205-6738004 GCF_000151845.1 Pteropus vampyrus | reverse complement strand
AAGTGTTGAGTATATACAAGTACCTGGTACAGCATAATATCCATGGGAGTTTTGTGAAAACTAATTGTAAGAGAATATAAGAAATAAAATTTGGAGCTTAAAATTCTCTAGGCCTATAACAAAATAAAATAATGCAGTTTGAAAAGGAAAGTCAGACAACTTAACCTACTAAATCCTTCACTTTTAAATTTAATTGTTGTCAAAATAATATCTGTTCACAGTAAAAAAAAAAAAGATCTAAATTGAAATATATATTTTTATATTAAGCTGTCCTCCCTCTCATTCATTTCCAATGATTGTTTTTGAAAGGCAGCACACTTAATTATCTTACCTGTTTTTCTGACACTTCCAATTTCTAAAGAATATTATTTTAGAAGCTTGGCAATAAACCTGACAAGCTCAGGGGCGATGGGGGGAGTCACATGACTGGCCTGACAAGCTGAGTGACCAAAAGTAACCACATACAATGATCTGATCACAAATTTCTAACTGGGCAAGTCATAGCAGATAGTCTTATCCCAGGCTTGTAGCTTCCTTAGCAAAGATCAAACTTTACCTTAAGTGAGCTCTTCCATTATTCTTATGCATCTAGGGTAGCATATCTTTGAAATGTCATAGTAATTTTGTTTTCCTACCTCTCAAAGGCACACAACTGCTGGCACTATAGCATAAGACCACCAGAGCATGAGAACACAGAACCCCTCACTGTTATCTTGTCCCCCTGCAAATGTTATTTATTAACTACCCTGAACTCACCAATGTAAAAGAAGTATGTGTTTCTTCATTTTGTCTTTTATCCAGTCTCAGAGATTTCCCCAACTATGCTTTCTCCCACCTCCTTAATCTACCACCAGTGCATTTCAAGCACCTTCCTTTTGTCTTCTCCTTTGATTCCGATGTATAAAATTACCTGCAATACTGTCATTCTCTGGAGTATTTAAGATTTTGCTCTCCAGTATGTCATCAGTTTGGCTCAAATAAACTCATATAAATTTTCTATAGGTTTGGATGTTTCTGACATTGACAATTATTGTTTTTAATATATTAATTTTAGACACCATCTATTAAACTCATATTGTAAAAATTTAGAGTTTAGTGTTTTTATACATCATATGCACACAGTTTCTTCTTCCCTACATCCCTCATAAACTTATATCATGTTTGCTTAAATAATCAGTGATAATATTGTTATAGTAATGTAAATATTATCCATAATGTAATCTCCATATAATCAAACACTAGTAATGTATAACCTTTTCTCCTTTTCTTGGTGGATCTATTTTCTGGAGCATTTTTTCTTGTTTTACTTGTTTGTTTTGTTTTTGTTTTTTGTTTTTTGTTTTTTAGTTTGAACTGCATAATCTTTTAGCCAGTTGCACTATCATCGTGGAGAGTATCTTCGCCACTATTTAACAATTTTCTTCACTTTCATACTCTGTGTATTGCCAAATTTATGAATGCAATGCTTTCCCCTTTCATTATTTAATCTCTTATTTGGCTGTTGAATAATCTACAATAGCTCACAAGAAAGAGTAAATTTAAGGTAGAGTAAGGCCTTTAATTTATAAAACGCTGTATTTTGTTTTCATACTCGATTGAGAGTTTGGCTGGTTAGAGAATTTTAGCTTGAAAACATGAGTAACCATTTTTGCAACTTCTTGTGAAATTTAAACTATTTCAAAATAAAAGTTATATATATAAAAAAGAAAATATGAGGAACCAATACACATTTTAAAAAGAAAAAAAAATTTCCAGCGTATAAAATGCACAATCCTAAGATGACCTCCAAAACTATAGCTTTCTCATGTACATTGTCTCTATAAAATCATTCCCTTGAATGAGCAGGACTTTTGAATATGATGAAATGTCATTCTCATGATTATGTTCTGTTAAATGGTAGAAGGAATCTTATAAAAATAATTAAGGTTCCTAATCAGTTTACTTTGAGCTAATTAAAAGAGAGATTATTCTGGACATGCTTCGTCCAATTGTTCCTAATCAGGTAAGCCTTAAAAACAGTTGAAATGATTGGAAGAGACAGATAATTGTTTTTTTTTGTTTGTTTTTTGTTTTTCGTTTGTTTGTTTGTTTTAATTGGCCTTAATGAAGTAAACAATCATGCTGTGAACTACCTATGGAAGATAATATATGGCTAGACTTTAGAAGTGGAGCATGGTCTCTGGATGACAGATAGCAAGAAAAGGGTAACTTTAGTTGTGCAACCACAAAAAACTGAAATCTTCCAACCACAGGGAATTTGAAAAAGGACTGAGAACCTCAAATGAGATCATGACACTGAACAAAACTTTTACTATAACCTGCTTGGACTCTGAGAAGAGAACCCAACTAACCTATACCAGGATTCCTGAAGATGTAAGGTAAAAATAAAATTGTGTTGTTTTAAGCTTTAAATTCTTAATTTGTTAGGCAGCAAGAGAAAATTAATAAATAGTGTCACCTTTGAGAATCCAGAACTGTACTCTGGGCTTTGTTTTCTCAGTTTGAAAAATATATATATGATTATCTTTATCTCTGGGAGTTCTGAAATTACATAGTGATATTCCTTGATACAATTGCATTTAACATTAATTTTGTTGTCAATTCAGATTTTTTTTTTAAATATAGAAATGTTCAGACCTTAGAAATTTTCCCATAATATTTTAAAATATAATTTTTTCTTCCTACCTTGGCTCTTCTATCTTTCTGAAACGTCTATTCAGCAAAGTTTTGATTTCTTAGACTCATCATCTAATCTTCATGTTTTCCTCTTATTTTTAATCCCTATTTTATCTACTTTCCAAATCTGTTATTGATTTTATTATTTTTTACTTTAAAAAGCTTATTGTTCTCTGAAAACTTTTTATCTACTGTACTTATTTTATATTTTCAATACATTATCTGACTTTTGATTATCTTAGATATTGCTCTCTGTATTGCATTTGTTCCTTTTCCCTTGTTTTTTAGTGTATTTGCCCTTGCTATTGGAGGATTTCTCAAATATTTGGCAATCCTTGGCTATTCATTCATATTTAAAAATTAGATACTAAAAAGGCAATTGGAAGCCATGTGTACATTGGTGGGGATTTTTAACTTTTGAGTCTCACTATAGGTTTTCCCAATGTGTCATTTTCTTCAGACAAGAATTCTACAATCATACATATAAAGAGTATAAATCTTAAATTCTAGAGGCTTAGGAGGTAACATGATTAAAATTTCTACTCATAATTCAATATTTAGCATGCACACTTTTGTTAATTAATCTATTTTTAGGATAGTGCTTTACCTCTATTCTCAGTTTTATGAACTTATGCTCAGTAAATTCCTATTTTTAGCTGGAGTAGGGGAGGAAATATTGTCTGCTTGTGAAAGGTGAGGAAGATGATCTAAGAGTCTATATGTTTCTCATATAAGTTTTCAACTAATTCTTCTGTTCAGCCATATCTTGTTACTATCACTTTCAGAAGAATTTTATATTTCCGAGTCTTCATACTTTTTGGGGTGGTAAATTTAAAGTCAACTTGCTTTGTGTTGGTTTTCTGCATTGTGGGTGGAGGTTTTGGCTTTCTCTATTTTCAATTATTTAGGACTATCGAGATTGAAAATTTTGATGATATCACTCATCTGTCATTGTCTACTATTGCATTTATTTTGTCCATAAAGTTGTATGCTTTTTAAATTCACTTATTATCATTTCAGGGGCTTAGCTAGGAGATGGAGATAAACATGTATATTCAGTCCACTATGTTTAACTACTATGGTGTTATAGTCTTCTTTATTATTAGATTCTATTATCTATTGCTCTTTTTTCATAGCCTTCAAAACACCATAAATTAGATTATATTTTAAAAGTTTCATTTGGTTTTCTGATTCCAGGTACATACTTCCCTCTCCTCTAAATCTTATGCCTTGTTTAAAATTTAATGCAGCAATTTTGTTGTATGTAATGAAGCAGAAATTTATAGCAATTTCACATATGGGCATATATCCAACATAATTGAAATTAGGATCTCAAAGAGATTTCTGTACTCTGGTGTTTATTGCAATATTATTCACAATAATAAAATACAATCTAAGTTTCCCTTAACATAATATGAAAACAATCTAAGTGTCCATCAATGGATGAATCAATAAATAAAATGTGAGATATACATACAGTGGAATATTGTTCAGCCTCAAAAATAAATTTATGTAATATATGACAACATGGGTGAACCAGGAGTACAACATGCTAAGTAAGATAACTCAGTCACAGAGGAACCAATACTTAATTATTTCACTCATATCAAATATCTAAAGGAATCAGATTCATAGAGACAGACAACAGAATGGAAGCTGCCAGAGCCTGAAGGGAGGAGTAAAGAGGGTGTTGCTGTTCAATGAGTACAAAATTTTAGTTATGTAAAATGAATAAGTTCTAAAAAGCCACTGTACAAAATCTGGCAACATTGTTAAAATAATTAACAATATGTTACAGCGCACTTAAAATTATTAAGATGGTAAATCACAAGTGAAATGTTCTTACTGTAATAAAAAAAGAGAACAAATATCTAAAATCAATAGCTAAGGTTTTGCCTTAGGAAGCTTAGAGAAAAAGAGAGCAAATTAAATCCAAAGTAAGAAGGAAAAAAATCATAAAAATCAGCAGAAATTGATAAAATTGAAAACAGGAAATAAACTAGACAAAATCAACAAAACTGTTCTTTGCAAAAATCAGTAAAATTGATAAACCTGTAGTAAAGTTAACCAATTAATAAAAGAAGACACAAGTTATTAATATCAGAAATGAAAGAGGGACCATTACCACTAATTTCATGGTCATTAAAAAGGTAGTGAAGAAGTGTTATGAACAACATTGTGTCCTCCAAATTGGTAACTTAGAAGAAAGAAATCAATTACTATAAAGACATAATCTTTCAGAACACAATCTGAACAGGCCTATGTCTAATAACTTTATTGAATCAATAATTCATATTCCATTATAGAAAACATCCAGGACAGATAGTTTCACTGTTGAATTCTACCAAACAATCAAAGAGCAAATGATACAAATACTCTCTAACCTGTCACAAAAAGTAGCAGAGGAAGCACTACTTAACTCAATCTATGAGACACATATTAACCTAACATCAACCCAAATAAAGAAATTCCAAGAAAGAAAAACTAAAGCACAATATCTATCATGAAGAGAAATGAAAATGTCTTAAACTAAATATTAACAAATTGAGTTTAACATTGTATAAAAGGAATTAAAACCATGACCAAGTGGAAAACATTAAGGTGTGAAAGTTTGCATCAACATTCAGAAATAAATTAATATAATCCATCAAATCAAAAGACTAAGAAAACTAGTATAGCAGTAGATATAGAAAATTTATTTGACAAAATCCTACAGCTATCAATGATAAGAACACAACTCTCAGCAAGTAAAGAATTCAGGGGGATTTCCTTGATTAGATAATGAATATCTACAAAAACAAACAAATAAACAAACAAACAAACAAACAAAACAACTGCAGAAAACATTTCATTAAATGAAGAGATTAGGTGGTTTTTTTCCTATGATTGAGAACAGGGTAAGAACATCTTCACCACTCCTACCTAACAGCACCAGTCTGGAAATCCTAGTTAACACAATAAGACAAGTAAACAAAATAAAAGGTGTACAGATAGAGAAAAAAGAAACAAAACTGTCTTTGTACTCAGGTGACATAATTGTCCATACAGAAAATCACAAAGAATCAACAAAAATACTCTGGGAAATGATAAGTAATTACACTCAAGTTTTTGGATGTGATTTTAACATATGAATGTCAATTATTTTCTTAGAAACCATCAATGAACAGTTTGAATTTGAAATGAAAAAAATACAATACAACTTACACTAGCAACAAAAATAAAACACTCGGGGGTGAATCTAGCAAACTATGTACAAGTTATATATGAGGAAAATCACAAAAATATGAAGTCAAAGAATAAATAGAGAGCTATTCCGTGTTAATGGTTAGAAAGATTCAATACTGTTAAGATGTTAGCTACTCCAACTCGACCTATAAATTCAATGCAACCCCGATCAAAATCTCAAATAGCTAATTTCTGGATATACATCAACTTATTCTAAAGTTTATTTGAAAAGTCAAAAGGTGAAAAATAGTTAGCATAATATAGTAGAACAATGTAAAAAGACTGACACAACTTGACTTCAAGGCTTAATACAGTTACAGAAATCAATACAATGTAGTATTGGTAAAAGAATAAATAAATAGATCAATAGAGTAATATAGAGAGCCCAGAAATAGACACATACAAATATATTCAAGTGATCTTTGACAAAGGAGCAAAAAATATCCAATGATGAAAAGACAAACTTTTCAACAAATGATGCTAGAATAACTGGATATCTACATGCAAAAAATAAATTGAGTCAAACCTTTTACCTTAAAAAAAAAAATAACTTAAAATGTATCATAGACTTATGTTAATGCAAAATGTAACACTTATAGAAGATAACAATGGAAAAATGTGGGTGACCTTCGGTTTGAAAATATGTTTTTAGATATAATACCAATAGCACAATTCGTGAAAGCTAATTTGATGTCAGACATCACTAAAATTAAAAACTTCTGCTCTGCGAAAGACACTTTAAGAAAATAATAAGACAAGTCACAGACTGGAAGGAAATATTTTTAAAACAAGTATCTGATAAAAGACAAATATTCCAATTATACAAAGAACACTTAAAACTCAATAAGAAAATGAAGAACTCAATTTAAAAATTGGTAAAAGATCTGAATACATCTTACTAATGAAGACATAGATGACAAATAAGCATAAGAAAAGACGCTTAATATATGTCATTAGGGAATTATAAACTAAGATACTACCACATACCTACTAGAATGGCTAAAAGTCAAAACTCTGAAACCACCAAATGTTGGCAAAAATGTGAAGCAGCAAGAACTCTCATATTGTTGATGAGAATGTAAAATAGTTAAGCCACATTGAAAGACACTTTAGCAGTTTCTTACAAAGCTAAACATAGTCTCACTATAGGATCTAGTAATTGAGCTCTTAGGCATTTATCCAAATAAGTAGAAAATTCACGTGCACAAAAAAACCTCCATAATTATGTTTATAGAATTTTATTAATAATTTCTGAAATTTGTAATTACCAAAAATGCCCTTCAATAAGCAGATGGATAAATAAGTGTGACATAACTACACAATGAAATATTCAGTGATAAAAAAAATGTGCTATCAAGGAACAAAATGGCTTGGAAGGAACAAATAATGGCTTGGAAGAAACAGTTAAATGAAAGAAGCAAATTGAAAAGGCTACATATGGCATGATTCCAAGGATATGGCATTCTGAAGAAAACAAAGTTATGGAGACAGTAAAAAGACTACAGTTGGGGGAATGGGATAAATGAAATAGGTGGAACAGAGGGGATTTTTAGGGCAGTGAACCTATTCTGTATGATGCTGTATTTGTGACTACATAATGTTAATGCGTTTCTCAAAATCCATAAAACTGTACAGTACAAAGGGTGAACCTTAATGTAAACTGTGGACTTTAGTAAATTATAATGTAGTCATATAGATTCATCAATTGTAAGCAATATGAAATATTGATACAAAATGTTATTAATAAGGAAAACTGGCTTAGGAGTTGAGAGGGAGTTCATGGGAAATCTCTGTATTTTTTATTCCTCCTGGAAACTCCCTTTAGTAGTCAAGTTTAGAATAATGTCGCATTTTCTAAATTCCTCAAGATTTTTTATTAAAGTGCTTCATATGTACTAGTCTCATTGCCCTTAAGAAAGTGATAGATTTCTCAAAGAGAAGGGCTCTGGATCTGATTTCTATAATGCCTAGTATGTATGCAACAGTTTTTAAGTAACACTTACTGATTTGGTGGTACCCTGAAGTTATACTGATAAATAATTAAAAGAGAAAAATAAAAATTGTACCATAGTGAACCAAATATTTTATAAGATTCATTTAACTTTTATTGCATATACACATTTGGATCTTGACTAGAAACTTGATATAAACATAAATATTTTCCAAGTTTCCTTAATAAAAATAAATAAATAAAACAAAGAAAAAAAAAACTTAATACAGCTCATAGAACCTGAATGTAAGTTTCTTTAGCAAATTGTTTACATATAGCCAGAAGATAAAATGTGTCAATGTGTCAGTTTAATTTACAACCAAGCAGTTGCCTATAGGTAAGTCATTATACAGTCATGTATATAATGTAAGTAAAAGTTGGATCCTGATCCATTTCTAACATCAGAGGTAAATGAAAGGAGAATATAGATTTCTCTCATCAAAATCACTATGATAATAATTGGCACTTTCTCCAAGTATAATAATGTTGTGAGGTGTTTTTGAAGTAAACAAATTCTCCTTTGTAGACAAAGCTAAACTATTTTTAGCTTAGCTTTAGCTGTGGCTCAAAAAACATGTAACATAAAAAAAATTAAAATTCTATAGAAATATAATTTATAACTAGAACGTAATTTTAAGGATATTAGTTCCCTCATTTATTTTGAACTTCAGTTTTTGCAATTACCAATTTTTATCATTTTATGCTAAAATTAGTAATTTTAGCATAATTACATGGCATTTGATGGTGATAACTTTGGTTGTAAATGATCATTAATAAGAATGCATTTTTTTTTAATGGCTATAAGTGTTATAAAGAAAAACTATTATTGGAGTATTGTCCTAGGTTAGTTATATGGACAAGTGCTAAATGCTACCTTCATCCAAGTCATCATCTGTAAATATTTATATTATCTATTTTGATTAAGTAAAACTAATTATATTATTTACCAACATTTCTTCTTGACTTAGTAATGGTGAAAAAATAAACTTTCTGTCCCCCAAATGCTTATAATTTATATCACAGACAATTTATTGTAGCAAAACTTTAAAAAATACAAATATAAGCAAGTGATATCCATTACTTATTTTAATCATATTATTTTAAAAGTATTAATAAATCTATACAATTTATATTTAGAGGTAATTCTTTAATTTTAAAAATCATCTTATCTTCTGTGCTATCAGCATTTGGTTTTGACAAAAGCCTTTAACAACATGATTTAAAATAGAAATAGTAGACATTTCCTCATTGGGAAGAATGCAGAAGAAAGGTGTCCACATTGTCCAGAATGGTCCCTGTTTGATAAAGCCTTGTGAAAAAGTATTCTTTCGTATCCATTATTCCATATAACCATTGTTTAACTTCTATGTTTGAATCTTGCAACAGAGAAATTACAGATTCATTGTCAACGTTAATTCTGTACAAAAGCAGTAATCAATGTTATGTAGAACACGTGTGTAGTTTTGTATAACCCGCACCCTCCTCCACCACAAATGTAGAATAATAGAATTTGCTTTTTCGTCTTGGTAGGCAATATCGTACACAATATTTTATTTTTTTTTCACTTTATTGCTTTTGGCAGCTTCTAAGAATTCTCTTCCTAGGTATAAATATTACCAAACTCCTTGTTCTAAAAATTGAGTTTATTTATTTCAACCTCTGTTAGAGTCATTTCACTGAATAACGATAACATAGATTTACCTCAGGGAAGGGAAAATCTAGTGAGTTATATTTATTTGTCTTAAAATAGCTAGTGAACAAAACATATAGCTATAATATATTCATTACACAGGACAGCTCATGTAAAAAAGAAACAAAGAAAAAATTTCTAGAGGTATTTGCAAAATAACTTAGTGCTATTGCATAGATTCATAGTGGTAAAAGTTTCAGAAAAAATCCTAAGGAATAGCTTCTTGGATTAACTAGACATCGTTAAAAGTAAATTCAGATATTTTTTGTTTTGACAAAAAGATCATGAAATTTGATACAGAATATAGCCAGAATGTATACCCATTTGTCTAAATTGAAAAACAAAGTGTAATGAATATTTTTCAATATTTGTATTGAAAAAATTAAAAAAAAATAAAGACTTTATAACAAAGTTTGTGAATTAGATGCACAATTCATTGTTTATACAGATTTTTATAGTCGAAAGATTTATAATTTCAGAAATCTTCACACACTAATAGCAAAAGATTATTTCAGAAAATAAAACTTGAGTTAAATTGTCTTGAAATAAGATCTATATCGAATATATATTAGGTAGGGTACTAAATAGGTTATTAATTCTCAGCAACCTCATTTACTTCTGCCTGAAGGGCCGATAAAACTATTCTTTGTATCTGAAAACTAGTGGATCAGAACATGTTCTGAATTTAAAAAGCATTATGTATAAAAAAATATATATATATTAGAATATTAACAAAAATGCTAACATTAATGTAAGATATTCATAACCCCTAAAACTTATTAGAAGTTATTATATGAGGTATTAAGACTATTACTAATTTTTGTTTCTTCATATATTTCTAATTCCCTGAAGATGTTTGCAGTCTATGAATTGATGATTATAAAATCAGTAATAATATAGTGGGATAAAAACTTTGTTTCCCACATCCTGGGAAATCAATATTAATATTTCATCTTTATTGAAATTTTAAGTAGTGCAGTTGAGGAAATTATAATTAATATGTTCAACAGTATAGAAAACAAAGGGAGATACACAAGTTAAAAGACCAAATATTTTAGAAATAGACAATACAGGTTCACAATTGAATAATTCATAAATAGACTTTAGGAGGACTAAATATTAATGTAGTGGTCCAATGACTTTGTCACAAAAGATACCTGGTTATCAATAAGTGGGCTACTACTTCTTATCTATGAGAATGTGATAAACTACTAAATTATTCTAATTCTCATTTTGCTCATCTATAAAATGCAAATATGTTTATTTAGCTCATAGTTCTATTGTACTTTATATAAAAACTTAGCTCATGTTTAATAAATGGTAGCTATCATATTATGATTAATAATAATAGTATTAAGTGGAATGTTTTGATGGTGATGTTTTTATCATTCAAAATTTTTACGTACATAATTAACAATATGTTTCCTTAACATGATAACTGGCATCAGAACCCAAATATATTGCTGCATGAACATGTAAATGAATGTTCAATCTCCCTGGTAATGGAGAAATACAAATAAATCAAAATAATTTTTACCAATATAATAATGAGGAAATAATGGAGGTGTATTTACATATAATTCTTTTTTTTTAAAGATGGTAGCAATATTACTTTGTATAATATTTCCAAAATTATGTTTGGCAATGCATATCAAAAGCCATAAATAGTTCATGGTAAGACATTTAAAAATATGTTTGAATTTAGAAAGTAACCAGCAAATGTCATTTAGACCTCAATAACAAAAAATGTCACACAAACTATAGCAGCACATGTTTAACCTATTCAAAGATTTGTGGTTGAAAAAAAAAATTTGATCCAAATCCTGAAAGCTGATTAGTCTTCCTAGGAGAGAGGAGACCTCACAGCAGTTTTCATAGCTGGCAAGAGTGGGATAAAGAATATACCATTATTTACATAGAACTAAACTTTGTATCTAACACTTAATTTTGAAAAGTTTCAAATATACAGCCAAGTTGTAAGAATTTTACCATTAAAACTCATGTAAGGAACATCTAGATTCTATAATTAGCAACCTATTATATTTGCATTATTATGTCTAGCCATTTGTTGATCTCTCTATTCATCTATCAATCAGATTTTTTAATGTAATTCAGAGTAAGTTGCAGGTATAGGTACTTTTCTCAAATGCTTCAATATACATAATTGCATTTAATATTACAATAGACAAAATTTTAACCCATTTTTAAAGGCTGAGTGTGGACTAACATAAGAGTTATTATCTCTGTAAGATCCAGAAATAAGGATTAAGGAGTCTTCAACTACTCAACTACATCCTTTTTTTAAAGACTTTCGCCAAGTTCTCATGAGAAAGATTGTAGGCAAGGTAAGAGATATGAGAGAGAACATCACTAAGATTCAGATTCTAAGAGTTACCTGAAGTCTGAAGTCAGAGTAGAAGAATTTGGATAAACCCTATAGATACTCAAAGATTTACACTGAGTACTAGAAAGAGTCCAATTACCACTGGAGCGGGGCAGGGGCGGGGGCGGGGGGATGTCAGAAATGCTTATATAAATCTCTTGCACCGTAGAACAGATGCACAGGCCATGCTGAAATCTAAATGCAAGGAAGGAAAACTGTAAAATTGTGTACGTTCTGAGTCTTACACTAAGTATAAGACAGTGGTACTCTCTAACTTTAGAAGGTAAGCTATGAAAAACCCAATGGTGAAACATAAGTTCATGAGTTCTCTTAAAACAGGGGTCCCCAAAACCCAGGCTGTGGACCAGTACTTGTCTTTGGCCTGTTAGGAACCAGGCCATAGGTGAGCAGCAGGCGAGCAAGAAAAGCTTCATCTGTAGTTGCAGCCACTCCCCATCATTGGCATCACTGCCTCAGCTCCATCTCAGATCATTAGGCATTAGATTTTCATAGGAGCACCAGTCCCTAGTGCAAGAATGTTGGGGACCACTGTCTTAAAAGACAGACCAGGAAAACTGAGAAAAAACTTCTTACCACTTAGATTCCCTAGTCCTGATAAAGCAAACATTCTTGTTATAGTCTCTAATCAAGTGAAGCCTATAGTGAAATAAATCAAAAAAAAGAAAAAAGGCAAAGGGGACTAAGAGGTAAGAACTTCCAGCTATAAAATAAATAAGTCACAGGATGTAATATACAGCATAGGGAATATAGTCAATAATATCATAATTTTGTACTGTGGCATATGGTTATTAGAGTTATAGTGGTGATCACTTCATGAGGTATATCAATGTTGAATCACTATGTTGTACACTTGAAACTAATACAATACTGCATGTCAATTATATTTTAATAAAAACAGCAAACAGACACAACGAGCAGTAGTCTCAGATCAACTACAAAGAAGAGTTATCTCAATCTCCCAGACTAATATCTTGAAAGAAGGAATATGCCTTCTACTGGGCATAAACACTATTTACTTTTATCTTTGTTATTCTTTTATATACCATGACTGTAAAGAAATCTCTCAATAGGCTAATAGGAATTCTAAAACGAGCAGAAAAAAGAAACTGTGAACAAATCAAAGAGCATCTCCAAAGCAAAACATAAAAAAATAAATAAAAAGAGGTAAGAAAAGGAATAAAATACTTGAGATCTGTAAGACAACCCTAAACATTCTAACATCTGAGCAATTAGAGTTAAGCAGAAGAAGAGAGAGGAGAGAATTGGAGCAAAAGACACATTTGAAAAGATAATGGACAATAATTTTCCAAAATCAAGAAAAACAGTACACGGAATAAATACACAATATAAATAAAAAGAAAATCACAACTAGACAAATCATATTCAAACTTATGAAAACAAAAGATAAAAATAAAATCATGAAATGTTCCGGGGGGGTGGGAATCCAATACATTATGTAAGGAAAACAATGTTATGAATAATGGTACATTTCTCTTTAGAAACAATGCAGACAAAATAAAATAAACAGTTTTTAAAGTGCTAAAATAAAATATCTTTAAAGTGCTGATAAGAAAAAGCTATCAACCTAGAATTCTGAGCCTATAATGAGCTTAAAAAGTGAAGATAAAAAAAAGAAAAAAGTTATTCTCAGAGAGAAAAAAAGGAGAAGAATTTGTTTCTAGCAGAACTGGGTTGAAAGAATTGCTAATGTAAGCCATTTAGAATGAAGGCAAACAATACTATATAAAAATTTGTGGCTCTAGGAAGATATTAAGAGCATAAGAAAGGTAAATATATCAATAAGTAAAAAGAAATTAAAAAAATCCATACACACTTGTTCAAATCAATATGTGTACATATATACTTAAATCTTTTTTTTTTAAAAAAACTATTGACTAAAGTAGAAAAAATAGCAATGTATTATGAGTTTATAGCATATTTGGAAGTAAAATACATGACTCAAGATGAAAAAAGAATAAATGAGGTAATTAGAAATATATATTAGTAAGATTGTGTGCTTATTGTAAAGCAGTAGAATAATTTTCTAAAAGTAAACTGTCATAAAGAGATATATTGCAAATCAAGAGCAATCACTTAAAAATAACAGAGACATAACTAAAAATCTAATGGAAGAGACACCATGGAACATTAAAAACTATCCAAATTTACCAAATGAGAGATACAAAAGGTGGAAATGCAGTACAAGAGCCAAATGAGACTAAGACAAATCAAACACTAATGTTTTGCACTTAAACTCAAACATATCAGTAATTATATTAAATATAAATTGAGTAAACAACCATATTTGAAAGGCAGAAATATCAGAAAATAAAATGAAAGCAAGATTCAATGATGTTGTTTATAAAGAATACATTTTAAAGGAAGAGAATCAGTTTAAAAGTAAAAGAATAGAAAAAAAGCACCATAAATACACTAAGCATAGGAAATCTAATTTGGCTATATTAATATTAGAAAAGAAAGTAGACTTAAAGAGAATTACTAGAATATTTCATAATGATAAAAATGTTATTATATCAAGAAGACAAAAATATTCAAAATATATACATGCTTAATAACAAAAAATACATGTAGCAAAAATTGATAAAAATAAAGGGAGAAACAGACCAAAATACTATCATAGTAGGGGACCTAAATACCCCACTGTCGGATATGACCAGATCATCCAAAAGGAAAATCAGTAAATAAATATCATCCTTAAATGACACATTAGACCAATTGGACATAATTGACATTTACAAAGCCTTCCATCCCCAAACAGCTGCTTATAAATTCTTCTCTAGTGCACATGGAACATTCTCAAGAACTGACCACATACTGGGACACAGAGATAGCCTCAATAAATACAAGAGGGTTGAAGTCATACCAACCATATTCTCTGATCATAATGCATTGAAGCTGGAGATTGACTGTAAAAAGAAAGCAGAAAGGACCACAAACACATGTAGAGTAAACATCACGCTACTGAAGAACAATTGGGTCAGAGAAAAAATAAACAGAGAGATCAAGAGATACATAGAAACAAATGATAATGATAATACGATGCATCAAAATTTTGTGACACGGCAAAAGTGGTTATAAGAGGAAAATTCATATCATTACAAGCCTATCTCAAAAAACAAGAATGAGCACAGGTAAACAACCTAACACTTCATCTTAAAAAAATAGAAAAGAAAGAACAAATGAAACTTAAAGTCAGCAGAAGGAAAGAAATAATCAAAATTAGAGCAGAATTAAGTGAAATTAAAAACAATAAAAAAAATAGAAAAAAATATAACAAAGAGCTGGTTCTTTGAGAAATTTAATAAAATTGACAAAGCCCTGGCTAAACTCACTAAAGAAAAAAGAGAAAGGACACAAATAAAATGAGAGATGAAAGGGGAAATTATGACAGACACCACAGAAATACAAAGGATCATGCAAGAATACTATGAAAAAGAATATAACACTAAATTTAATAACCTAGAAGAAACGGACCAGTACTTAGAAAAATACAACCTTCCTAGACTGAATCAAGAAGTGGAAAATGCAAATAGACTGATCAGCAGCATGGAAATTGAAACATCAAAAACCTAACAAAAAGTAAAAATTTAGGTCCAGATGGTGTCAACGGTGAATTTTACAAAACATTCAAGGAAGATTTAATACCTATTCTCCTCAAACTCTTCCATAAAATCAAACAGCAGGTAATATTTCCTAATTCATTTTATAACAACAATACTATCTTGATACCAAAACCAGCTATAGATAACACACAAAAAGAAAACTACAGACCAATATCTCTCATGAACACCTATGCAAAAATCCTAAAGATACTAACAAGCTGAACACAGCAACATATTAAAAAGATTATACACCAAGATCAAGTGGGCTACATCCCAGAGGCACAGGGATGGTTCAACATATGTAAGTGGATTAATGTCATACACCACATAAACAAATTAAAAAAATAAGAATCATATGATCATATCAATAGATGCAGAAAAAGCCTTCAACAAGATACAGCATTCATTTATGATCAAAACACTTAACAAAATTGGTATAGAAGGAAAGTACCTTAACATAATAAAGGCCATCTATGATAAACCCTCAGCCAACATTATACTTAATAGCGAAAAACTAAAAACCTTCCCTCTAAAATCAGGAACAAGACAAGTCTGTCTACTATCATCACTGTTATTTAGTGTAACAGTTGAGGTCCTAGCGAGTGCAATCAGACAAGAGAAAGATATAAAAGGCATCCAAATAGTAAACGTAGAAGTCAAACTGTCACTATTTGCGGATGACATGATTCTCTATGTAGAAAATCCTAAAGAATCCACAAGAACACTGCTAGAAATAATGTTTATAATAATGTTTCTGGATACAAATTCAATGTTCAAAAATTCATAGCGTTCCTATACTCTAATAATGAAGTATCAGAAAAAGAAATAGAAAAAATAATTCCTTTTGCAATTGCAACAAAAAGAATAAAATACCTAGGAATAAATTTAATGAAATGTGAAATACTTATATGATGAAAATGATAAGACCCTATTAAAAGAAACCTAAGAGGATACAAAAAAAATGGAAAGATATTCCATGTTCTTGGATTGGAAGAATCAACAGAGTTAAAATGACCATATTACCTAAAGCATTATACAGATTTAATGAAATCCCCGTCAAAATCCCATTGGCATTTTTTAAACCGATAGAACAAAAATCTTCAGATTTGTATGGAAGCACAAAAGTCCCCGAATCGCCAAAGCCTTTCTGAGAAAAAAAGACGAGGCTGCAGTCATCACTCTTCCCGACTTCAAATTATACTACAAAGCAACACTAATCAAAACAGCATGGTATGTTCAGAAAAACGGACACATGGACCAGTGGAACAGAATTGAGAGTCCAGAAGTAAACCCATGTTTAGAAGAGCATATATTTTTCTACAAAATAGCCAAAAACATAGAGTGGAGAAAGGAAAGCCTCTTCAATACTTGGTTCTGGGAAAACTGGAAAGCCACATGCAAAAGAATGAAACTGGACTGCTATTTATCAACCACACACCAAATTTAACTCAAAATGGAGTAAGAACTTGAATATAAGACTGGATACAATAAAATGCATAGAAGAAGACATAGGAGCTAAACTCATAAACCTTGGACTAAAACAGATTTTTATGAATTTGACCTCAAAAGCAAGAGAAGTAGTAAAAGCAAATATTAATGAATGGTAGTACATCAAACTGAAAAGCTTTTGCACTTCCAAAGAAATTGTTAACAAGGTAAAGAGACAACCATCTGAATGGGAAGTTATATTTGCAGGCAATGCCTCTTTTAAGGGCCTAATATCCAATATATACAAAGAACTCATACAACTCAATAACAAAAAATAAAACAAAAAACAAAAACAAAAACAAAAACAAAAACAAAGGAATGATCTAATTTAAAAAAATTGGCTGAGGACCTGAACAGACACTTCTCCCAAGAAGACATATAAAAGGCCAAGAAATGCTTGAAAAGATGTTCAGCATTGCTAACTCTTAGGGAAATGGAAATCAAAACCACGATGAGATACCATCTCACAGCTTTTAGAATGGCTATTATCAACAAGACAAATAATAACAAGGGATGAAGAAGAAAAGGAGCCCTCATATACTGCTGTTAGGAATGTAAATTGGTACAGCCATTATGAAAAACAGTATGGAGATTCCTCAAAAAACTAAGAAGTTAATTTCCATATGATCCAGCAATACCTTTACTGAGTATTTACACAAAAAACCTGAAAACATTTATCTGGAAAGATATACACATTCTGATATTCATAGCAGCACTACAGTGGCCAGGACATGGAAGCAACTGAAGTGTCCATTGATAGATGATAGGGTAAAGAAGATGTGGTACATATATAAAATGAAATATTACTCAGCCATAAGAAAAGATGAAATACTGTCATTTGCAATGAAATGGATGGATCTTGAGATAATTATGCTAAGCAAAATAAGTCTGACAGAAAAAGTTGAAAACCACATGATTTCATTCGTATGTGGTATATAAAATTGAAAGTAACAAACAAACATGACAAACAAACAGAGACTCAGGGACTGGACATAGATGGTAGATTAGTGGTTACCAGAGGGGAAGGAGTGTGGGGAAAGGTAGATAGGGATAAAAGAGGTCAAACATTTGGTAACAGAAGGAAATTTAACTTTGGATGTTGAACACACAATGCAATATTTATAACATATTATTTAATTGTACACTTAAAACTTATTTGATTTTATTAGCCAGTGTAACTCCAATAATTTTAATATAAAAAGTAAAACTGGAAAAAAGAACATCAAATGATTAAATAAAAGTGCAGAAAAACTTCACATAATCCAACATCTATTTCTGATAGGGAAAAAGGGAATTACGTAACCAAGAGAAAAAGGGAATTATTTAACCAAATAAAAAGAATTCCCTAAAATATAGCTAATATCATACTCCATGTTAAAAACCTGAATCTTCCCCCCCTAAAATTCAAAGCAAGATAATTACACCCACACTCACCATATTTATGCACCATGGTACTGAAAGCTCTATTCAATGTAATATGGCGAAATAATAACAATAATAACAACAATGAAAACATCCAGTCTGAAAATGAAAAATAAAATTGCTTTCAGTCACAAATGACAAGCTTTTATATATAGAAAATTTGAAGGAATCCATACACGCACAATCGTAGAACTAAGAGACTATTTCTGCGAGGTTGCATGATTCAAGATCTATATATAAAAATTAATTGTGTTTTATATATTACTCATGAACAATTCAAAATTAAAATTATAAAATAATTTAATTTACAAATTCATAGAATAATAAATTATTTAGGAATAAATTTTAAATATAAGTGAAGACAAGAACACTGAAAACTGTAAAATATAAGAGCAATCAAGTATTATAAAAAAAGATACTTTCTATTCATCAGTTGAAAGACTTAATATTTTTAAAATAGAAATTTTTAATGCCAGTTTGAACATCCACAAATCAATAAATGTGATACATCACATCAAAATGAGGGATAAAATTCATACAATCATTTCAATAGATGCAGAAAAATCATTCAGCAAATATCAACATCCTTTTATAATAAAAACTCTCAACAAAGTGGTTTTAGAAGAAACATACCTTAACATAATAATAGCTATATATGACAAACTCACAGCTAGTATCATACTCAATGACGAAAATCTGAAAGCTTTTCCTGTAAGATCAAGAATGCCCATTTTCAGCACTTTTATTCAACATAGTATTTGAAATCCTAGACATGGTAATCAGACAAAAAAAAAAGAAATAAAAATCATAAAAATCATCCAAATTAGAAAGGAAAACATAAAACTCTCACTATTTGTAGACAGCTATATATATGTATATATATATATAGAGAGAGAGAGAGAGAGAGAGAGAGAGAGACTGCACACATGCACACACAACTATTAGCATTAATAAATGAATTCAATAAAGTTTGAGGATAAAATTAATATATGGAAATCTGTTGTGTTTCTATACATTAATGACAAATAATCAGAAAGAGAAATTAAGAAAACAATCTCATTTACAATTCCATTTAAAAAGCATAAAATATCTAGGAATAAATTTAATCAAGGAGGTGAAAGACCTGTACACTGAAAACTGTAAGACATTGAAGAGGTAAATTGAAGAGTACAGGTAAGAAAATCATCAATAAAGTGAGAAGACAACATATTAAATGGGAGAAGATGTTCACAAACAATATATCTGATAAGGGGTTAATATCCAAAAATTATAAAGAACTCATAAAACTTAATGGCAAAAAAAATTCAATTAAAAAATGGACAGAGGACCTGAATAGACATTTCTCCAAAAATATACAGATGACCAGCATACATATGAAGAGATGTTCAACATCACTTACCATCAGGGAAACACAAATCAAAACCACAATGAGATATCATCTCACACCTGTCAGAATGGCTATCATCAAAAAATCAACAAATAACAGGTGCCAGAGAGGGTGTGGAGAAAAAGGAACCCTCATGAACTCTTTGTGGGATTATATACTGTATAGCCACTATGGAAAACAGTGTTGAAATTTCTCAGAAATTAAAAAAATAAAAATGCTACATGATCCAGCAATACCATTTCTGTGTATTTATCTGAAGAAAAAAAAATGTTAACTTGAAAAGATACATGCATCCTATGTTAATTGCAGCATTTTTTTATAATAGCCAACATATGGAAGCAATCTAGATATTCATCAGTAAATAGGTAGGTAGATAGATAGATAGATAGATAGATAGATAGATAGATAGATAGATAGATAGATAGATAATTACTGTATATACATAATGGAATATGACTCGGAAATAACAATAATGATATCTTGCCGTTTGTGACAGCATGATGGGCTTCAAGGGTATTATGTTAAGTGAAATAAGTCAGAGAAAGACAAATACTGTATTATTTTACTTTATATATGTAATGTAAAAAACCCTATGTAAACTAAAACAAACAGAAACAGACACACAGATGCAGAGGAGAAGCTGATGGTTGCCAAAGTGAGTGGAAAGATGAGTGAAAAAAATTGTTTTTCTGCCCTATTTAATTTCTGAGTCAGATGGAATCATTTTTTTTTTTTACCCTCTGGGTCTCAGTATTCTTACTTGTCCAATAGGAGACAGAGATCTACTTCTTTGGATCTGTACAAGAAAAAAATATATCAATTTCAGGTCCTGATAAAAGCTATTCAGAAAATAAAACACATATTAAAAAGATACTAGGAGATGATGCCTTAAAAAATCACATTTCTCTAAGTTATGTATGGATAAAAACAATCCTCATCAAAATTACAGCAAGTATTTTTAACAAGAATTAAAATGCTGATCAAAAAATTTATATAGGCAGTTACACTGTCTAATTAAAAAACTCACTATAACGCTACAGTAATCAAGATCGTATGGTACTGGCATAAGGAAGTACATATAGATTAATGCAAGAATTGAGCTCCAGAAAATGCCAAGACAGTGAAAAGGAGAAAAGATAGTCTTTTCAATAAATTATATAGAGACATTTGCCTATGTACATGTAAAAAGATAAACATCATTGTTACTTTATATCATACACACTAAAATTAACTTGAAAATAATTACATTTCTGAATACAAGTTAAAACTATAGATTTCTAGAATAAAACAAATGAGAAAAATCTTTATAACATTAGATTAAGCAAATAATTTCTAAATATATGATAAAAAGCACATTCCATAAAAGAAAAACACCATAAATTATATGTCATCAAATTAAAACCTTTTGTAATCCAAGAGACATTAGTAAGAAAGTTAGAAGACACGCCAGAGACTGGAAGAAAATATTTACAAATTGAATACATATAAAGACATGTATTTAGAATATATAATTCAAAAATAAAATGAACAATTCATCTAGGCAAGGGGCAAAAATTTGAAAATACATTTATCCAAAGGAGCACTATAAATAGATACTAAGAACTGGCAGAAATGCTCAACATCATTAACCTTTAGGGAAATTCAACTTAAAGCTTCAACGAGGTATTGTATTGCACCAACTAGAATGGTGTAAGTGGAATATAATGGAGAAGAATGTGGTGATATTGGAACCCTCACAATTGATATAGGGAATATACAATGGTGTAGTAACTTTGTAATGTAATTAGGCAGTTTCTTTTAAAGTTAAACATAAACTTACTATATTTCTCAGCCATTTGACAATTAAATATCTAGTAAAAAAAATTAAAACATATGTCCACAACAGGCTCATACGTGAATGTTTTTAGCAGCACAACTAATTATTGCCACAAACAAGAGACAATCTAATGTCTATCCACTGGTAAAAAGATAAAGCAAATATGTTTCACACATACAATGGAATAGTACTCAGCAATATACTGAATGGTGTGCTGATACATGCCACAACGTGGATGAACTTCAAAAACATTTTGCTAAGTAAAAGTAGTTAGACATAAATAATTTTATTTATATAAAATGTTCGAAAAAGGTAAATCTATAAAAACAAAAATTCACGGTTGCCTGTGGGGTGGGATGGAAGCAGGGACTGACTGCAAATAAGCATAAGGGGTCTTTTTGTGGTGAAGAAAATATTTAAAAAATGGATTAGGTGATGGTTGAATAATCACATAAATTTAAAAACAGTATTTGGAATGTCACTTAAAATGGGGAATTTTATGATACTTATACCTTAAAAGGTTTTTTTTTTTTAAATTTTTTATCTGCCTCAGTCTTTATTTCCAACTTTTTTAAAAAATATTATTTATTTATTTATCTATCTATTTATTTATTTATTTTTATGGTGACATTGGCTAACAAAATCCAATAAGTTTCAGCTGTACATTTTAACAGTAAAGCATATATATGTTTACACTGTGTGTTCATCTCCCATAGTTATATTTCTTTCTGTCACCACATATTTGACCCCCTTTACCCTGTCTAGTTCCCTCTTCCCCGTCCTCCCTATCCTCTGGTAACCACTAGTCTATTGTCCATAACCACGAGTCCTGTTCATGTTGCTTTTCGGTTTATATCCCACATAAGTGATATCATGTGATTTTCAACTGTTTCTGTCTGGCTTATTTCACTTAGCATGATTATCTCGAGGTCCAACCATGGGGTAGCAAACGGCAGTATTTCATCTATTCTTCTGGCTGAGTAATATTCCATTGTATATATGTACCACCGCTTGTTTAGTCAATCATCTATCGTAGGACACTTTGGTTGCTTCCATGTCCTGCCACTGTGATTAGTGCTACTATGAACATCGGTGTGCAAATATCTTTTCAGATATGGGTTTTCAAGTCTTTGGTGTAAATACCCAGTAGAGGGATTATTGGATCATATTGTAGATCAATTCTTAGTTGTTTGAGGAACCTCCATACTGCATTCTATAGTGGCTGTACCAATTTGCAGTCCCACCAGCAGTGTATGAGGGTTCTTTTTCTCTGCATCCTCTCCAACATTTGTTATTACTTGTTTTGTTGATTATAGCTATTCTAATAGGTGTGAGACGATATCTCATTGTGGTTTTGATTTGGATTTCCTTATTAGTTAGCAATGTTGAGCATCTTTTCAAACATTTGTTGGCCATTTATACGTCTCTAGGGAGAAATGTCTGTTCAGGTCTTCTGCCTATTTTTTGATTGGATCGCTTGTTTTTTTGTTGTTATTGAGTTGTTTGAGTTCTTTGTATATTTTGCATATTAGGCCCTTATCGGAGGTGTTGCTTGCAAATATATTTTCCCATTCAAATGATTTTCTCTTTACATTGCTGGACGATTTCTTTTGCTGAGCGGAAACTTTTTAGTTTGATGTAGTCCCATTCATTTATTTTAGTTTTTACTTTCCTTGCCATTGAGGTCAAATTCATAAAATTCTCTTTAAGTTCAAAGTCTATGAATTTAGTTCCTATGTTTTCCTCTATGCATTTTATTGTTTCAGGTTTTATATTCAGATCCTTAATCCATTCTGAGTTAATTTTGGTGTACGTTGATAAACAACAGTCTAGTTTCATTCTTTTGCATGTGGCTTTCCAGATTTCCCAGACCATATATTGAAGAGGCTTTCCTTTCTCCACTCTATGTTTTTGGCTATTTTGTAGAAAAATATATGCTCTTCTAAACATGGATTTACTTCTGGACTCTCAAGTCTGTTCCAGTGGTCCATGTGTCCGTTTTTCTGAACATACCATGCTGTTTTGATTAGTGTTGCTTTGTAGTATAATTTGAAGTCGGGAAGAGTGATGACTGCAGC
>NW_011888844.1:6710166-6712795 GCF_000151845.1 Pteropus vampyrus | reverse complement strand
TGCTGTATTTATTTATTTATTTTTGTTTGTTTGTTTGTTTGTTTTCAATTTCATTTATTTCTGCTCTAATTTTGATGATTTCTTTCCTTCTGCTGACTTTAGGACTCATTTATTCTTCCTTTTCCAGTTTTTTAAGATGAAGTGTTAGGTTGTTTATTTGGGCTCATTCTTGCATAGGCCTGTAATGATATGAACTTTCCTCTTATGACCGCTTTTTCCATGTCCCAAAAGTTTTGATATGTTCTACTATCATTATCATTTGTTTCTATGTATCTCTTGATTTCTTTTTACTTCTTGTCTGATCCAGTTATTCCTCAGTAGCATGTTGTTTAATCTTCATATATTTGTGGTTCTTTCTGCTTTCTTTTTGCTGTTGATCTCTAGTTTCAAAGCATTATGATCAGAGATTATGGCTGGTTATGGTTTCAACCCTCTTATATTTGTTGAGGCTATCTCTGTGTCCCAGTATGTGGTTGATTCTTGAGAATGTTCCATGTGCACTAGAGAAGAATGTAAAAGCAGGTTTTTGGAGATGGAAGGCTCTGTAAATGTCAATTATGTCCATTTGATATAATGTGTCATTTAAGGATGTTATTTCTTTATTGATTTTCTGCTTGGATGATCTTTCCACATCTGACATGTGGTATTTAGGTCCCCTAACACGATAGTGTTTGGGTCTGTTTCTCTCTTTAGTTCTGTTAGCAATTGCTTTATATATTTTGGGGCTCCCTGATTGGGAACATGAATATTAATAAGTGTTATGTCTTGGTGCATGATTCTCTTTATCATTATGAGGTGTCCCTCTGTATCTTTATTTATCTTTTTTATTTTGAAGTCTATTTCGTCTGATATCAGTACCGCTACTCTCACTTTCTCTGAATTCCATTTGCTTGAAATATTATTTTCCACCCTTTCACATTGAGTCTATATTTGTCTTTGGAACTGAGATATCTCTCCTGTAGGCAGCATAATGTTGGGTTTTGCTTTTTGATTCAATCTGCAATTCTGTGCGTTTTTATTGGTGAGTACAGTCCATTTACATTTAGGGTGATTATTGAAATGTGAGGTCTTCTTAAAGCCATTTTATCTTTTGCTTTCTGATAGCTCAGTGTTTCCAATGCTTTCTTGTCCTCATGTTTCTGTTTTCATTATTTTGGTTGACTTTTGTGTGTTTTCTCTCTTGTCTTTCTTGTTTTATGTTATATACTTAAGTTCTGAAATTTTGGTGTGTGGTTACCATTATGAATATGTAAAAGATGGTTATATATATAGTCGCCTATTTTCTTTTGCATGTGCCTTATCTCCATTCTCCATTGCAAATTTGGATCCTTGAATATTCCCCTTTTCAGTCATTGTTGTCTCAATTTGTCCCTATGTATGCTGAACGTTCATTACTATCTTGCTATAGCAATTCTTTTCTTTTTGTTTAAGCTTTTCCTTCCCTGTTCTTAGTAAGGTTTGCAGTTCTCTACTTCTATTTGCCTGATAGTCACTTTACTCTTAATTATGTATTTTTTTTTGTCATTTTCTTTTAGTTGAGCTGACCCCTTTCAGTATTTCCTGTATTGCAAGCCTTGTAGTGGAAAATTCCCTCAATTTTTGTATGTCTGGAAAGGTCTTTGTTTCTCCTTCATAGCTAAAAGAGAGCTTCTCTGGATACATTATTCTTGACTGGTAGTTTCCTTCATTAAATAGTTTGAATATTTGATTCCACTTCTTTCTGGCTTGTAAGATCTGTGCTGAGAAATCTGATGATAATCTAATGGGTTTTCTTT
This sequence comes from Pteropus vampyrus, assembly GCF_000151845.1. Classification (NCBI taxonomy): domain Eukaryota; kingdom Metazoa; phylum Chordata; class Mammalia; order Chiroptera; family Pteropodidae; genus Pteropus; species Pteropus vampyrus. The sequence continues at coordinate 6,711,020 of NW_011888844.1, read as the reverse complement.
TACAGGTTACTGTCATCTTTTCCTTCCATGTCATGAGAATTCTATCATTGCAGTTGATTTTTGATAATTTTAATACGATGTGTCTTGTTGAAGGTCCTTTTGGTTTGAGATAATTGAGTGTTCTGTTGACTTTTTGAATCCCAAGCTCCAGCTCATTCCTTAGATTTTGGAATTGCTCATCAGCTATTCTGAAAATGCTTTCTAATTCCTGCTCTTTTTCCTCACCTTCAATAATGCCCATTATTCTTATTCAAAAGTTTTTTTTTTAAATATAAATAATAAAGAAACTCTCTATGAACTGAAATAAAGTGATTTTCTGGTTATATGTTTAAGTAATAAATGTCGTATGCTAATGAATATATATGTTGTGACAGAAAAAGGAATTACACGTACACATACATATTAGCTTATTTTTGGAAAATGAAGCATACAATGTATGAACCAGAAATTAATAAAATTGGGGGTAGGGACATCAGGAAAAGCATACATATATTGCTGTTAAATATCTATCCATTTTTTATGACTTTGAGTATACATTTTATAAATTTATTAAAAATGTATTATAAAATATGTATAAAATAATTATACAAATAAAATTTTAACACCAAATATAAATAGAAAAAAGAATCAAATTTTATATGAAACTAATAAAATAACAAACAAGACTAAGCAGTGTATTAAAGGGCAGCAAAACCTTCACAAATTCTCTATTTCAAAGAGGATCTGCAGAACACATTTTATGTAAATCAAAGGGAAACCTGAATCTGGCCTAAATGTAGATAAGTGATTGCCCTAGTTTTTACTTGATAAATATTCCAATGTTGATTGCAGAAAAGTATTTAGAAGTTCATTGT
>NW_011888844.1:6700209-6708901 GCF_000151845.1 Pteropus vampyrus | reverse complement strand
GATTCAATCTGCAATTCTGTGCGTTTTTATTGGTGAGTACAGTCCATTTACATTTAGGGTGATTATTGAAATGTGAGGTCTTCTTAAAGCCATTTTATCTTTTGCTTTCTGATAGCTCAGTGTTTCCAATGCTTTCTTGTCCTCATGTTTCTGTTTTCATTATTTTGGTTGACTTTTGTGTGTTTTCTCTCTTGTCTTTCTTGTTTTATGTTATGTACTTAAGTTCTGAACTTTTGGTGTGTGGTTACCATTATGAATATGTAAAAGATGGTTATATATATAGTCGCCTATTTTCTTTTGCATGTGCCTTATCTCCATTCTCCATTGCAAATTTGGATCCTTGAATATTCCCCTTTTCAGTCATTGTTGTCTCAATTTGTCCCTATGTATGCTGAACGTTCATTACTATCTTGCTATAGCAATTCTTTTCTTTTTGTTTAAGCTTTTCCTTCCCTGTTCTTAGTAAGGTTTGCAGTTCTCTACTTCTATTTGCCTGATAGTCACTTTACTCTTAATTATGTATTTTTTTTTGTCATTTTCTTTTAGTTGAGCTGACCCCTTTCAGTATTTCCTGTATTGCAAGCCTTGTAGTGGAAAATTCCCTCAATTTTTGTATGTCTGGAAAGGTCTTTGTTTCTCCTTCATAGCTAAAAGAGAGCTTCTCTGGATACATTATTCTTGACTGGTAGTTTCCTTCATTAAATAGTTTGAATATTTGATTCCACTTCTTTCTGGCTTGTAAGATCTGTGCTGAGAAATCTGATGATAATCTAATGGGTTTTCTTTTACAGGTTACTGTCATCTTTTCCTTCCATGTCATGAGAATTCTATCATTGCAGTTGATTTTTGATAATTTTAATACGATGTGTCTTGTTGAAGGTCCTTTTGGTTTGAGATAATTGAGTGTTCTGTTGACTTTTTGAATCCCAAGCTCCAGCTCATTCCTTAGATTTTGGAATTGCTCATCAGCTATTCTGAAAATGCTTTCTAATTCCTGCTCTTTTTCCTCACCTTCAATAATGCCCATTATTCTTATTCAAAAGTTTTTTTTTTAAATATAAATAATAAAGAAACTCTCTATGAACTGAAATAAAGTGATTTTCTGGTTATATGTTTAAGTAATAAATGTCGTATGCTAATGAATATATATGTTGTGACAGAAAAAGGAATTACACGTACACATACATATTAGCTTATTTTTGGAAAATGAAGCATACAATGTATGAACCAGAAATTAATAAAATTGGGGGTAGGGACATCAGGAAAAGCATACATATATTGCTGTTAAATATCTATCCATTTTTTATGACTTTGAGTATACATTTTATAAATTTATTAAAAATGTATTATAAAATATGTATAAAATAATTATACAAATAAAATTTTAACACCAAATATAAATAGAAAAAAGAATCAAATTTTATATGAAACTAATAAAATAACAAACAAGACTAAGCAGTGTATTAAAGGGCAGCAAAACCTTCACAAATTCTCTATTTCAAAGAGGATCTGCAGAACACATTTTATGTAAATCAAAGGGAAACCTGAATCTGGCCTAAATGTAGATAAGTGATTGCCCTAGTTTTTACTTGATAAATATTCCAATGTTGATTGCAGAAAAGTATTTAGAAGTTCATTGTTTTAGTTCATTGTAGAAGTTCATTTATATTGTGTCAAAAATACATAGAAATGACATGCAATAGCTAACTACTAATTGGCTGCCACAAATTTTGAACTACCTGGTTCTTTCAGCCTAACCTACAACATGAAGTATAATCTCTTAAGCGTGAATGTTGCTGCTGCCTCTTTTATTTAGTCTTTATTCTACTAAATTTACCATTGAAATGGGGCTTTGTAACTTAATATCTAATATTTAAATATTGTTTTTTGATTGTTAGGTCAAATTTTCCATAAGACAGGCTGACAAATTAACCAGAGAATTGATTATAGGAAATTTGTTTCCTTTTCCTACCCCTGAGTTATTGTTCCACATTTTTTCAATTAAAATAAAAATGATTTATGAAGCCTTTAATATGCATCAAATGCACTTCCATGTACTTGAGATGCATCAGTGAATAAAACAGACAATTCTTTGCCTATATTGAGCTTATATTCTTTCTGAGGTAGATATATATAAAAAAAAAATACCTTTCTGATATCTTCTCACAGCAACAATAATTTGTCAGCCATCCATGGATGAAAGGCATTTGTGGGAGCTTTGGAATCAAGATAAGATATTGTGAAATCCCACTGGACCCCCAGACTGAGAAGGGCTATTTTGAGTAGGCAGGCCCGTGCCCACCCAGGTGACAGGCTTGATAACCATGGTCCCAAATACAGACCTGGAAACAGCTCCATCCCTATGTAGACTTGGTTATAGCTTCATTTAGTCCTTGTCTTGCCACCAGCACCATCTACCAAAGGACTCAAAAGGAGTCACACCTGTCTATTCCCTGAGTAACAGGCCTGTCAACATTAATTCTGACTGTGGACCCTGAAACAGCCTGTGATCTAGCTCCAGCCTCTTTCAGCCATGGTTTAGAAACAACTCCTGTCCACTAAGAGACTTACTAGAGAGCACACCTGTCAGTGACCCTGAAGGCAGGCCCGTCAAACTATATCCAATCATAGATCCTCAAACAGCCCTGTAAATCAGGCCGGCCCTCTAGCCACATTTAGGGAGTAGGCATGCCCGTCCAGAGATCCACTGGAAGACATGTGTCAGCACCGAGCTGATCAAGAAAAGAAGGTTTTGGTGGTGAAATGCCCAGTTGAAAGGATGAATGAAGAGCCAACATGAAAATGAAATGTCAGGCACCAACTTTATTGAGGGGAGCGTGCACTTCTGTGCTAGGGGACCGCATGGGATTTATACATGTCAGAGAACAATAGTGGCATTCTGCCACACATGCATAATAAACAATAAGCTGAGTCATACTTGTATAAGTTAGGCACAGGTGCCTTACTACATTAATGTAACATTTTAAATCCGCAGTCCTATCCCTAGCTGCGAGCCTGGATCACAGCTAGATCTGGGACCCACAGTCCACCCCACCCCTACAGGGTTGCGGTGCGAGATCTGTCCCACAATTCACAACAACAATATAAAGAACAACAAAATATTACCAGGCTACAGGCGACAAGGCCTAGGATGGCTACTGTCCACCGCCAGGAGGATCCCCAGGAATTCCACCAAGTTGTCAAGGAGTTTTCTCCCAGGGTATGGATGGCTTGAACTTCAGCATCCATTTCCTGGAGAGCTGCCTGTGCCTGCTCGGCATGATCGGGAATGTAGACACAGCATTCTACATGGATTAGGGCAAAGGGGCCACCCTGGGAAGCAGTTAGGAGGTCAAGGGCCATGCAGTTTTGCAGAACTACTTTCCGCATTTGTGTGGTTTCATCCATTAAAAAGATTATAGCCTGACATTTAATGTTCAATGCCTGTGCAGTGTGCTGGACTAAAGCTTCTATCTGCAATTCTATATCTATGGATTCTACCCTTGGAATGAATAATGCCAGGGGGTAGAACCACCATCCTGCCCATTTCTGCCAGTGCCAGCGGTGATATATAGGATCCCAATTATGAGGCAATTGGGGCAAGGTGGATAATATGCATCCAGCTAAATATGGATGTCCTCAGGTACAATGGCCAGTCCAATCAGCAGGCAAGTAAGGCCAGACATAGTGCCTGCAGACCCAGAGATACTCTGCAGGTAGCCAGTCTGTAGGCTCTGTACCGACATAACATCACCCATTCCACCAGACCTTGGGAATGTTAGCAAGGGTGGTGTTAGCACACATCCCAGTGGGTAGCCACCCCACAATATGATTGGGCACAGGTCTTACTTGCTCTATGCAGTGGGGGGCCTGCTCCCACAATTGACATGTTCTCCCGCCAGCCATCTCCACCCATTGGAAAGGAGTTGCGATAATTGCGGCAAAGTAGAGCTTCCACGACCCACCATCGCTGGTCCCATTCAGGTGTCGTGTTCCAGGTACACAGCCACGTCCAGTTCTCAGCTGTAGCTGGAATAATGTGCCACGGCAATCCCTCACCCGCTTCCACTGGTAGTTCGGTACACACCCAGCAGTGGGAAATATTGTAGACAGCAGCAACACATGAGCCCAGGACATGACACTGTTCCCTGTTGTCAGCCTGGGTGATAGGATAGAGCAGACAAAGGGACCATTAGGGGCAAGTCCTGTCCTTCTGGAGGACACAAGCCACCTGCCCATCTTGAGATAGAAGGGTGGCTGGGAGAGTAGTTGTCCCTGGCCTGTGGTACCTGACAGTTTCTACAACAGTAGCAGGCCAGGGGGTCTTCACTGGTGTCACAGTATAGAGAAGAATGGGCCAGAGGCTAAAGACAAAACTCCCTGTTAACAATGAACCCTCCGCCGTCTTTGGGAGTGACACTCGCAATGGTGTGGGCCAAATGCAAATCCAGGGTTCTACCTGCAACCCGTTGTGTAAGTCCTGTCCCCAGGGCTCCACCAGGGCCACCCATGGTTCTTTTGTTACCTGTGTAGTCCAGGGCCATGAGCAGGTGGACTGTTTACCTGCTGCCAAAGGTTCTGGGTCTGGCAGGAGCAAAGCTCCCTGGTAGGCCCAGGGCAAGAACTGTTTAGCAGTGGTTCCCAGGTACACTTTGATAGCCCGTGGCAAGCCTGCTACAACCCTGTCAAGGGGAGACAACCCCATTCACCAGGGCTGCTCATTCAGAAGGTATATAGCCTGTGGGAGTTTAATATAGCAGCAGCACCAGCCGGGGCCCGAGGCACACAGTTTATTTATCCTTCAGCAAGCCATCAAACCGCTCTACCATTCCCGCTGCCTGTGGGCAATAAGGAACATGTAACTCCCACCGCACATCATTGGTGTGGGCCCAGGTCTGCACCTCCTGTCCAGTAAAATGAGTCCCTCTGTCACTGGAAATTAATAAGAGCTGGCCATAGGCCATCGCAAGGTGCTCCAAAATGGTCATAGTATGGTGTTGATCAGCAGCTGCCACCGGCCATGCAAACCCTAAACCGGTAGCCGTGTCCATACTTGTGAACACATAGCAGTGTCCCCGGTCTTTGGGCAAAGGTCCTATGTAGTCCACTTGCCATTCCTGGAGTGGCTTAGCCTGTGGGGCACCACCCCAGGGGTACTCTTTACCCACAGTCTTTCTGAGTGCTGCTCAGCACAGCAGGGACATTATGACACTGCAACTTGTGCTTTGCCCAGGTCAATAATAGCCCCCATTGCTTTGCTACCCATGATACGGGTCCTTACATGCCCCAGTTTTCAGTGGAGCCAGGGGCCAATGTCCACTGTAACCGGTGGTACATGGGTGGAGCGGACTTGTGCCAGCGCATCGGCTGCATCATTACCTGGAGCTTCTAACAGCTGATGGCCGGGGACATGGTATATCGTGGCCCCCTATTGAAGACCCCACTTCCAGAGGTCTTCTCACAACCTCTGACCCCATAGGAGATGGTGGCTCATCACCCACTCCTGGGCAGTCCACTAGGGCAGCCACAGAGTTAGACCTCGATATACAGCCCAACTGTCAGTGCAGACATGAACTGGGCCAATTTCATTCATGAGGACCAACCAACCATGCAGCACGAAGCTCCGCCCATTGGCTGGATTGCCCAGTACCAGTCTCATACCAAAAGGTTTCTGTGGACGGCTTTAACTGCACGGCAGCCCATATCGGGGCCTGCCTGTGGCATGAGCCGTTTGTGTACCAGGCGTCCTCAGGGATGGGAGCCCAACCCTCTATGTAGGGATTTGCTAAGTCTCCTGTCTCAACAGGTTTCGTCAGTAGCTCTGCTTGAAACTGCACCGGTCCCAATAGAAAGTGCAATTGACCAGAGAGGGGGCTTGCAGAGAACTGCGCTTGCTGCTCTGAGTATACCCCCCACTTGGTCAGAGTAGGAGTTTGTGCATTTCCCGTACAGGGAGTCTTCACCCAAGACCATAGCCACCCCTCCATGGGGTATGTTGACTGCACGATTATGGGATTATGGTCAGTGATGATCTCACTGGCCAGAAGGCTGAATATATGGCAGCCAGTTGCTCCTCTATCAGAAAATACCACACTACAGTGCTTATCAAAGAATACTGCACTTCTGCGCTTTTCCACAGTTGGAACCAGAAGCCTCTTGGCACCTTCCAGGAACCATGCTTCTGCCACAAGCCCTATCCAAACTCTGCATCATCCGCCTGCTCCGTAAGCAGGAATGGGAGAGCTGGATTTACTACACGTAGAGTTTGGCTACAGCTTGCTTTGTGGCCTTAAAAGCTTCTTCTATCTCGGAGGTCCAATCCTACCAGGCACCCCTTCGCACTAGACCATGCAGGGGTCACATCAAGGAGGCTAAATGAGGAATGAACACTCTCCAAAACTTCAGCAGTCCCAAATAGGTTTGGGGCTGCTTCACAGTTTCGGATCGGGGATGTGCCTATATCTTATCAGCCACTGACTCTGGCATTACTTTTGTCTTACCTGACCAGACAACTTCCAAGAATTTGACTGAGAACCCAGATCCTTGGACCTTGTCCTTGTTGACTGCCCAACCTCAGTCAGCTTCCTGCATGCTGGTAGCTGCTGCTTCTAGTTCTCATACTGCTGAGTATGCCACGTGTCAGCATTGAGGTGATCAAGAAGGCAAGGTTTTGGTGGTTAGACGACAGTTGAAAGAATGCACAAGGAGGCGACATGAGAATGAAATGGCAGGCATCAACTTTATTGCGGGGAGCCTGCACTTCTATGCTAGGGGACCACATGAGATTTATATATGTCAGAGAATAATAGTGGCATTCTGCCACACATGCATAATAAACAATAAACTGAGTCATACTTGCATAAGTTAGGCACAGGTGCCTTACTACATTAATGTAACATTTTAAATATGGAGTCCTATCCCTAGCCAGCAGCCTGGAAACAGCCAGACCTGAGCCCCACGATATGTTAATCTATCTCTTCAGAGACAGGCCTGTCAAACTCAGTATGACCATGGATCTTGAAGTGACCCTGTAACTTGACTCTAGACCTTCCAAGTTGTAGTGCAGGAATAGTCCTGTCCACATAAGGACCTGGTTGAAAATATGCCTGTCTATGACTTTAGAGGAAGGACTACCAACCTCTATACAACAGAAATCTTAAAGCATCTTTGTAATCTGGCTCCAGCTCCTCAAAACTTTAGTTTAGGACATCCCTGCTTGATCTCGTCCAGGGACCCAGCAGTAGACACACATATCTCTGCCCCCAGAAACAAGCCCATTAAACTCATTCTGAGTGCATATCATCAAGCATCATTGTAATCCAGTTCCAGGTCCTCTTTGCCATAGTCTGGAAGCTATTCTGCCTGCCAAGGGTTTCAGAGGAAAACATACATATATGAGCCTACAGGGGCAGGCATACCAACCTTAGCCTAACTATGGATCCTGAATTAGCCCTGCAACTTGGTTCCAGGCACTCTCAGCTATGGCCTGTGATCAGTCGTGCAAGCTCAAGAACATGCCCAGTGACTTTTGGGGGGCTCTCACTGGGAACCGACAGAAGCCATGCACCTGGAAACTGGCCTTCCATATGAGAATCCAGATGTGGACCCTCAAGGGGAACCTTGTTTTAGCACCAGCCCTACTAACCATGATTCTGGAGGCAGTTTCATCCACTTAAGAGCCAGACAGGACTAACACCCACCTGAGCCCCTGGTAACAGACAAACCAACAGTGAACTCAACTGTGGACCCAGCATCTGACACATGATCCAGTATCGACTCCACTTGACTGTGATCATGAATGCAATCCCATCAGCCTGGAACTTGAAACGATAAGGTCTCTATCTATTAAAACAAGTTTATAAAGACTGGAAGTGTTTGCTCCTTCAATACACAAATACAGATGATGAAGAATCATGCAAACATGAGAGAGAAACCAAATAAGTAAAATTATAAATAAAAAAGGATATATAACTTTTATCACAAAAAACACAAAGGATTATAATAGACTACAAAGAATAATTATATATCAGAATATTAAAAAGCCAGAGAAATAGATAAATTCTTAGAAACATACAATGTACTGAAACTGAATTAAAAATAAGTTTTTAAAAGTGTGAACAGACCAATAATGACTAAGGATATTGAAGCAGTAATTGAAAAATCTTCGAACAATGAAAAAACCCAGGACCACATGGCTTCACAGATAAAATCAACCAAACATTTAAAAAAGAATGTGTCAATCCTTCTTAAACTTTTACAAAAAATTGATTAGAAAAGAACACTTCTAATCTTATTTTATGAGACTAGCATTACCCTCATACCAAAGCCAAATAACAAGAAAAAAACGATCAACATAGATACAAAAAACAAAACAAAACAAAACAAAACAAAAAAACAAAACTTCTATGAAATAGTAGCAAACCAAATTTAACAGCACATTAAAAGGTTTAAACACTATGACCAAGTGGAATTTATCCCTGGGTGCAAGAATGGTTATACATATTCAAATCAGTAAATGCAATACATCACATTAACAAATAAAAAGTAAAAATTATATGATTATTTCAGTAGATGTGGAAAAAGCATTTGACAAAGTTCAAAGTTTCATGATAAAAACTGTCAACAAATTAGGTACAGATAAGACCGGATTTCAACATAATAAAGGCCATATATGACAAGTCTACAACTAACA
>NW_011888844.1:6694798-6700159 GCF_000151845.1 Pteropus vampyrus | reverse complement strand
GCCCATTAAACTCATTCTGAGTGCATATCATCAAGCATCATTGTAATCCAGTTCCAGGTCCTCTTTGCCATAGTCTGGAAGCTATTCTGCCTGCCAAGGGTTTCAGAGGAAAACATACATATATGAGCCTACAGGGGCAGGCATACCAACCTTAGCCTAACTATGGATCCTGAATTAGCCCTGCAACTTGGTTCCAGGCACTCTCAGCTATGGCCTGTGATCAGTCGTGCAAGCTCAAGAACATGCCCAGTGACTTTTGGGGGGCTCTCACTGGGAACCGACAGAAGCCATGCACCTGGAAACTGGCCTTCCATATGAGAATCCAGATGTGGACCCTCAAGGGGAACCTTGTTTTAGCACCAGCCCTACTAACCATGATTCTGGAGGCAGTTTCATCCACTTAAGAGCCAGACAGGACTAACACCCACCTGAGCCCCTGGTAACAGACAAACCAACAGTGAACTCAACTGTGGACCCAGCATCTGACACATGATCCAGTATCGACTCCACTTGACTGTGATCATGAATGCAATCCCATCAGCCTGGAACTTGAAACGATAAGGTCTCTATCTATTAAAACAAGTTTATAAAGACTGGAAGTGTTTGCTCCTTCAATACACAAATACAGATGATGAAGAATCATGCAAACATGAGAGAGAAACCAAATAAGTAAAATTATAAATAAAAAAGGATATATAACTTTTATCACAAAAAACACAAAGGATTATAATAGACTACAAAGAATAATTATATATCAGAATATTAAAAAGCCAGAGAAATAGATAAATTCTTAGAAACATACAATGTACTGAAACTGAATTAAAAATAAGTTTTTAAAAGTGTGAACAGACCAATAATGACTAAGGATATTGAAGCAGTAATTGAAAAATCTTCGAACAATGAAAAAACCCAGGACCACATGGCTTCACAGATAAAATCAACCAAACATTTAAAAAAGAATGTGTCAATCCTTCTTAAACTTTTACAAAAAATTGATTAGAAAAGAACACTTCTAATCTTATTTTATGAGACTAGCATTACCCTCATACCAAAGCCAAATAACAAGAAAAAAACGATCAACATAGATACAAAAAACAAAACAAAACAAAACAAAACAAAAAAACAAAACTTCTATGAAATAGTAGCAAACCAAATTTAACAGCACATTAAAAGGTTTAAACACTATGACCAAGTGGAATTTATCCCTGGGTGCAAGAATGGTTATACATATTCAAATCAGTAAATGCAATACATCACATTAACAAATAAAAAGTAAAAATTATATGATTATTTCAGTAGATGTGGAAAAAGCATTTGACAAAGTTCAAAGTTTCATGATAAAAACTGTCAACAAATTAGGTACAGATAAGACCGGATTTCAACATAATAAAGGCCATATATGACAAGTCTACAACTAACATTATATTCAACTGTGAAAATCTGAAAGTTGTTTCTCTATGATCAGGAGAAGACAGGGGTGTCTATTCTCACCACTCCTAGTCAAAGAAATACTGAAAAATGTAGCAAGCCAGAGCAATTAGACAACAAAAATAAAGAGATCCAAACAGAAAGAATAAATTTAAATGATCTGTTTTTAGATATGATCTTATATATAGAAAACCCAAAGACTCCATCAAAAAACTGTTAGAACTAATAAACAAATTTAACAAATTGTGGCATGCAAAATCAACAAAGAAAATTAATTATACTTCTATGCATTAATAATGAATTATCTGAAAAATGAATTAAAGAAACAATTCCATTTAAAACAGTATCAAAAAGAATAAATTTTACCAAGGAGGTGATAGATCTATACACTGAAAACTATCAGCTATTGATAAAAAGATGAATCAGATGCAAATAAATAAAATTGTATCAATTGTTCATGAATTGAAACAATTAATATTGCTAAAATGTCTCTGCTACCCAAAGATATCTATAGATTTAATGTAATCCATATTAAACTTCCAATGGCATTTTTCACAGAAATAGAAAAAAAAAATCCTAAAATTTCTTTGTAATAACAAGACTCTAAATAGTCAAAACAATCTTAAGTAAAATGAACAATGACAGAGGCATCACACTGAGTGTTTCCAAACTACATTATAGTGTTATAGTAATCAAAACAATATGTTAGTCACATAAAAAAAAGACACATAGAGCAATGGAACAGAAAGCCTAGAAATAAACCCACACATTTATGATCGAGTCATCTCTGACAAGAACACTGAAAATACACACTAGGGAAAAGATAATCTCTTCAAACAGATAGTCTCTTCAACAGTATTGGATAAACTTCACATCCACATGCAAAAGAATGAAATCGGATAATTATTTTAGATAATACACAAAAATTACATTGATATTGATTAAAGATTTAAATGTAAGACCTAAATCCATAAGACTTATGCTTGAGAATATAGGGGAAATAAAACCTCTTTGACAGTTGTCTTGGCAATGAATTTTCTTGATATGACACCAAAAGCACAAGCAACAGAAGCAAAAATAAACAAATAGAACTACATCAAGCTAAAAAGCTTCTGTACTTAAAAAAAAAAAAATCAACAAAATGAAAAGGCAACCTACAAAATAGGAAAAAAAATATTTGCAAACTATATATCAGATAATGGGTTAAATTCCAAATATATATAAGGAACTCATACAACTCTATGAAAAAAGAAATAAATAATTCATTTAAAAATAAGCAAGGGACTTGGATGAGGAAACATGGCAGAGTGACAGACATCCTCAGATCTCTCTCCCTGAAACAACAATAAGTTGAACATCTAAAACTCAACAAAAAACACCCAAACTGCACACCAGCACATCTGAGTGTGGGATCTGCACATAAAAGCTACCACAGGTCAGAGCCCTGGGTGTCGGGCGGTGGATTGGGAGAAATAAAGATGCTGCCTCTTGCAGTTGCCAGAGCACCTTGCAGGAGGAGGGGGAGGGGTGAAGGTGTGGCAACTTCCCTGATCAGCCTACCTAGAAGTGCCAGAAATTCTAGCAACTGGAAGCAGGGCCCAGTCATTAGGGCAGAAAGCAGAGGAGTGGGAGGGACTACAGAGAAAAAAACAGCTGATTTTTACTGACGTGATGCTCATCCGCAGCCCCCAACTCCCAACTCAGAGGGCCCCTCCCCCCATACTCTCCGAGATGGATCACCATGGGCCCCAGGGAAATCTGAGCAAATGCTACTGAAACTGTTGCTAACACTGACAGGGACTGAACTAAGAGTAGCAAGTGTGATTAAATATTTACAAGAAAATAAAAAAGACATTTAAGCTTTATATAAAGCAAGGATCCAAGAGGCTTAGCGCCACCTACTGGAAATCAAAAGAAAAATGTCTTTTTTGCAGCAGGCTAAAGAGAGACTTTATATAATAAATCTTCTTTCTGGAAAAACAACAGAATACACTTTCATTTAATGTCCAGGTGGAGAAACAGTCCATTAAACACCATGAAGAACCAAGGTAACAAGGCATCTCAGGAAGAAAGAGAAAAATCTCCAGAAAATAAGCTTACAGACATAGAAATATGCGACTTAAATGACAGAGAATTCAGGATGGTATTTCTAAAAAAACTCAGCGAGTTCCAAGCTTGGGAAATAGAGTCGACCAAATGGAGGAAAGGATCAGTGATATCGAAGACAGAAATCTAGAAATAAATCAGAAGGAAGAAGAGAGAAACTGAAAATGAAAAATAATGAAAGAAAAATACAAGAACTAGTTGATCTCATCAGGAGAAGAGACATAAAAATAATGGGCATTACCGAAAGCGAGGAAAAGGAACAGGGACTAGAAAGCATTTTCAGGCAAGAGTTGATGAGAATATTCTAAATCTAAGGAATGAACTGGAGCTTAGAAATGAAGAAGTCACTGGAATACTCAATTATCTCAACCCAAAAAGGTCTTCACCAAGACGCATTGTATTGAAGTTATCAAAAATCAACGACAAAGAATTCTCAGGGCAGCCAGGGAAAAGAAGACGGTAACATATAAAGGAAAACCCATTAGATTATCATCGGACTTCTCAATGCAAACCTTACAAACCAGAAAGGAAAGGAATCACATATTTAAACTGTTAAGTGAAAGGAACTACCAGCCTAGAATAATGTATCCAGCTAAGCTCTCCTTTAGATATGAAGGAGAAAATAAGACCTTTCCAGATAGACAAAAATTGAGGGAATTCTCCACTACAAAGCCTGCACTACAAGAAATATGAAAGGTGTCAGTTCTTCTAAAACAAAATAACAAAACAAAACAAAAATACATAATTAGGAGTAAAGTGACTATTAGGCAAATAGCAGCAGGGGAGTGCAACCCTTACTAAGAACAATAATATGGAGTTTCTTCAGAAAATTAAAAATAGAATTACCAGAATATCCAGCATGCCTCTGCTAAACATATATCAAAAAAAATTGAAATTAAGATCTAAAAAACATATCTGCACTTCAATTTTTTTTTGAATTTTGTGTCCATATGGCAAAAGAGACTTAGTGATCTCAAATGTCTATACAATGCTTTTGTCTATTTTTAATGAACTTTTGTTTTTTATTCTTTGTTCTTTTGTTGTTGTTGATGTTTTATTTTATTCTATTTTTATTTAATTATAGTTGACATCCAACATTATCTTATATTAGGTGCAGGTACACAGCACAGTGGCTAGACATTTATATAATTTACAAAACAATCCCCCTGATTAGTCCACCACTCATCTGGCACCTCACCACACATAGTCATTACAATAGTATTGACCATATTCTCCATGCTGCACTTCATTACTCATGACTGCTATGTAACTGCCATGTGCACTTCCAATCCCTTCAGCCCTTTCACTCATATCTCAACCCCCATCCCACCTGGCAATCAGTTTGTTCTCTGTATGAGTCTGTTTCTTTTTGTTCATTAGATTCCATGGTATTTATCTTGCTCTGCCTGACTTATTTCACTTAGCATAATACACTCTAGGTTAATCCATGTTGTTGCAAATGGTAAGGTTTTATTTTTTATGGTCAAGTAATATTCCATTGTATATATGCACCACTTCTTTTATCCAATTGCTTATGAAATATAACATTAATTTAAGGAGCATAACTAAGTTGATGCATACATATATACAGAAATAATTATCACAATAATTTAGTTAACACCCATCACTTCTAATAGATACATTTTTTCTTATAATGAGAATTTTTTTAAATAATATACATTTTTATTTTTCAATTGGAGTTGGCATACAATATTATATTAGTTTCAGGTGTACAACACAGTGTAAAGATATTTATATAACTTTTGAAGTGATCAATCTGATAAATCTAGTACACATCTGACACTATGCATAGTTTTTTATATTTTT
>NW_011888844.1:6690848-6693523 GCF_000151845.1 Pteropus vampyrus | reverse complement strand
AAATTCAGGGTCTTTTGTGCTTCCATACAAATCTGATGATTTTTTGTTCTATTTCTTTAAAAACTGCCAATGGGATTTTGATGGGTATAGCATTAAATCTGTATAATGCTTTAGGTAATATGGTCATTTTAACTATATTGATTCTTCCAATCCAATAACATGGAATATCTTTCCATTTCTTTGTATGTTCCTAGATTTCTTTTAATAGGGTTTTATAGTTTTCATTATATAGGTCCTCACATGTTTCATTAAATTTATTCTTAGGTATTTTATTCTTTTTGTTGCAATTGCAAAAGGAATTTTTTTTTCATTTCTTCTTTTGACACTTCATATTTTGAGTATAGGAAAGCTATGGATTTTTGAACATTGATTTTTTTTTTTTTCCCCAGAAGCATTACTGTATTTGCTTATTTTTTCTAGTAGTGTTCTTGTGGAGTCTTTAGGGTTTTCTATATAAGGAATCATGTCATCCACAAATAGTGAAAATTTGACTTCTTCATTTCCTATTTGGGTGCCTTTTATATCTTTCTCTTGTCTAATTGCCCTCCTAGGACCTCCAATGTTATATTGAATAACAGTGGCAATAGTGGACAGCCTTGCCTTGTCCCTGATCTTGGAAGGTTTTTAGTTTTTCACCATTTAATATAATGTTGGCTGAGGATCTGTCATATAAGGACTTTATTCTGTTAAGGTACTTTCCTTCTATTCCAATTTTTAAAAGTGTTTTGATGATAAATAGCAGCGGTATCTTGTTGAAGGCTTTTTCTGCATGTATTGATATGATCATATGATTCTGATTTTTTAATTTCTTTATGTGGTGTATCACATTAATCGATTTGCATATGTTGAAACACCCGTGGTGTATAATTTTTTAATATGTATTTATGAGAGATATCAGTCTGTAGTTTTCTTCTTATGTGTTATCTTTAACAGCCTTTGGTATCAGGGTGATATTGGCCTCATAAAATGAGTTGGAAAGTATTACCTTGTCTTAATTTTTTGCAAGAATTTAAGGAGAATAGTTATTAAATCTTCTTTGAATGTTTGGTAGAATTCAATGGTGAAGTCATCTGGTCCTGGACTTTAACTTTTTGGTAGGTGTTTGATGATTATTTCAATTTCCATACTGCTGATCGGTCTATTTAGATTTTCCAGTTCTTGATTCAGTCTAGGAAGGTTGTATTTTTCTAAGTACTGGTCTATTCCTTCTAGGTTATTAAATGTGGTGTTATAGACCTTTTCATAGTGTTCTTGTATGATTCTTTCTATTTCTGCAGTATCTGTTGTAATTTCCCCTCTTTCATCCCTGATTTTATTTATTTGTGTCCTTTCTTTGTTCTTTAGTGAGTCAAGTCAGGGGGTTGTCAATTGTATCAACCTTCTAAAAGAACCAGCTCTTTGTTGCATTTACTTTTTCTATTGTTTTATTGTTTTCAATTTCATTTATTTCTGCTCTAATTTTGACAATATCTTTCTTTCTGTTGACTTTAGGCTTCATTTGTTCTTCCTTTTCTAGTTTTTTAAGATGAAGCGTTAGGTTGCTTATTTGGACTTGTTCTTGTTTTTTGGAAATAGGCCTGTAATGATATGAATTTTCCTCTTATGACCACTTTTGCTGTGTCCCAAATGTTTTGATATGTTGTACTATAATTATTATTCATTTCAATGTATCTCTTGATCTCTCTTTTTATTTCTTCTCTGACCCAGTTATTCTTCAATATTATGTTATTTAATCTCCATATATTAGTGGTTGCTTCTGCTTTCTTTTTACAGTTATTCTCTAGTTTCAAGGCATTATGATCAGAGAATATGGTCTGTATGATTTCAATCCTCTTATATCTGTTGAGGCTATCTTACCGCACCTCCTATATCTCTGTGTTCCAGTATGTGGTCAATTCTTGAGAATGTTCCATATGTACTAGAGAAGAATGTATAAGCAGCTGTTTTGGGATGAAAGGCTCTGTAAATGCTAATTATGTCCAGTTGGTCTAATGTATCATTTAAGGATGTTATTTCCTTATTGATTTTCTGTTTGGATGATATGTCCATATCTGACAGTGGGGTATTTAGGTCCCTACTACGATAGTGTTTTGGCGTGTTTCTCCCTTTAGTTCTGTTAGTAATTGCTTTACGTATTTTGGGGCTCCCTGATTGGGAGAATAGATATTGATAAGTGTAATGTCTTCTTGGTGCATGATTCCCTTTATCATTATGAAGTGTCCCTCGGTATCTTTCTTTACATTTTTTTATTTTAAAGTCTATTTTGTCCGATATTAGTTCTGCTACTCCCTTTTCTCTGAATGTCATTTGCTTGAAGTATCATTTTCCTCCCTTTACTCTGAGTCTGCATTTGTCTTTGGAACAGAGAAGTGTCTCTTGGAGGCAGCATATGGTTGGGTTTTGTTTTTTGTTTCAATCTGCAATTTTGTGCCTTTTTATTGGTGAGTTCAGTCTATTTACATTTAGGGTGATTTTTGAAATTTGAGCTGTTTTTATAGTCATTTTATCTTTTGCTTTCTGGTAGCTCAGTGTTTCCATGGCTTCCTTGTCCTTGTGTTTCTGTTTTCTTATTTTGGTTAAAGATCCCCATCCCCCTCCCCCTTCCTCTCCTCCTCCCTCTCCCCATCCCTATCCATCTATATCTATAGATATATCTATAGATATATATATATGTT
>NW_011888844.1:6687554-6689171 GCF_000151845.1 Pteropus vampyrus | reverse complement strand
TTCTGCCCTGTTGACTAGGCACTGCCACTGGCCGTGTGGAGCTCACAGCACTCCCAGGAAGGACTGTTCAGGGAACTTACCACACCTTCTCCCCTCCCCCTCCTCCTACAGGGAGCTCCAGCTGGGAGAGGTAGCTTCTTTGTTTCTCCCAGTCCACTGCCTGATACCCGAGATTCTGAATCATGGTAGCTCTTATGTGCAGATCCCACACTCAGACGTGCTGGTCTGCACTTTGGGTATTTTTTGTTGAATTTTAGATGTTCAGCTTATTGTTGTTTCAAAGGGATAGATCTGGGGATGTCTCCACTCTGTCATGTTTGTGTATAGTTATTATATTATTATCAAATATATTTCTTATGCTATACTTTACATCCCCATGACTGTTTTATAACTACTAATTTGTAATTCTTAACCCTTCCCTTTTTTCACCCACTCTGCTAACCCCTTTCCATCAGGCTTTATCAAATTGTTCTCTGTATCTAAGAGCTTGCTTCTGTTTTGTTTGTTTATTTTGTTTTTTAGATTTCACATGTAAGTAAAATCATATGGCATTTCTCTTTCTCCGTCTGACTTCTCCATTCAGCACAATATCCTGTGGTTTCATCCATGTTTTTGCAGATGGCAAGATTTCAATTTTTAAATTAAATTTATTGGGGTGAAATTGGTTAATAAAATTATAGAGATTTAATTTTTTTTATGGCTGAATAATAGTCCATTGTATATATGTACCACCTCTTTTTGAAGTAGTGTTTTAGGTTTTTTTCAAATAAATACCCAAAAGTGGGATTACTGCATCATTTTTAGCCTTTGTTTTAAAGTCTATTTCGTCTCGTATAAGTATTACTACCCCAGCTTTATTTTTTTATTTTCATTTTTACAAAACATATTTTCCATCACTTTATTTTCAGTCTGTGTGTATCTTTCAATGTGAAGTGAGTCTCTTGTAGGCAGAATATGTAAGAGTATTGTTTTCTTACTTATTCACCTAGCCTACCTTTTGTTTGGAGCATTTAATTCAATTACAGTTAAAGTAATTGTTGACAGATGTGTAGTTATTGCCATTTTATTATTTATATTTATTGATTTATTTTCTTCTTCTTCTTAAAGAAGCCCTTCTAACATTTCTTATAATACTGGTTTACTGTTGATGAACACCATTAGCTTTTTTTTTTCTTTTTTTTAATCTGGGAACTCTTTGTCTTTTGATTCTAAATGATAGTTTTGCTGAGCAGAGTAATCTTGGTTAAAAGTCCTTTCTTTTTATCACTTTGAATATTTAATGCTAATCTCTTCTAGCTTTTAAAGTTTCTGTTGAGAAATGAGCTGGCAGTCTTATGAGAGCTCCTTGTAGGTAGCTAAATGCTTTTCTTTTGCTGCTTTTAAGATTCTATAATGAAAATTTTAAGATTTACTCTCAGCAATTTTTAAATATAAAATATAGTATTGTTAACTATACTCACTATGCTATACATTATATTTTCAGAAATTTTTAAACATATAACTGAAGTTTGTAATTTTGATCAACTTCACTCATTTCTCTCTCATTTCTCTCATTTTCCACACTCTGCCTCTGACAACCACTAATCTGTTCTCTGATTCTATGAGCTTTTTTTTTTT
>NW_011888844.1:6678967-6687328 GCF_000151845.1 Pteropus vampyrus | reverse complement strand
TTATTTTATTTTATTTTTATATATATAAAATCTCCATTCATTCATTGATGGACTCCTAGCTGTGTCCATGTGTCCATGTTTTGGCTATTGTAAATCATGCTGCTATTGTAAATCATGTGTCCATGTTTTGGCTATTGTAAATCATGCTGCGATATACATGGGGGTGCATATATCTCTTTAAGATAGTAATTTTGTTTACTTTAGATATGTATCTAAAAGTAGAATTACTGAATTATATAGTAGTTATATTTTTAATTTTTTGAGAAACTTTCATATTGTTTTCTATAGTTGCTGCATCAACTTACATTTCTATAGCAGTACACAAAGGCTCCCTTTTCTCCACATTCTTACCAGCATTTGTTATCTCTTGTCATTAGGATGCTAACCATTCTAACAGCTATAAAGTAATATTTTGTTGTGTTTTTGATTAGCACTGCACTGGTGATTAGTGATGTCAAACACATTTTCTTGTAACTATTAAACACTTGTATGTCTTCTTTGGTTAAAAAAAAATGTTTATGTAGTTTCTCTGACATCTCTTTATTTAATTGTTTTTTTCTTATTGAGTTGTACATGATCTTTTATATATTTTGGATACAAACCCCTTATCAGATATATGATTTGCCAATATTTTCTTCTATTCTGTAGCATGCTTTTATATTTTGTTGATGATTTCTTATATATATATGTATTTGTTACTATGTTGGACACATAAATATTTATAAATGTTACATCCTCTTGTAGAATTGATGCCGTATCATTATATAATAATTTTCTTTGTTTCTTGTTACAGTCTTTGACTTAAAGTTTATTTTCTCTGATATAAGTATAGTTACCACTTCTTTCTCCTTGTTCTGGTTACTGCTAGGGTGATGTGAAATCCAGCATCACCCCAGCGACATGAGAATGTGGTGATGTGGTGTCCCTCAGTTCTTCCCCACTGACACTTTAAAGAATTACAGGTTGGCAAGATTAAGAAAAAACAAGATTTATTGAAAATGCATTTTAGAAGGAGATGGACTATGCTAAGGAGGGTGCAGCCTTGTAGAATTTGGGAGTTGAAGAGATATCTCTTCTACACCAGATATCCACACTACAGACCTTATCAGACCAGGCACTAGAGGCCAGGCTCACGAGAAAGACAGGACAGAAGCGAGGATTGCCCAAGTACTAGTGGCCTTTCAAGGCCAATCACAGCCCAGGTCCCTGGGTACCCAGCTCCCAACAGTGAGAACTTATTGAACTACATCATCTGGCACCCACCTGACCACTGGGCCAAAATGTTTCCCAACAAGGGTAAGCCTCCCAAATCTGCTAGCTACAAGTATCAGCAGTTAGGTCATTGAACCGCCCTGTATATCAAGAGTCTAAGTATTCCTGGGTCAGAATTAGTCACAGGTTTCCAAATAGTTGCGTGGGACTGAAGAATATCTATTAGTTGGCAGAATATAATATTTGTCTATATCAGTAGACTGGAGTCAAGGGTACCAATGCACATGGCAAGGAGGACAATTACTTTCCTTTTTAGATATCGGGGCCACCTGCTTTGTCCTTCCTTCTTTGGACCCTTCTCCTCTTGAATCTACACTATTTGGGGAGTCACCAGTAAGCCAATTTCACAGCCTTTTCCATTCCTCTTAGTCCATTGTCGCAATTTCTATTTGACTTTGAATAAGATTCCCCTAATGGAGTTCACCAGCAATTGACTTTGATAGTACTTCCTCAGAGATTCCTGGACAGCCCCCACTTTTTTGGCCAAGCATTAGCACATGATATACAAGATTTACAACTTTAAGGGGGACCCATTTTACAGTATGTAGATGATATTCCTCTCTGTTCTCCTACTACACTGACTCTATAACCCTAGACTCTTATGTCAGGTCACTTAACCACTTTATTAATCGAAGTATACACGGATAATTCTCCAGCCTCTCAGTTATAGCCAATTTGGAAAGGACCTTACCCTGTTCTTCTATCTTCTACAAATGCAGTAAAGGTCCTCAGAATTCCAATTGGACTCATCATTCACAAGTCAAATCTAATCTTAAGATTCCAGAGGTCCCTACAGAGGACTACTTACACCTGCAAACTAATAGAAGACCTGAAAAAACAGAAGAGTTTTATGATTCTTTTGACTTTCTCATCTCTTAATTTTTACCATAACTGTTCCTATTCCACCTACTCCTTATCAATTAGCTAACTGAAATGTCAGCTCCTTAAATTTTCTCAGCCCTGTTGGCTCTGCCTTTCTACTCAGAGCTAGGGGTAGGCTACTCCAACCCCAGACTACTTGTGGATCACCACTTCTAAACCACCTTCTTCAATTTGTTTCTTCCAGGGCGCAGGCAATTCAGTGGCAAATAGTCCTTCAAAGAAACTATCACCCATTTCAGTCAATGGATTTTATACCATACTGCAGTCCCCTAGATGGGCATTGACAACTGTTGCCTCCTGTCGACAGAGAGCAAGTATAAGGGACCCATTCTCCACCATTGTCCTTTCTCAGCCTAAAGTGGCCAGAAGAGTCATCACCCAAAACATTCAAAGATTTGGGTCCCTAATATTCGAATGGGGAAATGTTAGATAGCTAGTTAGGCATGAATAACAGGATCCAAGGAACAGCTCTGTAACTATAAAAAAATTCCCTTGAAAAATCTTCCTTAAGTACCTCCTAGAAATACCTCTCTTTTAGGGTTATAAATTACCCCAAATCCTAGAGCACAAAGTCCACAAAAGCTGCTAGCTAAACCAGCTACAAATGCATGCACAGAAAGTACTGCCTATAACTTCCACCTCATTACACCATCATTATAATATCATGACTATATCTAGAAGTTCATGAATCTAATTATGACAGACTGAATTCTGAGTAAGCACATGCACAGTAGGCAAAGTGTTATGTAGCACCTAACTGTCAGTCAAGGTGACCTCACATATGGATCATCTAGGACCTCCCATCACGGCCCAAATATGAACAAGACTTTCCCATTTCTGCATTGTTACAGCACTCATGGCTGGAAACTTGCTCTTCCATTTGGTGTGTTTGTCTTTATCTCCTAAATTTCCACAGGGCTGCAGCCTTCTCTAGCATGGCCCATCTCCTAAAATATACTTTCAATAAATCTTACTTTTTCTCAGTCTCACTGACTTGTAATTCTTTGTTGCGTTGGTGGGGAAGAACTGACAGACAGCACACAACGCCTCCATCTACTGTCCACCATCCTCCTTTTTCTCTTCCTCAATGCTTCTAGAGTGACACCAAATTTCACATTACCCCAGCAGTGACAGAAACAAAGTTAAAAGCAAAATTTCTCTCTTTTGAGAGTTTCTAGTGCATTGGATTTTTACTGATGACAGCCACCTGTTTTGCATACTAATTTATATTTAAATAAATAACACAGTTTTCTCTTTCTTTAAATATTATTAGGTACCTTATGGAAGAAACTGTATAAGGTTGAATTTTTTAAATTAATTAATTTATTTTTATTTTTTTAATGTCACCACATATTTGACCCCTTATACTTCATCCACCTCCCTCTATCTCCCTCCCTCTTACCCTGTGGTAACCACTAGTCTATTGTCCATGTCCATGAGTCTCTGTTTGTCCTGTTCATTTGTTGTTTTTAGGTTTATATCCTACATATAAATGATATCATGTGATTTTGAACTTTTTCAGTCTGGCTTATTTCACTTAGCATGATTATCTCGAGGTCCATCCATGTTGTCGCAAATGGCAGTATTTCATATCTTCTTATTGCTGAGTATTATTCCATTGTATATATGTACCACAGCTTCTTTAGCCAATCATCTATCATAGGACATTTCGGTTGCTTCCATGCCCTGGACACTGTGAATAATGCTGCTATGAACATTGGTGTGCAAACATCTTTTTGGATATGGGTTTTCAAGGCTTTGAGGTAAATACACAGTAGACAAATTGCTGGATCCTATAGTAGATCAATTCTTAGTTTATTGAGGAACCTCCATACTGTTTTCCGTAGTGGCTGTTAAGGTTGAATTTTTTTAGTTGAATCATGAGAAGTAATAACCGACTGAACAATGTATGGTTAGGCATTTCATGTTTGGCTGTTTCATAATGACTTCTGAAGGTTGACTGATTTTAAGTTTTGTACATCGCTTTTTTTTGTTGTTTTTTTGTTTTTTCTCTGAAGTAGACAAGGACTTTATTGCTTCTCTCTTTGTGGGGGCACTGCCCCTCAGAAGTTTGGTATACTGTTAAATATATCAAGGTTTAAGTTTGAGTTTCCTTTTTCATTCTAAAATATTAAAACAAAATCATAGCTAATAAAAGCTGATATGTCCTCTGAAATTTCAAATAAACTTCAATGACATTTTACATGAAGTAGATTTATAAAGCAACACAATTTTAATAAATAAAACTTGCATCTTACAGAGCTGTGAGTGCTTACTGTTTTATAATGTCAAGAGGCTAGTGCAGTGCTAAAAATCCATGTTATTTTATAATTATATTGCATGTCTAATTTTCAAAAATATATACTGTGGTCTTGTATATGCCTAGGTATCAGCTCCTATGTTCCTCTCACAATTCTGAATAATGTAATTTATACTGTCTACAATTGTTAGCTTTCTAACATAAAATTATATGATAGAAAAGTAGAGTGAATAATTTTCTTTCTGAAAATCCACAATGGCTTGTTAATTGTAACTGTGATTTTGTTCTTTTTTAAATGATGACAGTTTGCTAGTATATTTGCCTATTATTTTTTTCAGGCTTCAAGGCTACAGAGGTACTGGTATAAGGTCATTTCTGATATTAGCATTTACCTATTGACTAGTTTTCAAGAATGCTTTTTCCCTTCTAGTTTCAATGAATGCCCAAAGATAAAGAAGCAGCATCCAAGAGTGGTATATCATTATAATGTGACACATTTACTTCAGATCAATAATATTACATGCTGTTAGAGTTTTCTTGCTGCGAGTGCTAAATGTATCACTATACCATAAAGCATACTGATAATTTCTTTAGACAATTCTTCCCCAAGTCTTAAATACAGTAAATAAAATAAAATATTTAAGAATTCAGATTCTACAAAACTAGAGATATATTTATAACTAACTAGTTATAAGGAATAAGGAACCAACAACACAATCTTTATTCGTAGAAATTGCAGTTCATAAAAATTTGTTGAACAGGTCAAAGTTATTGGTCAGATAATTACATATTAGACAATCGAAGTGTTCTTTTCATCATTGATATGTATATGCATTTTAATGAATTCACAAATATCTATTAGTTATATTATTACTTAGATATTTTTTAGAAATCGAGCTTTATGTAAGATGATTACTTTGCTAACAATATCCAAATGTAGCAAGAATATCAGCTTAAATACAATCTAGAATACAAAGTATGTATATGCTTAAAAATAAAAAAATAGTTATATATGTATATTCATAATTATAGACAGTACAAATTATATAGATGCACATATGCATATATACATATATGTATATCTACAAATACTTATATATGAGAGACTGAGAGAGAAAGAGAGAGAGAGAAAGCCTGGAGTGAGACTGTGATGTTTGTTGGAAGACTAAGTCACCTTATTATTGTGATATCCCCCTTTATATGTCTGGAAACTTAGAGATGTGCAGCACAGATCTCCATTCAAGACACAACTATTGCCCAGCTGTGCAGAGTGTGATTAGCTGACAACCTCTAGCTGTTAGCCCCTTCAGGGTTTGCCACAGTGATGACTAATGCAAAGGCCTAGCCATTACTGCTCAACTGGAAAAGACTGTAATGAGAATTGTTGCTATGGACTCCATGTTGGTCTGGCAGAGATTTTTGTCAGGACTGGATTTCCATTTTGTGACTTCACCTTCTAATACCACTACCCGAGTATCATTCCATATGTTTATAGGCTATATGTATGTCCTCTTTGGAGCCCATTCATTGTTTAGTAGCATTTTATTTAGCATCCATGTGTTTGCATGTTTTTCAGTTTGTTTGTTTTGTTTTGGTTTCTTTTTGTAATTGATTTCCACTTTCATACCATTGTGGTCAAAGAAGATGCTTAATATGATTTCAATCTTTCAATCTTCTTACATTTATTGAGACTTGTCTTATGGTCTAACATGTGGTCTATCTTGGAAAATGTTTCATGTGCACTTGAGAAAAATGTATATTCTGCTGCCTGGGATAAAATGTTCTAAAACATCAATTAGATCCATCTGATCTAGTGTGTCACTTAAGCCCACTGTTTTCTTGTTGATTTTCTGTCTGGAAAATCTGTCCATTGGTGTCATTGGGGTGTTAAAGCCCCCTACTATGACTGTATTATTGTGATCTCCCCCTTTATGTGTCAGTATTTGCTTTATATATTTAGGTGTTCCTATGTTGGGTGCATAAATGTTTACAAGGGTTATATCCTCTTGTAGAATTATCCTTTATATCATTATGTCATATCTTACTTTGTCTCTTATAATAGTTTTGTTTTAAGGTCTTTTGTCTGCTATAAGTATTGCTACCCGAGCTTTTTTTTAAAAATTCCATTTGCATGAAATTGTTTTTCCATCCCTTTACTTTTAGTATGTGTGTGGTTTTGATCTGAAGTGGGTTTATTGTAGACGGCATATGTATGGATGTTGTTTCCTTATCCGTTAAGCTACCCTATGTCTTTTGATTGGAGCATTTCATCAATCTGCATTATTGATTGGTACATAGTCTTTGCCATTTTATTATTCATATTTATATTTTTGTTTTCTCTTTTTCTTAAGGAAGTCCCTTTAACATTTCCTGTAATACTGGTTTGGTGGTGATGAACTCCTTTAGCTTTTTCTTATCTGGGAAGCTCTTTATTTCTCCTTCAATTTTAAATGATAGCCTTGCTGGTTAAAATAGTCTTGGTTGTAGATCCTTGCTTTCATCATTTTGAATATTTTGTGCCAATTTCTTCTTGTCTTCCAATTTTCTGTTGAGAAATCAGCTGATAATATTACAAGATCAATCCTACAAGTTGTCTCATGTAGGTAACTAGCTGCCTTTCTCTAGGTGCTTGTAAGATTCTCTCTTTCTCTTTAACCTTTGGTGTTTTAATTATAATGAGTGTTGGTGTCAGCCTCTTTGGGTTCATCTTGTTTGGGACATTGTGTTTTCTGGGCTTATATGTCTATTTCCTTCACTATGTGAAGAAAGTGTTCAGTCATTATTTTTTTCAAATAAGTTCTTAATCTCTTGCTTTTTCTCTTTTTCTGATATCACCCCCCCGCCCCCGCCGCCCAACACACACACACTTATCTATTAGCAGTCATTCTCCATTTCCTTCTCCCCTCAGCCCTTTGCAAGTGCTAATCTACTTTACTTTCTGTCTTTATGGACTTGCATATTTTGGACATTTTATATAAAACAAATTATACGCTATGTGATCTTTTGTATTCAGTTTTCTCAATTAGTATAATGTTTTTAATGTTCATCTATACTTGCAAGTATAACATTTTTTCCTTTTGAAATATATCCCTTTGTATGTGTATACCATGTAGTATTTATTCATCCATTAATTGATGGACATTTGGGTTGTTTCCATTTTTTGGCTATTATAAATAATACAGCTATAAACATTTATTTGTAATTTTTTGTGTGAACATGTTTTCATTTTTCTTGGTACATATCTAGGAAATGTGTCATATGGTAACTATTTTTCAACTATGTGAGGAACTGCCAAACTATTTTCCAAAATTAAGACACAATTTCGTAATGCCACCAATAATGTATGAAAATTTCAATTTACCACATTCTCAGAAATACTATTTATTGTTTGTCTTTCTGATTATTGATGTGAAATGATATCTTATTGTAGTTTTGATTTACATGCATCTTTTCATGTGCTTATTGGCCATTTATATATATCTATATCTATCTATCTATATCTATCTATATCTATCTATCTATCTATCTATCTATCCATTGGAAAATGTCTACTCAAATCCTTTGCCCATTTCAAGTTATTTTATTTTTGTTGTAATCTAGCATAATATTTTTCTTAAAGGTGTATACTGACTTATAAAGTTAATATCATTATGCTAGATTTGGTTCCTAATATGAAAAGAAAGCTTTCAGAACTTAGATAAATACTCCTTAAGAAGGAATGATCTTTGAGGCTATTGCCTTATGGATTTTAAAACTTTACTTTGAATTCCAAGATGAACAATTACATGTAAAAAATATATATTTTCTTCAATAAATGCTATTGGTTCAAGTGATACAAAACTTACTGAGAAAATATTTTTGTGTGTGTAACAAAAAGTAAATCACTATGTTAATTTAAAAAATATTATCTATAATAAATATGTGAGTATATGGCATGTGATTGAATA
>NW_011888844.1:6674267-6676532 GCF_000151845.1 Pteropus vampyrus | reverse complement strand
CGTCAAGTAGAGAATGTCAACTGAGAGAGAAATGAAAAAAAATCAAAGGGAAAGAAATGTCTGATTATTTCCTAATTTTGATTAAAAACAATTTAAATGTCTAAGAATGTCAATAAACTCAAAGTTAGATAAACACAGAGAAACACACACAGACACTTAACAGTAGAAGTTTGAAAGACAGAGAAAACATTAAAAGTAATGTAGGGAGGAGGCAAGAGAACTAAAATGTTAAATCAAACTATATTCAGACTGCAATATGCTGATCAACTCTGCAGCCAGGCCATGAGGACACCTGCAGAACAAAGAAAGATTTCTGCTGAGATTGCTAACAACCCACTTCCCCACACCCTGAAGGGAAAACAGAAAAAACAATCTTTAAGTGGCTGCCCTACACAAAATAAAATCGTTTATTCCCTATGGCTAAAACTCTAGGGAACCTACGGGTCAGAGGCTGGGAATTGCCAGCAGGCCTTTCATGCTATATATTCTTACTTTTTCACACTACAGTACCCCTACCTCACTGTATGTTCATATCAAAAGAAAGTAGGTAAACAAAGTCTTTGAACTATAACTCACAGGAACTAAAGAATGATATATAAACTGAATTCCCTGGGCACACAGAGTCCCTCTCAGTGCCTTTACTCTGTCTCTCTCACTGTCCTCATCTCTATTGTCTCTGTCACTCTGAGTCTCTCTTAGTCTCTCTCACTCTCTGCCTCTGAGAAGAGACCACACTCTGTCTGTGGAGTGTTACTACTTCTCTAATAAACTTTCCTTTTGACTCTAACTTTGGTGTGTGTTTGAATATTTTCTTACATTCCACCAAAAACCCACTTTTCTTTCAGTGCAGGGCTTGAATCTCCCCCACTCAGGGGAATTTGCCCTGACCTTCACCAAAAGCATTAAGAGAAAAATAACTCATCACATACAAGGAACACCAGTAGAATGAAGAGTTAAGTTCTCATCAGAAAAAAATAACACTCTACTTTCTCACCTTCTTTGAAAGACATATAATCACATAAAGTAGTAATAACAATGTTTTAGTTTTATAACACGTATAGATAAAATATGTATAAAAATAGTACAAAAGGTAAGAAAAGGCAATCGAGCTTTTAAGAGTAACATTACCATATCTCACTAAAAATAAATTAATAAGGTGTTCTTTGGGAAGTCTTTAGGCTGGGCCCTTATTTCTTTGTTCCCCCTGTAGCTCATGTCTGACTAGCTACCTAACACTACATCATGTAAATGGTAACCAAAAAAAAAACAAAAAAAAACAAAACCAAAACAAAAAACAAAACAAAAAAAAACTGAAACAATTATACTAACCTCAGACAAAATAGATTTTAAACAAACAAAATAACTAAATATAAGGAGAGATATTTTATAATAAAAATAGCCAATCATCAGGAAGATATGAGCTAAAAAATATATTAACATATATGTACCTATAAAGGAGCACCAAAATACATGTAACAAAAACTAATATCACTCAAGAGAGAAATAAACAATACAATAAAATAGCTTCAATGCCCCATTTTCAATAATTGCTTAAACAGCCAGACAGAAAATCAACAATAATATAGAAAACTTGACCAACACTATTATCTAACTAGACATAACAGATATATACAGAATAATCCACTCAAAAACAGCACAATGTGCATTCTTCTGACATGCACATGGATTATTGTCCAGGATAGATCATATGGTAGACCTTAAAACAAGCCTTAATAAATTAAAAAAACAATAATAAATTCATATAAAGTATACTCTCTGACTATAATGTAACTAAAATATATATTAATAACTAAGGGAAATTTAGTATACTTATAAATATATAAAATTAAATAGCTCACCCTAAAATTTGTATGATAAATCAAGGGACCCAAAAAAGTGAGATGATCTTGAAAAAGAATAATGTTTGAGGACTCACAATGACCATAGTGAAAATTTAATTAAAATCTACCTTAATCAAGACAATGTGATCCTGTCAAAAGAACCCACATAACAATCAATGGAACAGACTTGTAAGCACAAATATAATCCCTCACATTTATGATCAATTTATGTGCAACAAGGATGCCAAGGAAATTCAATGTGGATAGAATAACTTGTCAACAAATGGTCCTGTCACAACCTAATAGCTACATGGAAAAGAAATGAATTAGACTGTAAAAGTGGAAATTCTCCAGTTTCAGGGAGGCAGTATCTCCAGGTGCAAGCAGTAACTCAGTCAGAGGGAGGTGATATCTCCAGGCGCCA
>NW_011888844.1:6668862-6673487 GCF_000151845.1 Pteropus vampyrus | reverse complement strand
TTGGGGTCTTTATTGAGCAGGTGAGAGTGACTGGCTTAAATCTCTGCCTACTGGTTTCTTTGTGTAAGTTAAAAAATGCCTTCTGGCTTGCTAATTGTGGGCGGATTAGGGCGGACTCCTTCTAGGATAGGATGACCTCAATTTCTTTGCAGGCAGACCAGAAACCTCCTAACTAAGTTTCCCGCCTACCTCTTTTCTAAGAGCCATGAACCCCCTTATTATTAGTATGGATGTTGAGGGACGAGATGTCTCTTCTTCCGTATCTGCTTCCTGCTGAGAATGGGCAGTAGTCCCTACCTACAGGGGTTTCACGGAGCTCTTTCCCTTTCTCCTTCAGTCAGGTTGGGGTCTTGGGGTTCCTGCTGAAATGCCACCTCAGTCCCTAGGCAAGGAAAAGAAGATACAAACTGATTATTTAAATCATACATCTATTAATTTCTATTACTGATTTGCCTATTAAGTGAGTTAAGGGAAACAGGCTTGGTTAATATATTTCTTAAAGAGTAAAAAGAAAGACCTTTGGCTTAAAGTCTCCCCGCTCCTCAGACTCTAAGGGTCCTGACTGGTTTAACACTATTTCTGCTTAACAATGGGCTGTTGACCCTTATCAATAGCCAGAGGATCTGAGTCACCAGGGCGATTATCAGGATTTGAGGGAGGGGGCCTTTTTTTTCCAAAGAAAGGAGGGAAGAAAACTTAACTAGGTTTAGGGAAAAGATTAACTCTGCAAAAGATGTCCCATTTCATTTCCTGCTAAAAGATTAAGAATTGAACAAGTGCTATCCCTCTCAAAACTATTACAAGTAAATATAGGAGTAAATTTTTGTGTCTTTGGGTTAGGTAAAGCCTTAATTATAACACTAAAAACACAGCCTTCTAAAGAAAAAAAAATAAATTGGATTTAATGAAATTTAAAGCATTTGTGCATTAACAGACACTATCAAGAACACTAAAAAAAGCAAAAATTAGATAAAACATTTTCAAACATATGTCTAATAAGGGATTTATATCTAGACTATATAAAGAACTTTACAACTCAACAATAAAATGAAAAATATCTCAATTAAAATTGGAGAAAAGATTATTTACATATTTCTCTAAGGATGATATTCAAAGGCTGATAAGCACATTAAAAGAGTCTCAACAAAATTAATAATTGGGCAAATACAAATCAAAACCACAATGAGATTTTATCTCACATCCACTAAGATGGCTGAAATAATAATAATAAAATAATAGCGGGTGTCAACAGAGATATAATAAAATTAGAACCCTGATATATGGCTGGTAGGAATATAAAATGCTGATGCTGTGGAAAAAATTTGGCAGTTTCTCAAAAGGATAATCACAGAATTCCCATATGGTCTACCAATTACATTCTTAAGAATATACCCAAGAGAAATAAAAATATGTGTCTATACAAAAACTGTATATTAATATTTATAGCAGAGTTATTAATAACGGTCAAGAAGTGGAAACAAATCAATTGTCTATAAACTAATGAATGAATAAACAAAATGTGATATATCTATATAGTAGAATATTATTCAATAAAAACAGGATTGCAGTACTGATACATGCTACAACATGGATGAGCATCAAACACATTTTGCTAAGTAAAAGACATCAGTTATAAAATATCACATGTTGAATAATTCCATTTATATGAAATACACAGAATAAGGAAATCTATAAAGGCTGAAGGTTAATTTCTGTTTGTCTAGGGCTGGGAGGTGATGAGATTGGGATAAAATGTGAGAGTGGCTGCTAATATGTACAAGGTTTCTTTTTAAAGTGATGAAAATGGGAATAAAATTAATTGTGGTGATTGCTTTACAACTATGTGAACATATTAAAAATCATTGAATTGTACATTCAAAATAATGAAAATCTTGTTCTCCAAAAATGGAATATGGTTATTCTAAACAAAGTGCTTTATATTATATACTATTTCAAAAAAATACAAAAAATTCTTGGGTGGATCTAAATACAATAATTTTTTAAAGGAAATAATTTTTGGCCATTAGAGATTATACAATAACTTGGAGATAATGCTATTTAAGCAACTATGAGTGACCTATGGAGAATTCCATGTCACTTTCTTCAGGAGTATGATCATAGGTGGCAATGAAAAATTTGTAATTTGAAGCAGAGAACAAGAAACTTAAAATTGGGTTTGTGTTAGATATGAAGAATGTGAAAAGAAATAAAGGTCTGGCACTAACCTGACCTTTTTACCACAAGTTAAATGGCCAAGAAGTGAAGATTTTTGTTTGTGGCATAATTTATGCAGAGCTAATTTTTTCACAGTAGCATACATAGGAACAAAGAGTACTTGCCCTGCATGCAAAGAAAGAGATTTTAACTTATTATAGGCTAATACTGCCGACAATTTTAAAAACATTGGTTGGTTCCATAACCTTATAATAGTATATGTATTATTAAACAAAGCAGAATGAATACATTAAAAAATTCTAAGCTCTGGAATATGCTTTTAGAAATCATGTAGTCATACCTCTTGTTTTAAGACAGTAACTTAAACCTACCTGCACTGAATTGAATAGTGTCCACCAAAATTTATGTGCCTCCCGAACCTATGGAAGCAACCGAAGTGTCCTATAATAAATGATTGGCTAAAGAAGCTGTGGTACATATATACAATGGAATATTACTCAGCCATAAGAAGAGATAAAATACTGCCATTTGCGACAATATGGATGGATTTCGAGATAATCATGCTAAGCAAAATAGCCCACACATGAAAATCACATGATTATGAGATATAAACCTAAAATCAGATGATATGTGAGATATAAACCTAAAAGCAACAAATGAACAGGACAAACAGATACTCAGGGACATGGACAATGGACTAGTGGTTACCAGAGGGTAGGGGGTGGGGGAGGAGGGAAGATGTAGACAGGGTAAAGGGGGTCAAGTATAGGGGGATTGGGGGAAGGTGAAGTGGGTAAAGGGGATCAAATATATGGTAGCTGAAAAAAAATGGACTCTGGGTGGTAATCACACAATAGAATATATAGATGTCAAATTATAATGTACATTCGAAAATTATATAATTGTCTTAACCAGTGTTACCCCAATAAACTTAAAAAAAAAGAATATAACATAATTTTGAAATAGAATTTTTCTAAATGTAATTCTTTAAAGTGATGTCATATTGAAATGAACTATGGTGAGCCCTAATCTAATGACTGGTATTCTTATTAAAAAAAAAAAAAGAGAGAGAGAAAGCAGACATGGAAACACATAGACTCACATGGAGGATGCCATGTGATGATGGAGGCAAAGGTTAGTTATGCTGCCACAGACCATGGAACACAAAGGATCATTGTCAACTACCTGAAGTAGAAAAAGGCAAGGAAGAATTCTCCTCTAGAAGTTTAAGAGAGAGGATAACCATGCAGATATCTTAATTTTAGACTTTTAGCTACCAGAACTATGAGAAGATCAATTTCTGTTGTTTTAAGCCATGTACTTTGCGGTACTTCGTCATGGCAGTCCAATGAAAAATTTGAAGAGATACAGTGATAGATATAAACTCTCTGTCTTAAGATGTGCATTATGTTTAACTGCAGTTAATGTCAGGAAGCCACTCTTTATGTCTTATCTAAACTTTACTTTTTATAATTACATCACTGTTTTTATAACATTCAGGCATTTTACAAAATATTTATTGAGTGTCTGCTATGTATAGAACATTTTATGAAGTAAATACTTTAAGAATTTAAAATTAAATGTAAAACGTATTGTATCAAAAATAAGACCATAGGACATATTTAAGCTCATATTTTATATTTTAAATTAAGTAACCATTAAAAATGGATATTCATAAATAATACTTATCTATGATAAAGACATATCAATTTAAATGTCTATATTTGTATGCCAGAGAGAGCCAGAATCAATCTAAATAGAATAAAAATTAAAAATAGAACTACCATATAACCCAACAATTTCACTTCTGGGTATTTGTCTAAAAAATCCAAAACATTATTTTGAAAAGATATATGCACACCTATGTTTATTGCAGCTTTATTTACAATAGCCAAAATATGGAAGCAATCTAAGTGCCCACTAATAGACTGCTAGAAAAAGAAGAGGTGTTACATATATATAATAAATATTACTCGGCCATAAAAAATGAAATCTTACCATTTGTGACAACATACATGGACCTAGAGGGTATTATGCTAAGTAAAATAAGTCAGAAAATTATAAATACCATATAATCTCAGTTATATGCAGCATCTAAAGAACAAAACAAACAAAACAGAAATAGATTAATAGATACAGAGAACAAATTGAAGTTTATCAGATGGGAGAGGGCTTGGGGGGCTGAGTGAAAAGGTAATGGGGTTAAGAAGTACAAATTGGTAGTTACAAAATAGTCATGGGGATGTAAAGTAAAGTATAGAAAATACAGCCAATAATATTCTAATAACTATGTATAGTGGCAGCTCAGTAATAGACTAATTGGGAGAAATCTCTTTGTAAATTACATAAATTTCTAAACACTATGTTGTATACCCGAAACTAATATAATATAATGTTGAATGTCAACTCTAATTGAAAAGAAAACTTATTAAAAATAATTTTAAAAAGAT
>NW_011888844.1:6661202-6668812 GCF_000151845.1 Pteropus vampyrus | reverse complement strand
AAAAAAAAAAAAAAAAAATCCTGCCATTTGCGACATGTATGGGCCTTGAGGGTACTATGCTATGTGAAATTAGTCAGAAAGAAAAATACAAATACCATATAATTTCACTTATATGTGGAATCTGAAAAACAAAATAAATAAGCAAAATAGAAATAAATTCATAGATAGAGAGAAAAAACTAATTGGTTGCCTGATGGTTACGGATTTGGAGGAAGGGTAGAAAAGGTGAAAAGGATTAAGAAATACAAATTACTAGTTATAATAATAGTCACAGAGATGTAAAGTACAGCTTAGGGAATATAATCAATAATATTGTGTCCCAACCTGCAGGACCTAGTTATTGCGTAGAACCCGAGGAGGACCGTACCTTGAAGAAAACATGGGCGGTAGAAAAGAATGGAGGCAAGACAGTGTTCTGATCAAGCCTCAAAATTTTATTTTCGAGCGGTTATATTTATACACTCAAGTGGAGAGGGCAGGGGCGGGACTGATCAGGGAAGAGAGTATTCGTCACAAGCTCATTGGCGTCCACCAGATGAGGTGACTTCTACTTGGCTAGTCAGAAACAGGTGGGCTGTGCCAGCAGTTGCAGGCTCCCGCTCTACAGGTGGCGGAATGGGGAACAAGGACACGGGAAATGACGGGTGCTTCACAGTGCCGTGGCTATCCAAAGGTCACAGCTAGCAGAGTTTGTTCTTGATAACAGGATGTGGTTATTATCTTCGGGTGCAGGCTTAAGGCTCCCGACAATATTGTAATAACTATGTATGGTATCATAGGGGTACTAGACTTATCGGGATGATCACTTCATAAGGTATATAAATGTCTAATCACTATGGAGTACACCTGGAACTAATATAATATTGTATGTCAACTACAATTACAAAATTGAAAATTAAAAAATCTAATAATAAAATAAATGGGAAAAATGCATGATTAAAGAAAAAGAATTCTAAAAATATAACTTATTATATAAGGTAATACAGAGGATGAAGCCAATAATATCTTCTTGACAATAAAAAAAAAAAATTAAGAGAAACAAGATGTGTCCCTATCTCTTTAAGTAGGAAGAAGCCCAGTTATAACATTTATGAGGTTTTGCACCTCTTTTAGAATGGCCACGAGGTGTATATGGCATAGTTGCTTGATACCTACTTCAGGATTGAATAATTAGAAAATTATGAAATGATCTCTAAGTTTAAGTAATAATCGTAAGG
This sequence comes from Pteropus vampyrus, assembly GCF_000151845.1. Classification (NCBI taxonomy): domain Eukaryota; kingdom Metazoa; phylum Chordata; class Mammalia; order Chiroptera; family Pteropodidae; genus Pteropus; species Pteropus vampyrus. Next base: position 6,667,595 of record NW_011888844.1, on the reverse strand, counting down.
GCTGATATTTATCATACTTACAACAAATTCTCTTTTAGCAAATATGGTTATAAAGAGCATTTTCTAGTGAATCACATATTGAGTTAGCAGAGATTTACCATATAGTTTACACAAAAGACATCAATTTCCAGACAAAACTCACATAAAACTGAAATTATACTGAATGTAATTTAATTGTTGATGATTCAGAAGGCACTTGAATGTCTTTTAAGGCCTTAGACTCACCAGATACTTAGAGTTGTACAGATATGTGCCTATTTTATCTCTTGGTAAATTATTCTAGAAAAATAAACAATTTTTATATTAGTATATATGCATTATTTGTATATTAATTCTTCATTTCATATGGGGTATTGCACATCAAGAATAGTGAGGATGATGTGGAACTAAAATGAATATTTGAATTTGTTGAATTTGTGGAACTAAAATGAATATTTGAATTTATTGAGAGCATTTTGAGTCTTGTGGTGTTAGAAAAAAGATATGCTTCCATATATATCTTGAGTAAAAACATGTTGGAGAAATCGCTGAAACTTGAAGAAGCATTGATGAAAAGTTTCTGATAAATGAGAAACTAAAGCAGCTCACTACTTAATTAGCATAGATTGCAAACGGGCATCTGTCAGATTTTTCTCTGATGTTGTTGTTCATAGTTCTATTACTTTTCAGAGAACAAATATTGTCTGTATCAGAGAAAAAGTTTTGAGGAAAATCTTATAAATATATATTCCAGACTAATTATAATAGGCAGCAATGGAATTACAGACATTTCTTTTATTATTATTATTTAAGTAAGTAACATTAACATTTTGCTGTATTATGTTGTTGTATCTTCATAGTAACACAGAGAAAATTAACACTTCCCTGGAACTGGTAGGGGTTAATATTTGACTTTTAAGTGTTATATTCATAATATATTTTTTTCATGGTTTATATTACATGGGTCAGACATTAAAAATGGCTCAGAAATATATATTTAAAATATCAAGTCAATTTTTATGGGAGATCATTTTCAAAAGATCATAATCACATGTCAACACATACCTACCTAGCATTATGTTGTGTTTTGAAGTCATATCTTAGAAATATACCTATTTTCTACTTAAATTTAATTGTATTTTCAGCCTATAAATATTTCATATGACTTTCGTATGTTCAATTTCTATTATATAATGCAAAATTCCTTATTGGTACAGAATTTAGCAATTCCTTTCTTCAAAAAACAAATTCTTTTTCTAAAATTTAAGGATTTGGTGATAATATCTGCATTTTTAATCAATATTTTCTCAAAAAAATGGATTACTTTTAAAATGTATAAAAGTGGCCTGAACAATCAATCTATTGATTAGGGTGATCTTTAAATGCCATGTCTATTACCAAATAAACTTTAGTAACAAGAAAAACAGTTTCATAAATATTCTCTTATAATTATGTTGTTATAGAATTTATTAACTGTATCTCCCTGAATACTCTAAGCAGATTCACAAATTTTTCAATATCACATTTATTTAAGGAAAATAATGTTAAATAGTAATAATTCAATTGAAGAATTTGTTATTTATTAAATTAAACTGTGCCATCAACTTTGAAGATTTTTGGAAGAAAAAATAACTCTGTATGATCAAAGAATCTTAACAATTAAAGAAAAAAATCTTATTCATTAAACAGAATATTCTTTTTTTATAATTTCTTTAATTTTATTTTTTTAAACTGACATTGGTTAACACAATCCAATAAGTTTCAGCTGTACATTTTTAACAGTAAGGTGTATATATATTTTCACTGTGTGTCACCTCCCAAAGTTAGATTTCTTTCCGTCACCACATATTTGAACTCCACCTTTACCTGTCTACCTCCCTTCACCCCCCTCCACACTACCCACTGGTAACCACTAGTCTATGGTCCGTATCCATGAGTCTCTGTTTGTCCTGTTAATTTGTTGCTTTTAGGTTTATATCTCACATATAAGTGATATCATGTGATTTTCAACTTTTTCTGTCTGGCTTATTTCGCTTAGGGTGATTATTTCAGAGTCCATCCATGTTGTCACAAATGTCAGTAATTTATCTCTTCTTGTGGCTGAGTAATATGCCATTGTATATATGTACCACCGCTTGTTTAGCCAATCATCTATCATAGGACACTTCGGTTGCTTCCATTTCCTGGCCACTGTGACTAATGCTGCTATATATATAGCTGTGCAAATATCTTTTCAGATATGAATTTTCAAGTCTTTGGGGTAAATATGCAGTAGAGGGATTGCTGGATCATATGGTAGATCGATTTTTAGTGTTTTGAGGAAACTCCATACTGTTTTCCATAGTGGCTGTACCAATTTGCAGTACCACCAGCAGTGTAGGAGGGATCCTATTTCTCCTCATCCTCTCCAACATTTGTTATTTACTTGTCTGCTGGAGCCTGCCAGCTGAGATGAACAGTACCTGAGAGGGGGAGTGAGGATTAAAGAAAAGACAGAGACAAGAGATAGAGTCGGGAGGGCATACAGTGAATATTGCAGCCCCGAGTTTCTTTACAACACACTACTTATAGCATTGCAATGAGAAAACAGCAGTCAAAACCCAAGGTCAGCCAAGTCACTTATCCTGTAAAACAATGAAGCTCTCACAACTCAGAAATCTCTGCTTTGCTATCAAGCTCCCTTCTTTGAAAATACTGAGTGCTTCAAATAGTTTAGTGCCATTTATCTCAGAGCTCGCCAAGTTAGCTCAGCTCCCAACACTTGTCCTGTTGATTACAGCTATTCTAACAGATGTGAGAAGGTATCTCATTGTGGTTTTGATTTGCATTTCCATAATAGATAGCAATGTTGAGCATTTTTTCATATATTTATTGGCAATTTGTATGTCCTCTAGGGAGAAGTGTCTGTTCAGGTCCTCTGCCCATTTTTTGATTGGATCACTTGTTTTTTTGTTGTTATTGAGTTGGATGAGTTCTTTGTACATTTTCGATATTAGGCCCTCATCAGAGGCGTTGCTTGCAAATATATTTCCGCATTTGGATGGATGTCTCTTTACCTTGTTGATGGTTTCCTTTGCAGAGCAGAAGCTTTTTAGTTTGATATAGTCCCATTCATTTATTTTTGCTTTTACTTCCCTTGCCTTTGAGGTCAAATTCATTAAATCTTCTTTAAGTCCAAGGTCCTTGAGTGTAGTTCCTATGTTTTCTTCTATGCATTTTATTGTTTCAAGTCTTATATTCAGGTCCTTAATCCATTTTGAGTTAATTTTGGTGTGTGGTGATAGACAATAGTCTAGTTTCATTCTTTTGCAGGTTTTCCAGTTTTCACAGCACCATTTATTGAAAAGGCTTTCCTTTTTCTATTGTATGTTTTTCGGCTTTTTTTGTCGAAAATCATTTACCCATATAAATATGGGTTTACTTCTGAACTCTCGATTCTGTTCCACTGGTCTATGTGTCTGTTTTTCTGCCAATATCATGACATTTGGATTACTGTCAATTTGTAGTATAATTGAAAGTTGAGAAGAGTGATGCCTCCAGCCTTATTCTTTTTTCTGAGGATGGCTTTAGGAATTCACGGTCTTTTGTGCTTCCATACAAATCTGATGAATTTTTGTTCTATTTCTTTTAAAAATGCCAATAGGATTTTGATGGGGATTGCATTAAATCTGTATAATGCTTTAGGTAATAAGGTCATTTTAACTACGTTGATTCTTCCAATCCAAGAACACGAAATTCCTTTCCATTTATTTGTATCTTCTTCTATTTCTTTTAATAGGGTCTTAAAGTTTTCATTATATAGGTCCTCCACATGTTTCGTTAGATTTATCCCTAGGTATTTTATTTTTTTTGTTGCAATTGCAAAAGGAAGTATTTTTTCCACTTCTTTTTCTGACACTTATTTATTAGAGTATAAGAACTTATTTATTAGAGTATATGATGTAGAAAAACTATTGGATTTTTGAACATTGATTTTGTATCCAGAAACTTGATTGTATTTGCTTATTGTTCTAGTAGTGTTCTTGTGGTGTCTTTAGGTTTTTCTATATAGAAAATCATGTCATCTGCAAATAGTGAGTTTGACTTCTTCGTTTCCTATTTGGATGCCTTTTATGACTTTCTTTTGCATGATTGTATCTACTAGGACCTTCAATGTTATATTGAATAACAGGGGTGGTAGTGGACAGCCTTGCCTTGTTCCTGATCTTAGAGGGAAGGTTTTTAGTTTTTCACCATTAAGGATAAAGTTGACTGAGGGCTTGTTATATATGGCCATTATTACGTTAAGGTAATTCCCTTCTATACCGATTTTGTTAAATGTTTTGTTTGTAAATAGCTGCTGTATCTTGCTGCTGGCTCTTCTGCATGTATTGATATGATCATATGATTATGATTTTTAAATTTGTTTATGTAATATATCACGTTAATCGATTTGCATATGTTGAACCATCCCTGTGCCCCTGGGATGAAGCCCACTTTATTATATTAATGTATTTTCCTTCTATACCAAGTTTGTTAAGTATTTTGATCATAAATGTTCAAATGTACTGTATCTTCTCGAAGGCTTTTTCTACATCTATTGATATGATCATATGATTCTTATTTTTTAATTTGTTTATGTGGTGTATCACATTAATTGATTTGCGTATGTTGAACCATCCTTGTGACTTGGGGATGAAGATCGTGGTGTACAATCTTTTTAATAAGTTACTGTATTCAGTTCATTAGTATCTTATTTAGGATTTTTGCATCTGTGTTCATGAGAGATATCGGTCTGTAGTTTTCTTAATTTGTGTTATCTTTACTGGGTTTTGTTATCAGGGTAATATGGCCTTATAAAATGAGTTGGAAAGTATTGCCTCCTCTTCAATTTTTTGGAAGCGTTTGAAGAGAATAGGTATTAAATCTTCTTGAATGTTTGCCAGAATTCACCGATGAAGCCATCTAATCCTGGACTTTTACTTTTTGGTAGGTTTTGAAGATTGTTTCAATTTCCATACTGCTGATCGGTCTATTTAGATTTTCCACTTCTTCTTGATTCATTCTAGGAAGGTCGTAATTTTTTCTAAGTACTGGTCCATTTTTTCTAGGTTATTCAATTTGGCGTTATGTACTTCTTCATAGTATTCTTGTATGATCCTTTGTATTTCTGCTGTGTCAGTCGTAATCTCCCCTCTTTCATCTCTGACTTTATTTGTGTCCTTTCTCTCTTTTCTTTAGTGGGTCTAGCCAGGGATTTCTCAATTTTATTAACCTTCTCAAAAAACCAGCTCTTAGTTTATTTTTTTCTATTGTTCTTTTGTTTTCAATTCATTTATTTGTGCTTTAATTTTGATTATTTCTTTTATTCTGCTGACTTTAGGCTTCATTCGTTCTTCTTATTCTAGTTTTTTAAGATGAAGCATTAGATTGTTTATTTGGGCTTGTTCTTGTTTTTGGAGATAGGCCTGTAATGATTTCAACTTTCCTCTTATTACTGCTTTTGCCATGTCCCAAATCTTTTGATATATTTTACTATCATTATCATTTGTTTCTATGTATCTCTTGATCTCTCTTTTTATTTCTTCTCTGACCCAGTTATTCTACAGTAGTATCTTGTTTAATATCCATGTCTTTGTGGTTCTCTCCACTTTCTATTTACAGTTGATATATAGTTTCAAAGCATTATGATCAGAGAATATGGTTGTTATTATTTCAACCCTCTTATATTTGTTAATGTGGTTGATTCTTAAGAATGTTCTAAGTGCACTAGAGAAGAATGTATAAGTAGCTTTTTTTGAGATGAAAGGCTCTGTAAATGTCAATTATGTCCAGTTGGTCTAATGTATCATTTAAGGATGTTATTTCCTTATTGATTTTCTGTTTGGATGATCTGTACATATATGACAGTGAGGTATTTTAGGTCCCCAACTATGATAGTGTTTTGGTCTGTTTCTCTCTTTGGTTCTGTTAGTAATTGCTTTATATATTTAGGAGCTCCCTGTTTGAGAGCATAGATATTAATAAGTGTTATGTCTGTTGGTGTATGACTCCCTTTATCATTATGAAGTGTCCTTCAGTATCTTTCTTTACATTTTTTATTTTGAAGTGTATTTTGTTCGATATTAGTTCTGCTAGTCCCGCTTTTCTCTGAATGCCATTTGCTTGAAATATCATTTTCCACCCTTTCACATTGATTCTATCTTTGTCTTTGGAACTGACGGGCGTCTCCTGGAAGCAGCATACCGTTGGGTTTTATTTTTTGTTTCAGTCTGTAACTCTGTGCCTTTTTATTGTTGAGTTCAGTCCGTTTAGATTCAGTGTGATTATTGAAATATGAGCTCTTCTTATAGCCATTTTATCTTTTGCTTCCTGATACCTCAGTGTTTCCATTGCTTTCTTGTCCTTAGGTGTCTTTTTTTTTTTTTTTTTTTT
>NW_011888844.1:6645941-6661002 GCF_000151845.1 Pteropus vampyrus | reverse complement strand
ATTATATATATATTTGTTTGTGCCTTATCTCCATTCCACTTTGAGAATTTGAATCTTTTAATACTCCCCTTTTCAGCCACTGTTGTCTCAATTCGCCCCTATGTTTCCTGAACTTTCATTACCAACTTGCTATAGCAAATCTCTTTTTATTTTTTTAAGTTTGTAATGCCCTGTTCTTAGTAGGAGTTGCACTCTTCTGCTTCTGTCTGTCTTCTAGTTGCCTTACTCCTAGTTATGTAATTTTTTTTGTTTTGTTTTTTTGTTTTTTTGTTTTAGGTGAGCTGACCCTTTTCAGTATTTCCTGTAATGCAGGCCTCGTATGTCTGGAATTCCCTCAATTTTTGTATGTCTGGAAAGGTCTTTATTTCTCCTTCATATCTAAAGGAGAACTTTGCTGGATACATTATTTTTGGCTGGTAGTTCCTTTCATTTAACATTTTGAATATTGAGTTCCACTCCTTTCTGGCTTATAGAGTTTGTGCTGAGAAGTCCGATGATAATGTAAGAGATTTTCCTTTATAAGTTGCGATCTTCTATTCCAGTGCTGCCCTGAGAATTCTTTCTTTGTCATTGATTTTTGATAATTGTAATGCAATATGTTTTGGTGACGGCCTTTTTGGGTTGAGATGTTGGCTTCTTGAATTCAAATCTCCAGCTCATTTCTTAGATTTGGGAAATTTTTGTCAACTATTTGTCTGAGAATACTTTCTAATCCCTGCTCCTTTCCCTCACCTTTGAGAATGCCCATTATTTTATCTTTTCCTTTCCTGATGGTATCAGCTCGTTCTTGTATTTCTCTTTCATTATTCTTCATCCTTTGGTTTCTCTCTTCTTCCTTTTGATTTATTTCTAGATTTCTGTCTCCAATGTCACTGACACTTTCCTCCATTTCATCGCCTCTATTTCCCAAGCTTGCTATTTCCAACTCTTGCAGTGTTCTTTATTTGCAGAAGTTCTATTTGTTTTTTTTGTTTGTTTGTTTGTTTTTAAGAATTTCCATTTTCTTGCTAAAGAACTCATTCTGCTCATCTAGTTGTTTTTTCAATTTCTGAAATTATTGATATGAATTGTTTTGGATCTCACTGAGTTTTTTCAGAAGTACCATCCTGAATTCTTTATCATTTAAGTAGCATATTTCTATGTCTGTAAGCTTATTTTTTGGAGATTTTTCTCTTTCTGAGCCACTTTGTCGCTTTGGTTGTTCATGGTGTTTAATGGACTATTTCTCCACCTGGACTTTAATAGAAATGGATTCTTCTTTTTTTCCAGAAAGAAGATTTGTTATATAAAGGTCTCTTTAGCCTGTTGCAAAGAAGGTGTTTTTCTTTTGCTTTCCGGTTAGTGGTGTTTAAGCCTCCAGTAAGTGGCGTTTAAACCTCTTGTTTTCTTGCTTTATATAAAGCCTTAGTAATGCCTTTTTTCCCCCCATATAGATGTTTAATCATGCTCACTACCCTCAGTCTCAGTCCCTGTCAGTGTTAGTGACAGTTTCGTTAGCCTTTACTCAGATATCCCTGGGGTTCCGGGGTGTTCCGTCCCAGAAGATATGTGGGGAGGGGCCCTCTGGGTTGGGGGATGTGTGCTGCTGCTCAGCCTCGGTTTTACAACCGTGACTGATAAAAAATCAACTGTCGTTTCTCTGCTGTCCCTACTTCTCGTCTTTGTGCCCTGACTGGGCACCATCGCCAGCCACATGGAGCTCACAGCTCTCTCAGGCAGGGCTGTTCAGGTATTTTGCTGCAACTTCTCCCCATCCCCCTCCTCCTAAAGGAGCTCCAGTTGGGATAGACACATTCTTTGTTTATCTCAGTCCACCACCAAATACCCGGGGTTCTGACCTGTGGTGGCTCTTATGTGCAGATCTCATGATCAGATGTGCTGGTGTGCAGTTTGGGTGTTTTTTGTTGAGTTTTAGATCATACCACATATTCTAATTGTTATTTTGAAAATAGTCTATTTTCTTAACTATAGTGGGAGTAAATAAGTCAAAAATAAATTTTCATTTTCTTTGTCAGTTAATTATTAAATAAAACTGCAAATTTTATATTAGGCAGTGAATCATAGTCTATTTGGAGTTTTTATCTCCACGTTTATAATTATTAATGCTTGTTTATAACTTAGTAAACTTTTGATTCATAGTCTCTGTCAAGGGAAAATCTGAATCATTATTGATATTTTCATAGATGTATTCAATGTACAGACTCTAAATTTGTTGTGTCTGGAAACAAGAGAAATCTCACATTTCTAGTTTATAAAGAATTATATCATTTTATTGCTTCCCACCTTCAAATGTATTCTTTCTTTGTCCTGATTTGTGATATTTCTACTTTTCCACTTGATATAATGTTACTTTTCTTCAGTAAATAGTGCTATAAAGACATTGCAATAAAAGCCTTCTTTTTCTGGCTCCAATGTGTCATTCACTATTTTTTCCTGTAGCATGTGGTCTGCAGCATGAAGATAAGTAGTGACACTCACCTTCCCAGCTATTTTCAGTAGGACTCCCAAGAATAGCTTCCCAGAGAATCTTGCAGTCAGTCCTATTTTGTTGTCACACCAGTAGGGGATCCCATGATTATCAGCCTTAGCCTGAAGCAAGTCAGTGGACTTACCTATCATTCTGCAGTCTACTTCCATACTCATCTCAAAGAGGTCTGAATCTCAACTTTGGGTGGCGGATGATGGTGGTGGGGATCTTCAGAACTATTTCCTTTGGATTCTATGCCTCATGCGAGAGGTAACGGCTCCTGCCTATATATGCTATACTTGCATTTTTTTCAGTTCTTTTCATCCTTTAGTGTTATTTCTTTGTTACTAGTTAATAATTTTTTACAATGAGTGTTTTTTGCTCAAATTGCAGTGTGGTTTCTATTTCCTGACTGGATCCTTATAATATAAATTCCTCTGCTCAGTATTATAAAATTCTATTTTTTCTCTCTGTCTATATTTTAATTTCAACAAACATAGATTTTAATATCCATGAATAGAAGTACACAATGGCAGAGAATGAAAAAAAAAAGTCATTATAGGCACTCTTAGTTTTTTTTTTTTTCTGATTTTAAGGCAAGTTTCTCACCATTTTTTCTTCTACTCCAGTGTTTACTGATTGTATTTTTTTTCTACGGTTGCTATAAGAAAATTACCGTAAACTAGTTTGGTTAAAACAACAGAAATTATTCTCATAATTCTGTAGATTAGTCTAAAATCAAAGCATTGGCAAGATTGGTTGCTGTTGGAAGTTCTGAGGCAAAATCTGTCCATGCCTCTCTCCTAGCTTCTGGTAGTTGTCAACAATCTTTAGCATTCCTTGACTTGTAGAAGCATTACTCCAATCTTTCTGACTGTCATCATATGAAGTTCTTTCTGTCTGTGTCTCTGTGTTTAAATTTTTCTCATAAGAATAAAAGTTATCAGATTATGGCCCTCTCTAACCACATCTTAATTTGATTATATCTGCAGAGATCCAATTTCCAAAAGAGGTCACATTCACAGCTAACTTAGATTAGAACTGCAACATAACTTTTTGGAGAATACAATTCAACCTACAACAGACTTCCTTTTGCATTCAAATTCATGTCTTTCTCATACACAAAATACATTTACCTTCCTAAATTCCCAAAAGTCTAAATCTACTCCAGCATCAACTCTAAGACCAAAATCTCATATAAATATAATTAACTCACAAGTTTCACATCTCATCTTCTAAATCATCTAAATAAGTTATGGATGAGCCTCTGGAAAAGGCCTATCCTGAAGCAAAATATCTCTCCATCTGGGAATTTGTGTGAAACTAGATTACCGTGCCGAGCCGATCGACTAGGGAAGATTTCAGTGGTGATCCACCCAGTTGGAAGAATACGCAAAAGGCCAACATGAGAATGAAATAGCAGACACCAACTTTATTGTGGGGAGCGCACTTCTATTGCAGGAAGTGCAGTTTTCTTGTGGGGAGTGTGGTATTGCATGTACTTCTTCTGCTCCCTTTCTTGTGCTCTCCTTCTGCTCCCCTGGGGACTGCATGTCTCCACACATATCAGAGTACAATAGTGGCATTGAACCACACTTGCGTGATACAATAAGCTGAAGTATGTTTACATATTTTAGGCGCAGGAGCCTTACTACACTAACGTAACATTCTAGATCCAGGGTCCTATTACTAGCTGCGAGCCTAGACCACAAGCAGATCTGGGACCCACACTAGGAAAAACGTTATTTATCTTTAAAATATAATGATAGTCTATTCTAAAAGGGAGAAGATAGAAGGGAGAGTGGAGTCATGAGACCTAAGCAAGTATGAAACCCAGCAGGGAAAATTCCTTTAGGTTTTATTTATTTATTAATTCCTCCCACCCCCCACTTCCACCCCTGAGCTGTGGATGTTGCTGTCTCCCCTTAAGAACTGGATCTCTGAAGGCAAGGTGTCTCCTTCCATGTGCTTGCTGCGTATAAAGCAGTCATACTAACCACTACTCTATGGAACCACCCCTCCTTTAGGTTTTAAAGCCCAAGAATGATTCTCTGTGATTCAATCCATCCTCTGGACTCATGGAAGTTCAATGAGCCCCAGCCTCTTGGCCTTTAGAGGACCTGTAGGCCCTGGCCTGTGTGCCCGTAGGTGGTCCATCAGCCTCATCCTCTCAGCTCTCAGCATTGGTCCTGCTCTGTGGTCAGCTGTTTCAAGCTTGTAAAAATCCAAACGTTTTACAGATATTTCTCATTATTTCCTGACTCTGTCCCCTTTAGTCCCGCTGGTAGTATTTCTCCCAAGATGTTTGATTGCATCTCTGAGTCACATGCCTCATCTCTCCAACACGCTTATCCATCCACATACTTAGTGTTCTCTCAAAAGCACATGTTCTTAGTTTTTTTGCAATATCGATAGACTGAGAATTTTTTAAATCATCAAGTTCTGGTTCCTTTTGGTTTAACAGTTTCTTTCTCAATTTATCTCTTTCTTCTTAAAGTTTACTATAAGCAGTGAGGAAAAAGACCAAACTGTACTTTCAATACTTTGGTTGGAAATCTCCTTAGTTTACAAGTTTTAATTTCTACCCAACAATAAAATGTAATTCAGTCAGATTTTCTGCTACTTTATAATAAGGATCATTTTTACTCCAGTGTCCAATAACATGTTCCTCATTTCTGTCCGAGACCTTAACTGAAGCACTCTTAACATTTATATTTCTATTAGAAATTATTAACATTCTGTTTATGATATATGTATTCTTTAAGATAGTAAAAGTTTTATGAATCTCCTGTCTTCTTTTTGAGCCCTCTTCAAGGCGAACTAGATTTTTTTTTTTTTTTACTTTCATGCACGTTAATATTCTTCATCCTCTTCCTATTACCAATTCTAAAGCAACTTCCATACTTTTAGATATTTGTTACAGCAAGACTCCATTCCCAATATCTGTATTACTTCCCTAAGGCTTCTATAACAAGTTACCACAAACTGGGTGTCTTAAAACAATAAGAATTAATTATCTCACAATTCTGGAGGTTAGAAGTTTAAAAACACAATGTCAATAGTATTGATTCTTTCTGTGGGTTCTAAGGGAGTCTATTTCATGCCTCTCTCCTAGCTTCTGGTGGTTGTTGGTGTCCTTGCTGTTCTTGGTTTGCAGCTGCTTCATTCCAAATATGCCTCCATTATCATATAGCCTTCTTTCATGTGCATCTCTCTGTTTCTGTGTGTCCTTTCTCTTTTTCTTATAGAGACAATGATCATATTGGTTTTAGGGCACACTGTAATACAAAATGATTTCATCTTAACTTGGTGGGATCTGGAAAAACCCTATTTTTATATAAGGTCACATTCATAGGTACTTGATGTCTTAGTCTATTTTGGTTGCTATAACAAAAATATATATATTGTTTATAAGCCTATGGTATTTTTGTTATAGCAACCAAAATAGACTAATATATTTTCCCTCACAGTTCTGGATGCTGGGAAGTTCAAGATCAAGGAAGGTGCAGTGTCTAATGAGAGCTTGTTTCCTGCTTCATAGACAGCTATCTTTTCTCTGACTCCTAACATGGCAAAAGGGGAGAGGGATTGCTCTGGGGTCTCTTTTATAAGGCATTAGTCCTATTAATGAGGGCTCCACCTTAATGACCTAATTACTTCCTAAAGGCTCCAAATCTAAATAGTAACACATTGGAGATTATGTTTCAACACAGGGAGTTTGGGTGAACATAAACATTAAGTCTCTAGCACTGAGATTAGGACTTTAATATAACTCCTGGGAAAAACAATTCGAAATACAAGGATGCTTAAATAAGCATTTGTATTGAAGCAGCACACATTTGTCCAACTCTACCAAGGGATCTTCGTCTGTATTATTTTTGAAGTTTTCTTATTCAGAAGTTATCTTAGCCAAATTAAAATACTTACTTCCACTAGTTCTTAATCTTCATAAAGAATCTGGCTGGTCAGAGCTAGAGCTCATAGGCAGATAAGAGGAAAAATAATATGGGAAACTGTAGCAAAAAGATATAGATCAGTAAAATAGCTTTAAACTGCCAGGACACCTTAGATTTGCATTAATTCAGTTCCCAAGTAGAAAAAATACATCACTATAAGTAACTGAGTTAATACATTAAATGAAATTCATACCTCAAAATAAGTAAAAGAAAAATTTCTGCTTTTTCTAAAAGCAACTATGATGATTTATACAAATTGCTTTTTCAAAACTAAAAAAAAAGAAATCTGTATATGACAGCATAGAACCAGTTCTCTTAGAATCCTATTACTAAACATTAAATTTCATTTACAAAAAGCTTCATCTAAAATATGTTTTTTATTCTTATAAAATAGAGTGAGATATTATGGAGATAATAAGTTTTTCACTCTGGCACCCTCTGTGTGTGCTCTCTTCAGAATCAAGGGAGCCCTTCAGCTCCTTTGTTAGCAAGATCAATTATTCATAGCAAAGACAAACCCACTTATCTTTTTACATTCAGTATAGATAAGCCATTCAGAGGTATAAATGCATTCATTCTAAAGAAAGGTGGCAAATGTATTCTATTGCTTTTCAAATTACTTCATGATTAAAACATAACAGCATGCCCCTGTTGCTGGGGGTAAAAGGGGGGAAATTAAGTGTCAACATAATGGGAAATCAGAAGGCATCATTAGGAAAACATTTCTAAAGGCAAATCAAAGAAAACGTATAATGCTAAACTATATCTTTCCTTATGTAGGGTTAGGAGGTCCCAGGAAGAAAGATGCTGGTGTGTGGAAGTACTATTGATGCTAAAAATAAATGGTCCATGTAAGGTAGTTTTTTTCCTTGAGGGTCAAGTTTGGAAAAAAAAAGTTTATGAGTTTTTAATACATTTCTAATGAAAATTACATTTTGGAGGCCCATTTGAAGTTTGATTTGAGCATTTAACAAGAGGTTAAGCAAGGGGCATTCTGATTGTCTACTATTGGTTTACAAAAAGTCAAATAATCTCTCCATGGAGACTGCATGGTTCCATTAAGCTTAAGGATATTGGCACTATATAAATGATAAAGAGTTCTGAAGCCATGACAAAAATGCTTTCAATTATATAATATGCTTAGAGAAAATTTATCAAAACTATTTCTTAAAATGGTATTAAGGCTATAAAGAAATAAATTCTGCTGGATAAAAGATTCTTGGTTGTAGTGTATGCCAACTATAATTGAAAATAACACATTGAATTGTACAATGGAAATATAAGCAACTAAATGTCTTATATTTCAATAAAGCTAGAAAAAAAAAGAAAGAAATTTTTAATTTTATGCCACTGCCATGCTTGATAAAATACTTGTATCATGTAGCTAATGAGTGCTTTATACATGTCTTATACAATATTCACTATATGTAACTGTCTCAGTAATGGTCTGCGACCTATTTTTTTTGCTATGTTCTGACACGTGGTACATGTGGAGTTTTATTTAGCACTTAACAGCCTTGGAATAATTTATTTGATCTCTAAACTGTATTACTGGCCAATATCTAAGTAAAACTGCCCAAGTGATTAGGAAGATAATTTCTGAACTATCAATCTAGGCCAAATAGCTTCCATAGTGACCCATTTTTCCTGGGTTGCTAGAACATGACAGTTTTCTATAGTAGTGCTGGGATATATGTTTTAAAAATGGGTTGAAACTACTTAGGGTATTATGGAGGTAGATAAGGCTGCAGAAGTACACTTACAAAAGTGTGGAATAATCAGTGGTTTCTCTGAGGAGGATCAGTAAATGAGAGCTTATGATAGTAAAGTTGGAGCCTGAGATAAAATCAGTTTACCTAGAAGTTCTGAGAACCTGTGAACACTTGTCTATGCCACCAAAGTAAGTACATTTTTAAAATTCCACTTACATATTTAAGAAGAATAACAATTGGGCTTGCTGAACAAACATATTTTTTCTTATTTTTTTATTTGAATACCAGCATGCTACATAAAATTAATTGATATGATTTCTCTACCTATCCAAGTACTTACATAAATGGATACAAGAGAAATCTAGTCATTTCTAATAACTCTGTCTCTAACTCTGTGTTTTATGTTAAAGTTTATACTTTGTAAGCCACAGGACTAATTTTATGTGCTTCCTGGTGAAACTAAAATTAAGATCAATATTAAAGAAATAAGTCCCACACTATATGAAGCCTGCTTTGATATAAATGCTTCCCTTGTCCCCCACTGTGGATATCTGTCCCACATTGTGCCCCACATATGATTATGACAAGTTATCATGCATCAGTCAATCATTGGCTGAGACAAAATATCATACACCTAAGAACTCTCCTGGATTCTGTCTCTGATCCATTATTTTGTTTAATTATGTGTTGATTATGAATAGAGTGTTCTATATAGCTAAGACGCATTAAAAAAGCATACCAATTTACAGCTCATGGTTTTTTTCTTTTCATTCTATTATTTTGAATTCTAATTCTTTAAGCTGTTAACCAGCTACTACCAAAAAAAAAAAAATCGGTATTATTGTATTGAGTAGTGAATACAATAATATAACTACTAAGGTCAATAGAGATTAGAAAATCCCCACATGCAAAAAGTATTTTATTGTGCCAATAATTTTTAAATGATAGGGTGATAATGGTTTCTGGTTTATAACTACAGCAGAACCCTCACAGGAAACTCATGTGTTACAGAAATAGTTAAGCCTGACACATATATTTTTGTTCACTAGCCTAGTATAACCCGGAAACATTAGCTTTGTATTAATAATTATTGGAAGGCAGTTTGGCATTGGAGAGTTGACTGAAATTTCCTTTGATTACTAAACTCTTTCCATAGTAGGTCTATTATTTGTTTCCTCACAGACAGAGTCCAGCCGTTGAAGTTTCCATATATGCTTCCTATACCTATTGAAATGAATCGTTTGAAGTAGAGAGAATAAGAAGATTAAATTCATGGCAGTAAAAAGAGTGAAGATCCAATTCAATAGCTCAAAAGAGGCTCATATTTTATATGTGCTAAATATGCCTCACCACTCTTATCATGCCACTTCACAGCTCATGTCACTTCACTGTTCTTTTAAAGCTCTCCATGGTTATTTTGACAGTGAAAACATTCTCTAAAAACATCTCTCAAACTGCTTTGGAGCATTTATGAGGATATGGAAACTTTCATTACTACTTTCTTTAAAGCTTTGAAATATTCAGAGGAAGCAAACACTTTGAGGAAAGTTTGCCAACTTGCTTCTCATTTTATTGTGGTTGAAGATAACATACTATGGTTAGAATTTTTATTTATTTGTTCATTTAAATCAGATTTTGATACAATATTATCAAAATAAAAAATATTAGAAACCTGAGAGAAGGTAGTATTTATGGTGGGTAAACTTTTGCTGATCACCTATTATATTTTCTAATTGGGTATCACATACAGCAAACTGTGTATTATTATTCAACATTTTATTGAATATGACCTCACACATTGTAAAGACATTTACTATTCATAATGATGATTCTTAGCCAAAGATTTGGGTACAAGTGATTTATTAAGGGGGTACTTCCGGGAAAATCATTAAAGGGAAGGAGCAGAACAAGTTAAAATACAAGTAATATAGGAAGGAGGCAAGAGAAATAAAATGTTAAATCATGTTACATTCAGAGACTGCAATATGCTGATCAGCTCTGCAGCCAAGCCGCCTAGAACACCTGCAGAACAAAGGAAGATTTCTGCTGGGATTGATAACAACCCATTTTTTGTACCTGTGAAAGGGAAAACAGGAAAAACAGAGTCTTTAAGTGACTGCCCCACACAAATAAAATTGTTCATTCTCTGTGGCTAGAACCATAGGGAACCTATGAAATAAAGGCTGGTAACTGCCAGTAGGCCTTTCATGCTACATATTCTTACCTTTTCAGGCTACATACTCTTCTTTTCCTTCCTCACTATATTCCCATTTCAAAGGAAATGGGTAAACAAAATCTTTAAACTGTAACTCACAGGAACTAAAGAATGATATACAAACTGAATTCTCGGAACACTTGGGATTCCTTTCACTGCCTTTACTCTCAAGTCTCTTTCTCTCGGTCCCTCCCAGTGTCTTTCACTTGGTACTCTTTACTCTGTCTCTCTCACTGTCCTCGTCTCTATTGTCTCTGTCCCTCTGAATCTCAGGCTCTCTCACTTTCTGCTTCTGAGAGAAGAGCAATCTCTGTCTATGGAGTGTTACCCCTTCTCCAATAAACTTTTCTTTTGATTAAAACTTTGGTGTGTGTGTTGAATTCTTTTTGTACTCTCTGCCAAAGAACCCTCTGTTTCTCGTTACCGTTTGGGGTGATCTGAACCCCAGTGATGTCTTGATAACACTGGGGATTCTTGGTTCTTTTCACCAACGCAGAGAGAATTCCAGCCTGGCGAGATTTAGAAGTAAGATTTATTAAAAGTATATTTTAGAAGGAGATGGACCACATTAAGGAAGTCTGCAGCCTGGTGGAATTTGGGAGGTGAAAAGATAAAGGATGAAAGAGTATGCTCCAAGAGAAGAGAGGGTTTTCAGCAAAGAGGACTGTAACAATGTAGAAGTGGGAAGGTCTGTATTACATTAGAGCTGTGATGGGGGTTACAAAGGCATTCCTAAGTGATTGGTCCATGAGGTCATTTTGATTGACATTTGGCTGTTATATAACTCCCTTCCTAGTGCGCATGTGGCTACTCAGAATTTAGTCTGCTATAATTAGATTCATGAACTTCTAGGCATAGGCATGATATTACAATGATGGTATAATGAGGCTGAGTTTATGGGCAGGTTAGGGTAGTACTTTCTGTACAAATGTCTGTGGCTGGGTTAAACCAGCTATAGGTTTATGGTCCTACAGTCCTTTCTTTCTCAGGATGCAGGAGTAAATTTTTAACTACCAAAGGGGTGTTCTTTGGGCGATCTCTGGGCTTTCTCTGGGCTGGACCTTCACTTTTTTGTTCCTCTGTCGCTCATGTCTGACTAACTACTTAACATTCTCTCAGTACAAGGCTTGGTTTCTCCCCACTTGGGGAAATTTGCCCTGTCCTGAATCACAAGAAAGGATGCAATTTCAAGTGAATTCAGATATTTGACTCAATATCTCTGCACCTCTGGAGTATAAATTATACTTCCAAACAGGGCCAGCTTCATGTACAGGAGGCCTAATTGTACAGCTCTGCCCGACTTAGAAGGGCTCTTCTTCATTTTTGAGCAAGAATCCCTCCATTTTTAATTTGTACTGGGCCCCATACATAATGTTGTCAGCCAAGCCTCAGAGGATTTTTTTTTTTTTCCTATTTTGAGGCAAAGATGCTAAAGACTTTGTACTCTCACTTTTGGCAGTATTTGGCTACAGATGGTTAAGGGACAGAAAAGTAAAACCCCCAGAAATCCCCACCAGGGTAGTAGATCCAGTACCTAAGGGCAAGCTCTAAAGTTTGCTGGTCTAAATCTTTAGCACAAAACTTGCTAAGAAGCTGAGAGGTGGCACATGAATACCAACAGTATTAGCTATATACTCTTAGCATTTTGGTGCATAAACTGACAAACATTTTTTCTGTGCTTACACAGACCTGGGTATGTGTGTCTTTTCCCCAATGAATAGAGAGATCAGAAGACTGACAGATCAATCAAAAATAGGACAAATTTCACATATTTATAAATGTTTATTTATTTTGATTTATCTCTTTCCTGGCTGCATTTATTCAATAGGTAGGGTCTCCCCATCATCCCTACTACCAGATAGAATTTATTTGTGTTTAATTTCTTCTCATCCATTTATTCAACAAATATTATTTAGCTTACTAAATGCTCCAGCACTATTCGAGTGCTAGAATTATAGGACTGACCAAAGAAAATTTTATGAAACTTGCATTCTAGTAGGAGGATACAAACAATATAAACACATGTATGTATACATAAATAGCCAAATAGTAATAGATGCTGTGGAGAAAAATAAAGAAAGATGTGAAAAATATATAGTGTCAGGCTAGAGAGTACTACTTTACATGAAGTAGTTAGGAAAGGTTTCTCTAAACTGATGTCATTACAACAGATTCCTTAAGGAAGTGGAGAAGGCATGTACATATTTGAAGTGCATGCTTCAAGGCAAAAAAGAACAATAAGTGCAAAGACTCAGAGACAATAGCATAGTGAGTGTGACTGAAACAGCAAGGAGGTCAGTTTGCCCAAATCAGAGTGAGTCCCAGGCAGAGTGGTAAAAGATAAGGTCAGAGAGGTAAGCAGAAACTAAATCACCTATGACTCTGTAGGCAATTATAATGTCTTTGATGTTTACTTGGTGACTCTTTGAACAGTGTTATCATCTCACTTATGTTTTCAACATACCACTTTGGATTTTCTATTGGTTAGGACATGAGGTATGAGAAAATTTGAGATTTCATATGTGTTGCCAAAAGTGAGGAATCCTTGACCACATCAAAATTACAATGAAACTACAGAACAACTATCATTGGGAGTCGTCTGAAGTCTGTCTGAACAGAAATTTTACAACTGGGGATATACATAAGAGGTCCCCTCGAGATTGGTAGGAGTGGAGTAAAGATGTGAAATGGACCGGTCTCACAATTGCGTGTGGTGGGAAATCTTTTCGCTGCAGAAGACGCCTTGGAAAAGTGAGGGGTCCTGGCTCCGCACTGGGCTCCACAGCCCAGGATTCCAGTGCCAGGAAAAAATGTCCCCACAACCTCTGGCTGTGAAAACCGGTAGACAGTGTAGCTGAGTAAGACAGAGTGCTGCGGGAAACACAGATGTTACTCTTAAAGGTCCCACATGTGGACTTAATTAGTGACAGACTCATTTGCTCTGAGCTCCAGCATTGGAGCAGTGGCTCAAAAGATGCCAGGGATATATGGAAAGGAATTGAGTTGTCTGGCTTCAGGGCGAGAGCTGGAGTGTGGCTTTCTCTTCGACAAAGTACTGGAATTATCTATTGTTCCTTTGTTAAGCCCTCCTCACTCCCTGCATGTGGAGGAAGGCTGTCATCATATCTGAGTCTCCATCAACCTGGCTAACACAGATCACCCTGCCTAGATATTACCTTGGACCCCACCGCTACCAACTCGTAGGCCCACTCAAGCTTCCTCCAGTGGTTTCATCAATCATTTCTTTTATTGTTTTTGGATTTCGAGTCATAGCCAGAAAAAACTTTCACTGGACTGTGGTTAAACTTTCACTATGCTGCATTATACAGCATAGTGACTAGAGTAAATAGTACGGTATTGCACATTTGAAAGTTGCTAAGAGAGTAAATCTTAAAAGTCTTCACCACAAGAAAAAAAAAAAACATTTTTGTAACTGCAAATGGTTATAAATGGTAACTAGACTTATTGTGGCAATCATTTCACAATGTATATAAATATTGAATTATTATGTTGTGCATCTGAAACAAATATAATGTTATATGTCAATTGTACTTAAAACATAGATTTCAATTAAAAAATCACCATGTTTTACTCTAGTACTTTAAAATTTTATATTGTACATTTAGATCCTTACTCTATTTGAAGTTTATTCTTTGGTATAATGTGAAACAAAAATCTAATTTTATATTTTCTTCAAATGGTTACATAGTTAGCCGATAATCATTTATTTATAAGTCCATTTTTACATTGTTAATTGAGATACCACCTTTGCCATACATTAAATGTTCATACATTTTTGTGTCTAGTTATAGATATTAAATTATCTTTCATTAGTCTATTTTTTTTTCTTTCTATTTGTGCGTCAGCATTACACTGTTTTAATTACAGAGGTTGTAAAGTATGTTTTAATGACTGGTAAGGCGAGTTCTCCCTCAGTTTTTCGTATTTAGTACTTTCCTGTCTATTCTTTCACATTTGTTTGACTAGATGAACATTAGTAGCAAAGTGTATAACTCCATAACTTTTTTTTTCCAATGTAAACTTTAGTCTTTAATATGATTTAATTCTTATCCCTAATACCCCTCCCTGCCCCTGCCCTGGTGCGAGCTCAAACCGTTGACTGAGGTCTGAGGCTCTTCTGTCTGCTCTCCCACTTCTCTCACTCCAGCACTTTGACGTGATTGAGGGTAAGTGGAAATGGCCTACATTAAGATGCCTCTCTTCCTTCTCTCACTTTTTTGCGTTTAACTTTGCTTGGGTTGGAGGGCTTTGGGAATGTGGGAGGAGATGGTAGAGGCAAGTTCATCTCACGGTGGCCAGCTGCGTGTCATAACGGGTTGGTGATTCTGGTTAACTCAACGCTCACTGTGTTTCTGCTTCCTTCTGGTGACCTCTTCATGGCTGGAGGTTTAGTGATCAATTTTCACCAGTCCTATCCATTATTGAGGTCCTCCAGAGAGGGCAGCCATGTCATTGTAGGCACCTGAGATAGGTTTATGCCCCAGTCTCCTTTTAAGGTGGCAGCTCCTCTCTCTGTAGCCATTAGAATGACCTCAGGGCTCCTGTCTTTCCTCAGTTCTCTTTCAAGTGAAAGAGTTGTTGAGATCATTGCCATAGGAGATTAAGGTGAGAGGCCCCCATCCTTTTCTTCTTAGATGCCCTGTGCCACAGTCACTTCTCACCCTGATGAAGTGAGCCTTTTCAACAAGCT
>NW_011888844.1:6644583-6644985 GCF_000151845.1 Pteropus vampyrus | reverse complement strand
GTTGATTATAGCTATTCTAACAAGTATGAGATGCTATCTTATTGTGGTTTTCATTTGCATTTCCATAATAGATAGTGATGTTGAGAATCCTTTCATATATTTGTTGGCCATCTGTATGTCCTCCAGGGTCCTCTGCCCATCTTTTGATCGGATCATTTTTGTAGTTGTTGTTGTTGTTGAGTCATATGAGTTCTTCGTATCTTTTGGATATTAGGCCCTTATTGGAGGCGTTGATTGAAAATATATTTTCCAATTTGGATAGTTGTTTTTGTTTTTGTTTTTGTTTTTTACCTTGTTGACAGTTTCTTTTGCTGAACAGAAGCATTTTAATTTGATGTAGTCCTATTCATTTATTTTTGTTCTAATTCCCTTGCCTTTGAAGTCAAATAAATAAAATCTTCT
>NW_011888844.1:6644229-6644533 GCF_000151845.1 Pteropus vampyrus | reverse complement strand
TTTGCTGAACAGAAGCATTTTAATTTGATGTAGTCCTATTCATTTATTTTTGTTCTAATTCCCTTGCCTTTGAAGTCAAATAAATAAAATCTTCTTTAAGCCCAAAGTTCTTGAGTTTAGTTCTTATGTTTTCTTCTATGCAATTTATTGTTTCAGGTCTTATATTTAGGTCCTTAATCCATTTCGAGTTAATTTGGGTGTGTGATGACAGACAATAGTCTAGTTTCATTCTTTTGCAGGTGGCTTTCCAGTTTTCCCAGCACCATTTATTGAAGAGGCTTTCCTTTCTCCACTGTATGTTTTT
>NW_011888844.1:6643061-6644179 GCF_000151845.1 Pteropus vampyrus | reverse complement strand
TGATGACAGACAATAGTCTAGTTTCATTCTTTTGCAGGTGGCTTTCCAGTTTTCCCAGCACCATTTATTGAAGAGGCTTTCCTTTCTCCACTGTATGTTTTTGGCTTTTTTGTCAAAAATCATTTGCCCATGTAAATATGGGTTTACTTCTGGACACTTGATTCTGTTCCACTGGTCTGTGTGTCTGTTTTTTTTCTGCCAATATCATGCTGTTTTGATTGCTGTCACTTTGCAGTACAATTTGAAGTCAGGCAGAGTGATGCCTCCTGCCTCATTCTTTTATCTCAGGGTGGCTTTGGTAATTCAGGGTCTTTGGTGCTTCCATACAAATCTGATGATTTTTTGTTCTATTTTTTTTTAAATGTTTTCTTCTATGATTGTTTCAATCATAGAAGAAAACATTTAAAAAAAATGGGACTTTGATGGAGATTGCATTAAATCTGTATAATCCTTTTGGTAATATAGTCATTTTAACTATTTTGATTCATCTGATCCCAACATTTGGAACATCTTTTCATTTCTTTGTATCTTTTACGATTTCTTTTAATAAGGTCTTATAGTTTTATCATATAGGTCCTTCACATGTTTCAATAGATTAATTCTTAAGAATTTTATTTTGTTTGTTGAAATTGTAAAAGGAATTATTTTTTCTACTTCTTTTTCTGACACTTAATTATAAGAGTATAGGAACGTTATGAATTTTTGAACATTGAATTGGTATCCAGAAAGTTTACTGTATTTGTTTGTTTCTAGTAGTATTCTTGTGGAGTCTTTAGGGTCTTCTATATAGAGAATCATGTCATTTGCAAATAGTGACAGTTTCTTCATGTACTGATATGATCATATGATATTTATTATTTAACTTGTTTATGTGGTGTATCACATTAATTGGTTTGCGTATGTTGAATCATCCCTGTGCTTTGGAGATGAAGTCCACTTGATCGTGGTGTATAATCTTGTTAATATGTTGCTGTATTTGGTTTGCTAGTATCTTATTTAGGATTTTTATATCTGTGTTCATGAGAGATATTGGTCTGTAGTTTTCTTTTTTGTGTTATCTTTACCAGGTTTTGGTATCAGGGTGATATTGCCCTCATAAAATAAGTTGAGAAGTATTG
>NW_011888844.1:6640235-6643011 GCF_000151845.1 Pteropus vampyrus | reverse complement strand
AAGTCCACTTGATCGTGGTGTATAATCTTGTTAATATGTTGCTGTATTTGGTTTGCTAGTATCTTATTTAGGATTTTTATATCTGTGTTCATGAGAGATATTGGTCTGTAGTTTTCTTTTTTGTGTTATCTTTACCAGGTTTTGGTATCAGGGTGATATTGCCCTCATAAAATAAGTTGAGAAGTATTGCCTCCTCTTCGATTTTTTGGAAGAATTTGAGGAGAATAGGTATTAAATCTTCTTTGAGTGTTCGATAGAATTCAGTGGTGAAGCCATCTGGTCCTGGACTTTTACTTTTTGGTAGGTTTTTGATGATTGTTTCAATTTCCATACTACTGATCAGTCTATTTAGATTTTCCAGTTCTTGATCCATTCTAGGAAGATTGTATTTTTATAAGTACAGGTCCATTTTTTCTAGGTTATTAAATTTGGTGGTATATACTTTTTAATAGTATTCTTGAATAATCTTTTGTATTTCTATGGTTGTCTGTTGTTATTTCCCCTCTTTCATCCCTGATTTTGTTTAATTGGGTCCTTTATCTTTTTTCTTTAGTGAGTCTAGCCAGAGATTTGTCAATTTTATTAACTTTTTCAAAGAACAAGCTCTTTGTTGCATTTATTTTTTCTAACCTTTTTTGGGTTTGGTTTCAAATTCAATTAATTCCGAACCAAATTTGAAGAATTCCTTTCCTCCGCCGAACTTAAGCCCCATTTGCTCTTCCTTTTTTAGTTTTTTAAGATGAAGCATTAGCTTGTTCATTTAGGCTCGTTCTTGCTTTTGGAAATAGGCCTGTAATGATTTCGACTTTCCTCTTATTACTGCTTTTGCTGTGTCAGAAGTTTTGAAATGTCGTTCTATCATTATCATTCGTTTCTATGTATTTCTTGATATCTCTTTTTATTTCTTCTCTGATCCAGTTATTCGTCAGTACTATGTTCTTTAATCTCCCTGTGTTTGTGGTTCTTTCCACTTTATTTTTACAACTTATTTCTAGTTTCAAAGATACTAATATATTCTGAAATATGTCTAGAGGTCCATCTAGACATAGCTTATCTCACATAAGTGAAGGTCTAAATTTAGTTCCCATTCTTGTCTTTAATTTTCTTCTCAGTGGTTTTGTATTATTAAAAAAACAACATGTATATATGAACAGTAATCTTGGGTCAAAAACTGTTTTCCCAAATTATGTTTTTTGTCATATGGACCGAAATATTCATGGTGGCCATTTAAATGGCATAAAAAAATGAATTCACAATTCTCTAAAAACTGTTTGATATCCTAATTTCTACTTTGAGTTTTTCATGCATGTGATAAAGATTTCATGTTGATTACGCACTATACTTGGATTATTTTTATTTGTATTTGATTATTTCCTCTTTAAGAATTTTCCACTTTTTAAATTTATTTATTACTAATAAGTGTACAGAAAAAGTTTTTATGTACACTTATTTTCATGTCTATAAACAATTTAGGCCTTCATAACACAGTAATTTAATAAAAATTACAAACAATTCTATCAATTTTAACATAGCAGCAAAAGTATAAGTTAGATCATATTATTTATTCCAAGATGATAACAAATGATTTTAATCATGACCGTGCAGAAATATTTATTGTTGTTTATGAAAGAGTGTTTTACTTTGATAACACATATAACTACAAAAGAGACTAGACAGATCATTATAATTTACTTTAAAATATATGATACTAAAATAAAAGTTTCTGTTAAAATGTTTTCTTTCCAAAAATAAATGTTTTGGGGACAAAAGGTGGAATGGATTTACTTAATTTGCAAGTATTGGTTCAGCAAGTAGTAAAATTTAATAAAACATTTGAACCCTTCTTCATAATTTTCAGTGTATTTTTACACTCATTATTTTGTTTGATAATTATAATCCTGATATAATGAGTATCATCTACACTTTAGAGATTGATAATAATAATATTAATAAAGAAAATAAACTTAACATTCCTGCCAAGAGTACAATTCAGTCTTCCAACTTCTCGTCTCATATTATTTTTGGCACAGATGTTTAAATATATCCCAAATTATCTTGTATTTTGAGAACATTTATCTAATGTTTTTTCCAAGTGTGTCACTCTTTCACATAAACATCACAATATAAATTAAATATCTTTATATATGTTTATATGTGTGTGTCTGTATATATAAGACTATTTTAATATACGAAACAATAAAATATGTAGCAAATATAATTTAATTATTACCTGTTAACAGTTTATAATTTTGAGGTTTTGGAGAAACATGGTGGAGACAGAGAGGTCCCCAGATCTATCCCCTTGAAACAATAATAAGCTGAACATCTAAAACTCAACAAAAAACACCCAAACTGCACATCAGCACGTCTGAGCATGGGATCTGCGCATAAGAGCTACCACAGGTTAGAATCCCCAGCGTTGGGCAGTGGACTGGGAGAAATAGAAAAGCTGCCTCTTGCAGCCACCGGAGTTCTCTGTAGGAGGAAGGAGAGGAAAGAAGTTGCAGCGAGGTCCCTGAAGAGACCTGCCTGGGAGTGCTGTGAGCTTCATGAGGCAGGCGGCAGGGCCCGGTCATCAGGGCAGAGAGCAGAGAAGCTGGTCGGCAGAGAAACAACAGTTGATTTTTACCAATCGCGATTGCAAAACAGAGGCTGAGCCAAAACCCGCAACTCTCAACCCAGAGAGCCCCTTCCTCCATATCCTCCAAGACCGAACACTACAGATCCCCAGGGGAATCTGAGCAAATGCTACCGAAACTATTGCTAACACTGACAG
>NW_011888844.1:6638616-6639862 GCF_000151845.1 Pteropus vampyrus | reverse complement strand
ATCTCCAGAAAATAAGCTTACAGACATAGAAATAACAACTTAAATGACAGAGAATTCAGTATAGTACTTCTAAAAAACTCAGTGAGTTCCAAAATGAGTCATATCAAAAATTTCAGGAATTGAAACAAATCAACTAAGTGAACAGAATGAGTTCTTTAATGAGGAGATTGAAACACTCAAAAAGAACAAAATAGATGTTCTGGAGATAAAAACAAACAAACAAACAAACAAACAAAACCCCAAAAAACAAACAAACAAAAACACTGCAAGAGTTGAAAAATGAAATAGCAAGATAGCAAGCTTGGAAAATAGAGTTGACCAAATGGAGGAAAGGATCAGTGATATCGAAGACAGATCTAGAAATATATCAGAAGGAAGAAGAGAGAAACCAAAGAATGAAAAATAATGAAAGAGAAATACAAGAACTAGCTGATACCATCCAGAGAGGAAACATAAGAATAATGGGCATTCTCAAAGGTGAGGAAAAGGAGCAGGGATTAGAAAGCATTTTCAGACAAAGAGTTGATGAGAATTTCCCAAATCTAAGGAATGAGCTGGAGCTTGAAATTCAAAAAGCCAACAGAAGACCCAATTATCTTAACCCAAAAATACCTTCATCAAGACACATTGTATTAAAATTATCAAAAATAAGCAACAAAGAAAAATTCTCAGGACTGCCAGGGAGACAAAGACGGTAACCTATAAAAGAAAACCCATTAGATTATCATCAGACTTCTCATCACAAACGTTACAAGCCAGAAAGGAGCTGAATCCAATATTCAAACTATTAAGTGAAAAGAACTACCAGCCTAGAATAATGTATCCAGCTAAGACATAATTTAAATATGAAGGAGAAATAAAAACATTTCCAGACATACAAAAATTGAGGGAATTCTCCACTACAAGGCCTGCATTATAGGAAATACTGAAAGGAGTCAGCTCATCTAAAACAAAATGACAAAAACAAAAAAAAAAACCAACAACAAAAAAACCTTAATTGGGAGTAAGGTGATTAGCAGCCTAATAGAAGCAGAGGAGTGCAACCCTTACTAGGAACAGGGCATTATAAGCTTAAAAATAAGAAAAAATTTGCTATAGTAAGATAGTAATGAATGTTCAGCGTTCATAGAGACAAATTAAGACAAAAATGAATGAAAAGGGGAGGATTCAAAGATTCACATTCACAAAAGATAATGGAAATAATTCATGCACAGAAGAAAATAGACGAATATATATGTATGTAAGT
>NW_011888844.1:6631192-6637983 GCF_000151845.1 Pteropus vampyrus | reverse complement strand
CAATCAGGAAGCCCCGAAATATGTAAAGCAATTACTAACACAACTCAAGGGAGAAACAGACCAAAACTCTATCATAGTAGAAGACCTAAATCCCCCCTGTCATATATAGACAGATCATCCAAACAAAAAATCAATAAGAAAACAGCATCCTTAAATGAGCATTAGACCAACTGGACATAATTGACATATACAGAGTCTTCCATCCCAAACAACTGTTCATATATTTTTCTCTAGTGCACATGGAACATTCTCAAGAATCTACCACATACTAGTACACAGAGATAGCCTCAACAAATATAAGAGGGATAAAATCATACCAACCATATTCTCTGATCATAATGCTTTGAAACTAGAGATCAAATGCAAAAAGAAAGCAGGAAGAACCACAAATACTTGGACAATAAACAATATGCTGCTGAAAAATAACTGAGTCAGAGAAGAAATAAAAAGAGAGATCAAGAGATACAGAGAAATGAATGATATTGATAGCACAATATATAAAAACTTTTGGGACACAGCAAAAGTGGTCATAAGAGGAAAGTTCATAACATTACAGGCCTATCTCCAGAAAAAAAGAACAGGTCCAAATAAACAACCTAAAGCTTCATCTTAAAAAAACTAGAAAAGTAAGAACAAATGAAGCCTAAAGTCAGCAGAAGGAAAGAAATAATCAAAATTAGAGCATTAATAAATGAAAGTGAAAACAAACAAAAAAAAATAGAAAAAATAAATGTAATGAAAATCTGGTTCTATGAGAAGGTTAATGAAATTGACAAACCCCTGGCTAGACTCACTAAAGAAAAGAGAGAAAGGACACAAATAAACAAAATCAGGAATGAAAGAGGGGAAATTACAACTGACATCGCAGAAATACAAAGGATTATACAAGAATACTATGAAAAAGTATGTACCACCAAATTAAATAACCTAGAAAAAATGAAACTGTAGTTAGAAAAATACAATCTTCTTAGACTTAATCAAGATGAACTGAAAAATCTAAATAGACCGATCAGCTGTATGGAAATGGAAACAATCATCAAAAACCTACCAACATGTAAAAGTCCAAGACCAGTTGGCTTCACCAGTGAATTCTACCAAACCTTCAAAGAAGATTTAATATTTATTCTCCTCAAAAACTTCTGAAAAATCAAAGAGGAGGCAATACTTCTCAACTCATTTTATGAGGCCAGTATTACCCTGATAGCAAAACCTGGTAAGGATAACAGACAAAAAAGAAAACTACAGACCAATATCTCTTATGAATCCAGATGCAAAATTCCTTAATAAGATTCTAGCGAACTGAATACAGCAACATATTAAAAAGATTATACACCACGATCAAGTGGACTTCATCCCTAAGGCACAGGGATAGTTCAACATACGCAAATCGACTAATGTGTTACACCACATAAAGAAATTAAAAAATCAGAATCATATGATCATATCAATACATGGAGAAAAAGCCTTCGACAAGATACAGCATCCATTTATGATCAAAACACTTAACAAAATTGGTATAGAAGGAAAATACCTTAACATAATAAAGGCCATATGTGATAAACCCTCAGCCAACATTATACTTAATGGTAAAAAACTAAAAACCTTCCCTCTAAGATCAGAAACAACGCAAGGCTGTCTACTATCGCCACTGTTATTCAATATTGTTATATTGTTATATATTGGAGGTCCTAGCGCGTGCAATCAGGCAAGAGAAAAATACAAAAGGCATTCAAATAGTAAATGAAGTAGTCAAACTGTTACTGTTTGCAGATGACATGATTCTCTATATAGAAAAATTTAAAGACTCCACAAGAACACTCCTAGAAACAATAAGGAAATACATTAAAATTTCTGGATACAAAATCAATGTTCAAAAATCCATAGCATTCCTATAATAATGAAGTGTCAGAAAAAGAAAAGAAAAACATAATTCCTTTTACAATTGAAACAAAAATAAAATACCTAGGAATAAATTTCACCAGATTTGTATGGAAACACAAAAGACCCCGAATTGCCAAAGCCATCCTGAGAAAAAAGAATGAAGCTGGAGGCATCACTCTGCCCGACTTCAAATTATACTACAGAGCAACAGTAATCAAAATGGCATGGTAATGGCAGCAAAATAGACACATGGACTAATGGAATAGAATCGAGGGTCCAGAAGTAAAGCCATATTTATACGGGCAAATGATTTTTGACAAAAAAGCCAAAAACATACAGTGCAGAAAGTCAAGCCTCTTCAAAAAATTGTGCTGAGAAAACTGGAAAGCCACCTGCAAAAGAGTGAAACTATACTGTTTTCACTACACACCAAAATTTATCTCAGAATGGTTTAAGGACCTGGATATAAGACCTGCAACAATAAAATACATAGAAGAAATAGGAACTAAACTCAAGGACCTTGGACTTAAAGTAGGTTTTATGAATTTGACCTCAAAGTGAAGGAAATTAAAAAGCAAAAATAAATGAATGGAACTATATCAAAGTAAAAAGCTTCTGCTCAGCAAAAGAAATTGTCAACAAGGTAAAGAGACAATCATCCAAATTGGAAAATATATTTTCAATCAATGCCTCTGATAAGGGCCTAGAATTCAAAATATACAAAGATCTCATACAACTCAACATCAACAAAAATCAAAAGATGCGATAAAAAAATGGGCAGAGGACCTGAAAAGACACTTCTCCATAGAGGACATACAAATGGTCAACAAATATATGAAAAGATGCTCAACATCACTATCTATTAGGGAAATGCAAATCAAACCCACAATGAGATACCATCTCACACCTGTTAGAATAGCTATAATTAACAGGACATTTAATAACAAATGTTGGAGAGGATGCGGAGTAAGGGAACACTCCTATGCTACTGGTGAGACTGCAAATTGGTACAGCCACTATGAAAAACAGTATGGAGGTTCCTCAAAAAACTAAGAATTGATCTCCCATATGATCCAGAATTCCCTCTACTGGATATTTACCCCAAAGACGTGAAAACCCATATCTGAAAAGATATTTGCACTCTAATGTTCATAGCAGCATTATTCACAGTGACCATGATATGGAAGCAATCGAAGTGTCCTATGATTGGCTAAAAAAGCAGTGGTACATATATACAATGGCATATTACTCAGCCATAAGAAGAGATGAAATACTGCCATTTGTGACAACATAGATGTACCTCAAGATAATCATGCTAAGCAAAATAAGCCAGACAGAAAAAGTTGAAAATCACATGATATCACTTATACGTAGGATGTAAATCTAAACGCAACAAATGAACAGCACAAACAGAGACTCATGGAGGTGGATTATAGACTAGTGGTTACCAGAAGGTAGGGGGTGGGAAGGAGGGGGCAGGTAGACGGGGGGGTCAAATGTGTGTTGACAGAAAGAAATCTAACTATGGTAGGTGAACACCCAATTTAAATAATATACGCCTTACTGTTAAAGTGTACAGCTGAAATTTATTGGATTTTGTTAACCAATGTCACTATAAAAATTAGTTAATTAGTTAATTCTAATTTATAATTTACTGAGATGAGACGAATGTGGAAAGAGATGTAAACTTTAAAGAAAATCAAATGATATCTTACTTATCTTTGCTGTATATCCTAGCAGTTTCCAGTTTTTTTCTATGCATGTGTTTACATATATATTTATATGTGTGCGTCTATGAGATATATAAAAGTTATGTATAAATAACATAATTTATCTTTTCAAAGCATATATCTCTCCATTCCTTTCCTAACACACACACACATTCACACACATTTATATTCAATTAATAAAATGGAGATTATTTAGATTAAGTATTTGTTTTACTGAATAATACTCTCTATTCAAAGCATCAATCATTTTCAAAGCAATTATTTTCAGACATGAAAGAAATTAGTAAAGCTACTAGCCACAAATATGTTGTTTAAATAATCTAAATTGACTGATAATTAAAATTAATAAAATAAATCATGTTCTAAAAATGTTGTGAACAAAATAAGTAATAATTATGTATGCAAGTCATATGCTTCTATATGCATGTATAAAAAATGAGGCAAATGTGAAATGTACACTTAAAATTTGCTGAAGTAGTTTGTTTTTTTATTATGATAAAATATAGAGTGCATAAATTTATTATTTTAACCTTTTTCAGGTGTACAGTTCAGTGGCATTAAGTGAATTCACATTGTTGACCAAACATTAACACTATTTTCATTTTCAGAAACTGGTACTCAGCCCCAGTCAAGTACCATTCTACTTTCTGTCTCTGAATTTGACTACTCTAGATATCTCATACCGGAAGAAGCACACAGTATTTGTACTTTCATGGCTGTTTATTTCACTTAGCATGGGATCTATAAGGCTTATCCATGCTGTAGAATGTATCAGAATTTTATTACTTTTTAAGGGTGAATAATATTTTATAGTATGTATACACTACATTTGTTTATTCATCTATCAATCATTGGACTCTTGGAAATTTTTTACTTTTAGACTATTTTTAAAAATGCCACCATGAACATGGGTGTACAAATATCTGTTTAAATCTCTGTTTCCAATACTTTTAGGTATATATCTAGGAGCAAAATTCCTGGAACATATGGTAATTTTCTTTAACTTTTTAAAGAATGGTCAGTTTTTTAAGTGATTGCATCATTTTACATCTCTATTGACATTGCTCAATTTCTTCACATCCTTGATAATATTTGTTATATTTTTGTTTATTTTAATAAAATACATCTTAATTGATATGAAATGTTTGCTATCTCATTGTGATTTTGATTTGTGCTTTCTTAATAATTAACGATAGTGATTATATTTTCATGTACCACGTGTATATCTTCTTTGGAGAAACATCTATTAAAATGCTTTGCCCATTTTTAATTGTATTGTTTGTATTCGATTTTTTGTTGTTATTGTTGTTATAGGAGTACTTTATATTTTCTGGATATTGACCTTTTATAATGTACATTTGCAGATGATTTGATGATTTGAAGATATCTTCTCTCTCTCTCTCTCTCTCTCTCTCTCTCTCTCTCTCTCTTCTTTTCTTTCTTTCTTTCTTTTTTATTTTATTTTTTTAGGTGAGGCAGCCCTTGGTTGACCTCACAGATTGCAAGGACCTTGTCAGCTTACAATCTCTTATTTTTTTATTTTTATTTTTTATGCTTACAGCACCTGGTCTTCTTATGTGGTCTCCCATCCAAGTTCTAACCAGGTCCAACCCTGCTTAGCTTCTGAGATGAGACAGGATCGGGCTTGTTCAGGGTGGTATGGCTGTAGACTACCTTCTATTTCTTGAGTTGTGTATTTATCATCTTAATGATGTCCTTTGACACACACAGATTCTTTTTTAATTTTGTCAAAACGTATTTATCCATTTAAAAAAAGTTACTTGTGCATTTAGTATAATCATTGCCAAATCCAATGCCATGAAGATTTATTCTATGTTTTCTTGAGTTTTATAGTTTAGCTATTAACATTTAGATTTTTGATGCATTGTGTTAATTTTTGTATATGTTGTAAAGTAAGTGTCCAAATTCATGATTTTGCGTATGAATATCCACTTTTCTCCCATTTCTTGTTGAAAAGATTCACTTTGACCCATTGAAAAGTTTTGGCACTCTTGTTGAGAATTATTTGACCCTATGTCCGAGGGTTTGTTTTTGGATTCTCTCTTCTATTCAATTAGTTGATATGTCTCTCTTTATTCTACTACCACATTTTGATCAGCATAACTTTTGTAGTAAGTTATGAAGTTAGAAAGTATGATTTCAACATTTTTAAGACTTTTTTTGTTATTCAATATCCCTTGATATTTTATATAAATTTTAAAATGTAATTTTATACTTCTGCAAAATCAGCATTTGAATTTAGATAGGTATTGAATTGAATCTATTGATTTCTTTGGGTATTATTGACATCTTAAAAATATTAATTCTCTCAACCATAAACTTAAAATGTCTTTCCATTTTTTGTGTGTTTTCCTTAATTTCTTTCTTCAATATTTTATAGTTTTCAGTGTACAAGTTTTTACTTCTTTAGTTAAATTTATTCCTAAGTATTTTATTATGTTCGATGTTATATAAATTTAATTTTTTTCTTGATTTTCTTTTCAGATTTTCATTATTAGTATAGAAATGCAACTGATTCTTGAATGTTGACTTTATATCCTATAATTTGCTGAATTTGGCTATTCATTTTAACTGTTTTGTGTGTATGTGAATGCTTAGGGTATTCTACATATAAGGTTATGTCATTGGATCAGAGATAATTTTACTTCTCCTTTCCAATTTGAAAGTCTTTATTTTCTTTTTCTGCCTGATTGTTCTGAATAGAACTTCTAATACTATGTTGAAATAGGTGTGTCACAAGCAGATATTCCTATGTTGTTCCTAAGTTTAGAGAAAAAACATTTTCCTCTCTCCACTGAATACACGGTACTGTCTGTGTGTTTTTCATACAAGGCCTTTATTATGTTAAGGCACTTTCCTTATATTCTCAGTTTCTTGAGAGGTTTTTTGTTTTTGTTTTTTGTTTTTTGTTTTTTTAAATTATAAAATAGTGTTGAATTTTGTCAAATACTTTTCCTGCATTAATGAAGATCATAATTTTCCCCTTTAAATTGTAAATGTGGTATATATGTTGATTGTTGATTAATTTTTAAACTTCCTTTTTTGTTTGTTTGTTTGTTAAAATTTTTAAAAAGCAGTTTTAGATTAACAACAAATTAAGGGGAAGATACAGAGATTTCTGAAATACTCTCTACCTTCACATATATATAACCTCTCCCA
>NW_011888844.1:6626313-6631142 GCF_000151845.1 Pteropus vampyrus | reverse complement strand
CCCTATGTCCGAGGGTTTGTTTTTGGATTCTCTCTTCTATTCAATTAGTTGATATGTCTCTCTTTATTCTACTACCACATTTTGATCAGCATAACTTTTGTAGTAAGTTATGAAGTTAGAAAGTATGATTTCAACATTTTTAAGACTTTTTTTGTTATTCAATATCCCTTGATATTTTATATAAATTTTAAAATGTAATTTTATACTTCTGCAAAATCAGCATTTGAATTTAGATAGGTATTGAATTGAATCTATTGATTTCTTTGGGTATTATTGACATCTTAAAAATATTAATTCTCTCAACCATAAACTTAAAATGTCTTTCCATTTTTTGTGTGTTTTCCTTAATTTCTTTCTTCAATATGTTATAGTTTTCAGTGTACAAGTTTTTACTTCTTTAGTTAAATTTATTCCTAAGTATTTTATTATGTTCGATGTTATATAAATTTAATTTTTTTCTTGATTTTCTTTTCAGATTTTCATTATTAGTATAGAAATGCAACTGATTCTTGAATGTTGACTTTATATCCTATAATTTGCTGAATTTGGCTATTCATTTTAACTGTTTTGTGTGTATGTGAATGCTTAGGGTATTCTACATATAAGGTTATGTCATTGGATCAGAGATAATTTTACTTCTCCTTTCCAATTTGAAAGTCTTTATTTTCTTTTTCTGCCTGATTGTTCTGAATAGAACTTCTAATACTATGTTGAAATAGGTGTGTCACAAGCAGATATTCCTATGTTGTTCCTAAGTTTAGAGAAAAAACATTTTCCTCTCTCCACTGAATACACGGTACTGTCTGTGTGTTTTTCATACAAGGCCTTTATTATGTTAAGGCACTTTCCTTATATTCTCAGTTTCTTGAGAGGTTTTTTGTTTTTGTTTTTTGTTTTTTGTTTTTTTAAATTATAAAATAGTGTTGAATTTTGTCAAATACTTTTCCTGCATTAATGAAGATCATAATTTTCCCCTTTAAATTGTAAATGTGGTATATATGTTGATTGTTGATTAATTTTTAAACTTCCTTTTTTGTTTGTTTGTTTGTTAAGATTTTTAAAAAGCAGTTTTAGATTAACAACAAATTAAGGGGAAGATACAGAGATTTCTGAAATACTCTCTACCTTCACATATATATAACCTCTCCCATTATCAACATCCCCCGCCAGAGTGGTACTTTTGTTGTAATTGATAAAACTACATTGACACATCATAATCACCCAAAGTTCAGTCTATAATATAGTCACTCACGGTGTTGTGCATTCTACAGGTATAAACAATGTATAATAAAATGTATCCCTCATTATGGTATCATACAGAATATTTTCATTGTCTTGAAAATGCTCTGTGCTCTGCCTATTTATCCCTTTCCCCTGCCCACCAATCTTTGATAACCAATGAACTTTATTTCTTTGTTCAAAATATAATGTAGTTAGAACCATACAGAATGTAGCCATTCATGATGGCTTCTTTTTTTTAGTTTGTAATATACATTTAAGATTGTTCCGTGTCTTTTAATGGCTTTGTAGCTCATTTCTTTTTAGTACTAAATAATATTTCAGGGTATAGATCTTAACACAATTTAATTATACATTCACCTACTGCTGGACTTCTTGGTTGTTTTCAAGTTTTGGCAATTATGCATAAAGCTGCTATAAACATTCACGTGCAAGCTTTTGTGTGAACATACGTTTTCAAAACCTTTGGGTAAATACCAGGAAGCACAGATACTGGATCATGTTGTAAGACTGTGTTTGGCTTTATAAGAAAATACCAAACTGTCTTTCTAAATGGCTGTACCATTTTGCATTCCCACCAGCCATTAATGAGAGTTCCTGTTGCTGCATATCTCCACCAGCATTTGGTATTGTCAGTACTCTGAATTTTGGCCATTTTAATTGGTGATTGATGATATCTCATTGTTTTAATTTTCATTTTCCTGATTACATATGATGAGAAGCATCTTTTCATAGACTTATTTGTCATCAGTATGCCTTTTTTGGTGAGATGTCTGTTAAGATCTTTAGCGCTTTTTAAATTGTTTTCTTCCTTATTGTTGTGTTCTTTGTATATTAAGAGTTCTTTGTATATTTTGGATAACAGTACTTTATCAGATAAATCTTTTATAAATATTATTTTTAAGTCCGAAGCTTGTTTTCTTGTTCTCTTGACATTGTTTTTTGTAGAAGAAAAATTTTAAATTTAAATAAAGTCCTGTTTATCAATTTATTTTTATGGATTATGCATTTAGCGTTGTATCTAAAGTCATTTCCATACCTAAGGTCATCTAGATTTTCTCTTATATTATCTTTTAAGAATTCTACAGTTTTGCATTTTACATTTAGGTTCGTGATGCATTTTGAGTTAATTTTTGTGACGGGTATAAAGTCTGTGTCTAGATTCATTTTGTTGCATGTGGATATACAGCTGTTTCAGTGTAATTTTTTGAAAATGTTATTTGAGTTTTGTCCTGCTTGGGCATACTGTGTAATCCTTTCAATATGCTGTTGAATTATTTTGCTAGTACTTTGTTGAGAACTTTTTTTGCATTAGTATTCATAATAATTATTAATTTTTAGCTTTTTTTTAATGTTTTTTTTTGGGGGGAGGGCTTTGCTATAAGGTAATACTACCCTCATACGATAAACTGGAAAGTGTTTCATCTTCAAGTTTTTAACAGAGCCTAAGGAGACATGATGATTAAAAGTAATGAGATGATATGCTAGACGGGATACTGACACAGAAAAAAAAATAGGTCAAACCAAGCAAATCTGAGTATGGATTATAATGGAATTCTCTGTACTATCTTTACAACTTTTCTGTATATCTGAACTATTCTAAAATTTAAAATTTATTTAAAAAATATATGCTTTGAAACAATAAAGAGGCTTTTAGAAAATTTCAGAAGATAAAATGTGTTAAATTGACTAATATTTCCTTTTTGCCTAAGACTACTCTGTTTTAACACTGAAAACTATTCCTCTTTGTAAACCTTTTATCCCAGACAAATCATTACAATATTTTACCTTAAATGTAACTCAATAAGTAATATTTGAAACAGCTAAGCCCCTGTGAGCTTGCTATTCCTAAGCCTAAGTTTATTTATCATTTTCAAATATGATCTTTTAGAATTTGTATACTTTCACACATTGATGATTGCTAAGCTTTTTCTAATGATAAAATATTTTTATATCATTATCTCATAGTCCATGATAGTAATTTTGCTACCATATCTGTCTTATTTAAGCTCACCTAATCTAGGCAAATATTTCAAGTACATTTGCAAATAAAGGAATTAGAGGTGCATTATCAATACCATACCAAAAAACAAACAAAAGCAAACAAACACACAAACAAAAAGTCAAAAAAATATGGCATCTACTACTATCTTCCAGATCTGTCCAGGGTTAGCTGCTGCTCATTCAAGAATGACAAAATCACATGAACTGTTGGCAGTGTGTTTATGTCTGTGGCCGATAAGAGGAAAAAAAATCCACTCATTTTGTTTGTATTTTATAGCATTAAACTATTCTTGTTTATAATACAGTACTTTTATTGTGATTATTTCTTTAATAATTTATTTTACAGAAAAAATAAAAGAAAGCTTATGTACCCCTGAAAGCAGCAAATGATTCTTGAGACATTTATTTGTGTCATTGTATTAGTTATTCTACTATATTCATGTGGTAAAGCAGATTGAAGAGTTTGCTTCTCTGCTGTCAAAATATTTTTTCAGAACTTAAGTGTGTGTTTCATTAACATCTAAAAAAAACCTAGTTGCTATATCTAATAGGTGAGCTTAATCAGCAAGTATTTAGTTACTGCTTAGTTCTCTTATTTTGGAACTGTAACAATAAACTTGTGTTCCAGTACTTATTCCTAGTTTACATCGGTTTTCCCAGTCTCATATGAATATTTGAATTGTTTGGATATCTTTATAAAATTCCAAAGACCAGGTCACATCCACGATGAATGCATGGAACATAGATGTGAATATTTTTTGAAACTCTCTAAATGACTCCAGTGTGCAAGTAAATTTGAGAACCATTGAGTTACATTTTAAAATAATTTTTTTAGAAAAATTTTAATAGTTCCAAGTATGTATATAGATAAAGTGTGTGGAATAAAAGGTTAACAATCTTAAAAAATTATATTAAAAGCCAGAATTGTTTTAACATTATTATCATCTAATAGATTTGCCATCTTCTTCATTGCCAGATGTTAGAATATAGATTCCACACTTCAGAAGGCATTCTGTACTAAAGTGAAGAAATCATTATATTCTTAATGAAGATTCACATCCTCTCTACATTCATATTCTTCTTTTTTTGTGATCATAGAATTGTATGCATGTCAATAAGGCAATCATTTCCTAAAACAAGTGTTTACAAGTTAAGAAATGATCTATTTAACTACTTTAGATCTTCTCATTATCTCAGAGTTTAAAAACCATATAAAAAAAACAGCTATGAAATTATAGTATACAATTTTGTGTTCTACAGTGAGGAAACCTGTTACTTAAAAAAAAAAAAGAATTAACCATTGTGTCATTTAGAAGTTTTTACAATTAAAAGTTTTATTCCTGGAGGAACTACAAGACAATTAAATGAAATGCTAACAACAAATTAAATGCTTTATAGGTCAGTCATCCCGTTAGGTCTCTTTAGGGAAGCTGTTCACATATAAAGCATGCCATAACCTATTTGCATAATGATTCCATCTTAACTGTGCCTTCTGCTCTTTTATGGCTTAACACATGGCTGATATAAGAGATATAAAGGATGTAAAAGCTACTATTTATGGCCAATAAAATTTGCAGAATCCAAGC
>NW_011888844.1:6616143-6625036 GCF_000151845.1 Pteropus vampyrus | reverse complement strand
AAAAAAAACACTAAATTTTATATATTAATATTGTATTCTGCAACTTTACTAGATTTGTTGATTAGTTCTAACAGGTTTATGAGGGTAGAACCTTCACAAATGGGATTAGTGTCCTTACAAAAGAGATTCCAGAGGGAGCTTTCATCTTTCTATAGTTTGAGAACACAGACAGGAGTTGGCTATCTATACCTTAAGAGGTCGGCTCTCACCAGACACTGAATCTGTTGAGTCTTGATCTTTGATTTCCCAGTCTCCAGAACTGTGAGAGGTAATTGTCGTTTAAGCCACCTGGTGTATGCTATTCTGTTATAGTAGCTCAAATAGACTAAGAGTGTTTTTGCCTGTTAACCTAAAAATAAAAGTCCAAAGTGAAAGGCAATGAGCATTTATTTGAGATCCAAAGAATAGCTGTTCTGGAAGCATTAATTCAGGCAGAAACCAAAATAGTGTTTCAGTTGGGTAGCAAAGGCAAGGAGTATTAATGAGAAAGAGATGGGAAAAATTACATCAATAGAGGAAAGCATTTCTATAGGTGCAGGTAAGCTAACATAGTGATGCTAATTCTAAAGACTTTTAAATTTTCAGTCAAGTAGTCATAATATCTGCTTTCTTGTTATCTTTGCAAACAATTGTTTGGGATACAATGTTGCTTTAGACCCATTCAGAGGTTACTTTGTCCTGTTTTAACATTCCAAAGGTTTGAGGAGTAAGATGCCCAAAGCAGTTCCTTTGGGATGGCAGCTATAATTCCATTTTAAAGTGGTTCCATTTATATTATTTTTACATACCTTAATTAGATGAATTTAGTTTTAATAGGAGCAATTAAATGATGATAATTGACAAGGCAAATTCTAAGTCAAACTTCAGTATATGAGTCTGGGCGAATCACTTAATAACCATCTGATCCTCCATTTCCCTCATTGTGACATAAAAGCTCGTAAACCACGGTCTTCACCTTTTCTTAGAGTTGTAAAGATACTTTAAATAAAATTACAAAATAAAAAAATATATAATAACAATACAAAACAGTATTCTCATTAGACATTTTGAATTTCTAAGAATACCTGTCTTCCAGAGAAAAATGTGTAAAAAATAAAGTGATATGTTACACAATTCTTTAGATTGGCCGTTCTTGGTTGGTTGTTAGTGCTCGATGGATTTATGAGGATTCCTTATAGTCTTCTGTCCACTTTTGTGTATTTTCAAAATTCATTACATTATAAAGTTAAAAACAACGATGCTCATTAAATATGAAATAGTACAGAAATATGAGAGGAAAACACTGCAATACAGTGGTTCTCAAAGAGTGGTCCCTGAGACCAGTAACATCAGCAGCTATATGGGATCTGGCATGAAATGCAAATTTTTAGGTCCCACCCCAGAGCAACTCATCCTGCAGAATCAGAAACTCTGAGGGTGGGACCCAGTAGTTTTCATTTTAACATGTCCTTTAGGGGAGTGGTTCCCAAACTTTTTGGCACCAGGGACCAATTTTATGGAAGATAATTTTTCCAAGGATGGAGGCATGGATGGTTTGGGGATGATTTAAGCGCAATACATTTATTGTGTACTTTATTTCTATTATTATTACAATGTAATATATAATGAAACAATTATACAACTCACTATAATGCAGAATCAAATACCACCAGATACAGCTGTACAGTGGAAGTACAGCAACTCACTTGCCACTCTAAAGCCTGCCAACAGATGCAGCTTAATTGTCTTTTTGCTACTCACTGATAGAATTTTGATGAGTCTGCAAGCAATTGATTTATTATGGTCTCTGTACAGGCAAACCTCTCTGCTAATGTTAATCTGTATTTGTAGCTGCTCCCCAGTGCTAGCATCACCGCCTCAGCTGCACCTCAGATCATCAGGCATTGGATTCTCATAGGAACACCAGTCTCTGGTGCTAAAAAGATTGAGGATCACTAATCTAGAGAGTTTAGAAGTATATTAATACTTGAGCTCATAGATAAGCCTTGTTTCAATTCAGAGAGTCATTGTGTGAAACTGCACCTTTAGGAAATGTCCGTAATATAAAGATATCAGAGGTTATCTGCTTCCAATTCAGGGTGCAATTCTCTAGGGCAGCAGTCCCCAACCTTTTGTCACCAAGGACCAGTGCTCCTATGAAAATCTAATGCCTGATGTACTGAGGTGGAGCTGAGGTAGTGATACTAGCACTGGGGAGCAGCTGCAAATACAGAGGAAGCTGCGCTCACTCACTGCTCACCTCTTGCTGTGCAGTCCAGTTCTTAACAGGCCACAGACCGGTACCAGTCGGCGGTCCAAAGGTAGAGGTCCCCTGCTTTAGGGTATTCAACATGAAATATCAGTTATCTGCAAATAGAAACAATTTTACTTCTTTTTCAATTTGAATGCTTTTTATTTATTTTTATCTCTGGCCAGGATTTCTAGTCCTATGTTGAATAGAAATGGCAAGAGTGAGCATTCTTGTTCTGTTCCTAATTTTAGGGGGCAAAGTTTATTGAGCAAAGTATTCTTTGTTGGCAATTATATTTTAGCACTTTGAATCTATCACCCCACTCTTCTGTCATGCAAGGTTTCTGCTTCGAAATCTGCTTAGAGTATTATGTGCATTTCCTTTAATGTGACAAGTTTCTTTTCTCTTGCTTCTTTCAAATTCCTCTCTGTCATTAACTTTTGACATATAATGTGTCTATATGAAGATTTATTGTTTTGTCTATTTGGGGTTCTTTGGGGATAACATATCTGGATGTTCATTTTCTTCTCCCAATTTGGTTAGATTCTGTCATTATTTCTTTAAATAAGCCTTTTGGCCCTATTTCTTTATCCCTTCTTGGACTCCCATAACTCTGTATATTGTTTTGCTTGATGGTGTCCTATTAGTCATATAGGCATTCTTTATTATTTTTCAATTTTTTGTCCTTTTACTAGATTGTTTCAAATGATCAAATTTCGGTCTGCTTATTATTTCTTCGGCTTATCAAGTCTATTATCGATATTGAAAGTCTATCGAATTGTTGTTGTTGTTGTTTACTTATTGTATTTTTTATCTCCAGATTATTATTTGGTCCTTTATTCATTACTTTTGTTGTACTTCTCATTTTGTTTATGTGTTATTTTCCTGATTTTGTTTATCTATATGTGCTCTCTTTTAGTTTACTGAGCTTCTTTAAGACAATTATTTTGCATTCTTTTTCAGGCAAATTATAGATATCCATGGGGGTTGTGTGTCACCCACTGGAGCTTTATTGTATTTATTTCGTGGGGTTATAGATCCTTGATTCTTCATTTTCCTTTAAGTCTTATATTTCTCTCTTTGCATTTGAAGAGGAAGTTCTCTCTTCCAGTCTTACTGACTGGCTTTGGGAGAGAAAGACATTCACTAATCAGCCCAGTTGGGGATTTTGGGTTTCTCTCAGGCCTTTCCTCTGGATGCATCTTTCCTACTCTTCCTTTTTTTTTTTTTTTTTTCTTGTGTAGGGGGAGTCTTAGGATGGTTCACCTTCTCTCAATCCCACAAATTTAGGTCTAATGTTAAGTGCCTCCAATTTAGTTTCTCAAAGCAGTGTTCTAAAGTGTTTAAACTTGTGTATCTTCTTCCAATCCTGTAGAGTTGAGATAGCTACTGATATCTGTATGATGTTTGTGGGTTTTCATATGTGCCCTCTACAGAGGCTTGTGTTTTCTATCAGTGGAAGGTTGCATGTGCTATCTCTACAAGTGTGCATATTGTCTGTGGAGGCTTTCATAAACCTATAAAGAGGTACATGTTGGTTAATTGGATAGAAGGTTTCAGTTCAAAAATCTTATAGGGTTTATGGATGTGTTTCTCACTGGGATCCATGAGCCAGTTAGTAAAACCTGTGGCTTGTTTTAGAGGTCTGTGCAGTGGTTGCTATGAGTCCTTTCCCATTTTCCATTATCCTAGCTCCCCTCAGACTGTTCAGCTGTGTGGATCCCCTCAGCGATCTGGGTGGGGCTATGCAGAAGTAGGCCTCTTGGCCAATGACCTGCAATGCTGAAGAAGCCAGGTATTTATTCTGTTCCCACTGGCTGGTGTCTCTTGATACTGAGCTGTGCTGTCTTGCAGGAGGAATGTCATAGTCAAAGTAAAACTTTTCTTATCTTCTTCAATACATCTGTTCTCAGAAATTTTGCTCAAATGGGGTACTGTATCTTTCCATTGTACTTCCAGGTTCTCACAAAATTATTCCCATCCTTGGAAGGTTGTTAAAATTAGTATTTCCGTAGAGGTGTTAAAGTTGGAATCTTTTATTCCATCATTATGTTGATGCTACTTCTCAAGAATACTTAATTATTTAACTTGTTGCTCAACTTTAAAGTTTAAAAACAATAAAACTCCAATTAAAAAAATATTTCATAAAGCCAAAATTTAAATGCTATCTCCTTATTTAGTGTATGGACATTACTTTTAGCCAAATAATATTGGAGAAAAAGTTGTTAGCAAAAAGATTATGATAATTAATTTTTTGTGTCAATTAGACTAAGCCATGGAGTAGCCAGATATTTGGTCAAAGATTAGTTTGAGTGTCTGTGAGTTCGTTTCTGCACGAGATTTACAATTATATCAGTAGACTGAATGAAACAGATTTCTCTCTCACATGTGGGGGGGGGGCTTCATCCAAATAGTTGAAGATATGAATACAACCAAAATAGTGATTTTTTCCATGACTAAGGGGAGACTTTTTCTGTTTAACTTTTTGAGCAGGGACATCAGTTTTTTTCTGCCTTTGGACTCAAACTAAAATATTAGCTCTTCCTGGTCTCAAGCTTGACATCTTTCATATTGGAATTTATATCATCAAATTGTCTGGCATTCAGGCCTTCAGAACAACTGGAACTACACTATTGGCTCTC
The DNA here is from genome assembly GCF_000151845.1 of Pteropus vampyrus. NCBI lineage: Eukaryota > Metazoa > Chordata > Mammalia > Chiroptera > Pteropodidae > Pteropus > Pteropus vampyrus. The sequence continues at coordinate 6,620,164 of NW_011888844.1, read as the reverse complement.
CTGGTCTTCAGATGGTCAACCGCAGGTACTGGGATCTTAGCCTCAATAATTGTTTGGTCCAATTCATTCATTGTTTCTATTTTTCCAGAGTAGGGGTCTCCAACTCCTGGGCGATGGACTGATACTGCTCTGTGGCCTGTTAAAAACCAGACCACACAGCAGGAGGTGAACAGTGAGTGAGCAAAGCTTCATCTGTATTTGCAGCTGCTTCCCAGTGCTAGCATCACTGCTTCAGCTCCACCTCAGGACATCAGGCATTAGATTTTCACTAGGCATTGATTTCTCATAGGAGCACTGGTCTCTGGTGCCAAAAAGGTTGGAGACCACTGCTCTAGAGTAATAGAAATCACTAAGTAATGCAAATATATATATATTTTTTCTTTCTCTGGTCAACTTCCCCCATGCTTCCATCTCAAAATCATGAGGAATCAAAATTAGAAAAGGTATCATTGAAATAGTTATATTGTCTTCTTATCTTAAAAATAATACCAACTTATAAAATATATTTCTGGTAAAAGAAACAACCCTTTCCATTATAGATATATATATTTTTTCACTTTACCCATTTTCTTTTTTTTTTAATTAAAATTATTGGGGTGATATTGGTTAATAAAATCAAATATGTTTTAAGTGTACAATTCAATAATATGTCATATATGTACTGCATTGTGTGTTCACAACCCAAAGTTAGATTTCCTTCCATCACCAAATATTTAATTACTTTTATCCCTATCTACCTCCCCTACCCCTTCCTTCTGGTAACCACTAGTCTACTGTTCATATCATGGATCTCTGTTTGTTTGTCATGTTTGTTTATTGCTTTCAGTTTTATGTTCCACATATGAGTTACAAATAACAGTGAATGGTTCAGTTTCCATGTCACCCAAACTCTCCTGAATTTATATCCCTTTTACCTGATCATTAGCTCTTATCTATTGGTATCACTAATTGATCCACAGGGCTATGCATGGTATTTAACATGGGTCAGAGTCTTAACTTATGTTTTATCTATTAAAAGACTGAGAAAGATGTTCTTTCTTTGCTCTTTACTCTTTGAGATAATTAATAGAGAAATAATGGAAACCTAGAGAAGACTAAGGTCACGCCCCATCTCACCCACCCAACGCAACCTACTATTTCTATTTCACTAATTCTATGTGGTGTATCAGTGCTCTCTTAATGAATTTCTTCACTTTGTTTATAAAAATCTGCATTCCATTTTGTTAATTGTGACCCAAGTATTCCTTAAGAATACACCGTACCTGATAAATTAGGAACAAACTGACATCATCTTTTATGGCAGATGACACAAATTGGTACTCTATAGGCCAAATCTAATTCATAATGTGGTGTGTTATTAAACCAGCTTTCTAGAAAATAAAACATATAAAGCAGAAGAAAAATATTTGTAGCATTTGCTTATTTCTATGGTTTAAATACTCACACCATGTCCAATTTCAAGCTACCAGTATGTAATCGTTGAGGTACTATTGTAAAAATATGTGCACAATTATCTCTCATGAGCAAATATAAGCTTACTACACTTATCTAGAGATATGTTTGGGAAAATAAGGGAGTAATTTGATCCATATAGGGTTGGTCTTTAGTGTTATCAATATGTACATTCTTTGCTAGTATTTTAAAATAAAATTTAAAAATTACTTAAAATATTAACCTTTATTTTTTTTCAAAATCACAAGATACTGTCTTTATTCACAAATAAAAAAATATTGACTAGAACTGCATCTTTTTTGCCAGTATCTCACTGAGTCCTATTATTTCTATAACAATAAGACTGTTGATCATCATTTATATTCTCATACACAACCCACAGTTATGCTACTTTCTTTGACCCCGAAAGTATTTGAGTTGAGATTTCTGCCTTAAATTGACTGGTTTCATTAACACTCTCCTAGACCAGTGAGCAACATTTCAATTTTAAATGATTTATCTAATCTTGGTATTTATTAGTAGTTGAAAAAAATAACTGCAATATTTACTAAATTTTCTTCTTTTTCTTTTAAAATTTATTTTAGGAAGCAATTTCCATAAAATGCACAATAATGTCCTTAGGACATGTAAGTTGAAACGTCTAACTAATCTGATGGGCCCTACCAAAGAATTTTAGACAGCAAGGCTCAGGTATGTTCATAACACAATATTGCAATATTGTATCTTCTTTTAGGTCCATTACTTTGTTTGCTTTGCTTAGCTGAAGTTAGTGATATTTTGATATTTCAACTATTATTAGTTGTCTTGAAATAGATGTTAAAATTCTAATTAGTTTTGAATGGTCTGAAAGATTATTAATATGGGCAGAGCCTATCTGGGTTTTTGAAGATAGGCCCGATTACAAGTAAGTAAATTGTCACATATTGGTTAATACTTAATTTGTTAAATCGAAAATTGGTGAGCTTACAATATAATGGTTTATCTCTGTTATACACAGTAATGCAATACTCTAAATTTATTTCTTTGGTCAAAGTCTAAAATGGTTTGAAAAAGCTTGGGATATCAATCTTAGACTATATAATTCTAAACAAAATTATCCCTTGGATACCAAACATATAGAGGATATTTATCCCATTTCTTAAATGATGAGCATGAAATGAAGAGATAGTGTAGTGTTCTGTGCAACAGTTGAATCAGAGAATGCTTAATTCTAATCTCATATCTCCTAATTCATAGTTGAGAAGTTTTGGACATGTAATTTACTCTATGTGCCTTAGTTTCCTCATTAGCAAAAAGAACAACAAAATAGAACCTAACCTATTGGCATAATGTGAAGATTATATGAATAATACGTACAAATTTTGTATTATAGTACTCGGCTAATCATTAAATCTCAATAGTATTAATTATTATTAGTGTAAATTGTTATAAGAATTTGTTAACAGGTCACCAGATGAATGCTATAGTACTTCTAGAGCAGCAATTTTTCTACTTTATCTGTAGGAGTCTTCCTTAATATTCTAGGATAGTGGTTCTCCACCATAACTGTATGTAAGAATCAGCTGGGGAGCTTAAATATACTCCTCAGATCACTTCTTGAGAGTTTCTGATTTAATATATCTGGGGATGAGGCAAGATCTTCAGAATTGTTTTTAATTCCTCAGATAATTGTAATGTGCAGCCAAGATTTAGAACCACTTTTCTAAAGAAATTGGAAGCCCCATATGTATAGACCATCTGCTTATGTAAATTTTTGATCATGGCACTTAAAATGCATTTTGTTGAATAAAATTTACAGTCTCAATTGTATACTTATGTAATTATTAGAATGAACATGTTATAGCTACAAATTTAGCACTATAGTTTCATCTGCTTGCATTCAACTCTGAAAGCTCCATGACTGGCATTTATATTTGTCCTGGCATTGGCACATTAATTTAATGGGCTGGAAGGAAAGGCTTGCACTCAGAACTGAGACAGTGATTGAGCCTAGCAATCAACACAATATCTCCATGACAGTAGGCATTACTTTTCCCAACTTGTGTTCCTATGATACTCTGGAAGATACACACACACACACACACACACACACACACACACACACACACACGAGACTAAGTTTTTCACGGGCTGTCTCACTTTAGATCATCCTGTTCCTGGGGTTCTAGATAAAGTTACTCGAACATTATTCTAGTCCCAATGGAAAGCCCAGTGCTTTATTCAGGATTTTTGTGATTTTTTTTCTGCTCTTAACACTTTCAGATCACTCTAGCTCTGACTGATTGTCTCAAAATCTTATTTCCCACGTCTTGTCTTGGAGACATAGCCCTTTCTCTACCTTGGTTTTGACAGACATTTGAACAGACTGCTCCAAATTTCACATTAAGATCCAATCTCCTATTGCAACTCTTGACATTACACTTAACTCTCAGCTTAGAACTTAAATTTGTCAGTGTATAGTTGTGGCAAACATTTTTTTTTTTTCTTTAGTGTATCTTAGTTTAACTACATAGAGAGGAGAAATCTGAAAATATTTAGTCCCCTTACTTACCTCAAAGAAGATGTCAGT
>NW_011888844.1:6612512-6615283 GCF_000151845.1 Pteropus vampyrus | reverse complement strand
GCGCGAGACTAAGTTTTTCACGGGCTGTCTCACTTTAGATCATCCTGTTCCTGGGGTTCTAGATAAAGTTACTCAAACATTATTCTAGTCCCAATGGAAAGCCCAGTGCTTTACTCAGGATTTTTGTGATTTTTTTTCTGCTCTTAACACTTTCAGATCACTCTAGCTCTGACTGATCGTCTCAAAATCTTATTTCCCACGTCTTGTCTTGGAGACATAGCCCTTTCTCTACCCTGGTTTTGACAGACATTTGAACAGACTGCTCCAAATTTCACATTAAGATCCAATCTCTTATTGCAGCTCTTGACATTACACTTAACTCTCAGCTTAGAACTTAAATTTGTCAGTGTATAGTTGTGGCAAACATTTTTTTTTTCTTTAGTGTATCTTAGTTTAACTACATAGAGAGGAGAAATCTGAAAATATTTAGTCCCCTTACTTACCTCAAAGAAGATGTCAGTATAAAGTCAGTGTTCCCACCCAAACAACAACAAAAAAGAAGAGATGGCTACTCATAGTTGACTCTTAGACATGTGCAAGTAACACTACATGCTGATTATTTGACTATTTTGAGACACAGAAACCTAAATGAAATGGTCAGTGTGATGAGCATGTAGTAGTTGAAACTCTCAGTAAACTCCCTGGAGGTGAGAAAAGGAACATTTTTATCCCATATAACTTGAAATTCCATTCAGTTGACAAATCTCAAAGCACTTTCCTAGATGTGAGTGACTTATACTGAGAAATCCACATTCTGAGAAGTATTTTTTTTTTTCATTACCCCTGTGTAACTATGTAATATATCTTTGTTTTCAGTGGGTTAATCTTGCTCATAGAAGTTCAAATGATCATTCACTATAGGTTTATCAAATATTATTTAACTGTCTTGTAATATGATCTCCACATGAACCATCCCCAAGAGAGAACATGTTCTTGTTAACTGTCTTGTAATCCCATCCCTTTGTTGCTTTCTTCCACCTTCATATAATCTTCCTTAGGTTCCCTCCTTAATCTCAAATTCATAGAAGAAACTGCAAAACTGTTATTCTCTGGAGCATTTGAGATCATACTCCCCAACATGTGTCATCAATTTGGCTCAAATAAACTTTTATAAAAAACCCTGTACAGGTTTGAACATTTATTACATTAACAATTAATTTGGAGAGAGTTTACATCTTAACAACATTGAGTTTTCTCATACATGAACAAGTAATATCGCTTTACTTGGATCTTTAAAATTTTTCCCATCAATATTTTTAGTATTAAAAATACTTTATATTTTTATAGTACTTTTAGATTTATAAAAAAGAATTGAAAATGTACAGAAATTTTCCATATATCCTCTGCACCCACACATTTATAGCTTCCTCCATTATCAACAACACTCACCAGAGTAACAATTTCAAAATATTGGAATAAGAGACCTCAGCTTCTCCCCCCTCCCCTACAAAGATCAACAATTAGACAGCTATACAAACTAAAGCAACTCTGAAAAAGCTCTGGAGTCCACTTAAAAAACTTTAGCAACACAGTGTGACAAAAAACATGACAATAACTACATGAGAAGAGAAGAAAGGTGGCTTAATTTTGCCTGTAATATCCCATTCCCCAAGCCATCATTCCTCAGCACAGAAAGGGACTTTTTGGCTAGGAAGAGTTTCCTTTGCTAGGGAAGGACAAGTGAAATGAGTAATCCATTTCCACAACTTTTTGGGGCACTATAAGGAAGTCACACTTTGATTTTACCCTATCCAGACTGGCAAAGCTGAGACATACGAAAAAGCTAGGAATAAGAAAGAAAAGCAGAGACTTCTGTGGAGGAGAAAACTTTTCTCTACCCTCAAGTTTCTTCTGGCTGATCTAATAATCAAATAGGCATGAGACAAATTAGCAGGAGAAAATGACCAAATTTAATTACATATATATGTATGGGAACCCCACATACATGAATGAATCAGACATCCCACAAGCAGAAGAGTTCAAAGATGGAAAAGAAAAATGAGTTTATATGACATTCTGAGTTAGGGATGAGGTAAGGCACTGTGAATCTTCAGAAAGTCATTGCAAGGAGAACAAATGTTTAGTAATTAGTAGTTTAGCCTGACCTATACATAACTCAAAACGGATTATTTCTGATAATCTCTTATTGTGGGCAAGGCCCCTAATTCAAGTTTTTCTAGGTAGTTAAGGGAGGGCCTAAGTTTCTCTTGACTCTGCAGCTAAAGTTTCCTTTAGCACAAAACAATCTGCATACCACAGAGGCATATCTTGGTTCCTGGTCCCAGAGTGACTCATTCTGAATGCCCACACTACCAATAACAGCCATGTACCAGGATTGATTGTAGCTCAGAGTGACCCGCTCTGCAGACAAACACAGCAGATTTCACCACTGAAGAAACTAACAGCCAGCTCAGCCACCATAGATATTCTGTAGATATTACCAGACTTCACTCACAAGTATTTACATTTGCAAATGCCAGCTACCTGAGTCCCTTCCTGTTCCCTCTTTCCACCCTTGCTGGGACCAGGAACCACAATTGTATGTAGCCCAAGCATTGCAGCTGTAGGAATACAAGATGCTAGCCTAGACCCCTGTGGCTGACCCCCACTGCTGTGTGCTCACCTGGGCTTAGCCCCATCATCTGTGCACTTGCATGCCCGTAACCTGACACCAGGCTCTACCTAGGTAGTGACTGTGCAGGCGTGAGATAGCATGCTAGCATCCAGGAGGCCTGAAGCTTGTTTTGGGCCATGTTAGGTCTTGTCTTCTG
>NW_011888844.1:6608495-6612227 GCF_000151845.1 Pteropus vampyrus | reverse complement strand
AGGACTACACAGTTGTCGTTATGGATACCAGTTCCCTGAGCTGAAGAACAATCATACCTCACTGTACTAGAGTCACCACGTACCTACACATTTGGTATCCTGGACCACTAGACTTACTTAAACAGTGTTCTCTAGCATGCTCCCACCCACAGGTAAAAGTCTTCTTTTACTGAAGTCAGTCTAAATTCTTAAAAAAGTGACTGTGTCTTCAAATGTGCAGTCACATACACAAGGTTATAGGGTCATGGAGAACAGGAAAATGTGAGTTCACCAAAAGGGTTCAATAAACATCCAGTAACTGCCCCCCAAAAATGGAGATCCAGGGATTACTTGACAAAAATACAAGAGATGACAAATGTTGGTTGGCAAGGATGTGGAGAAAAGGGAACCATTGTGCACTGTTGTTGGGGACATAAATTGGTTCAGTCACTATTATAAACACAGTGGAGGTTTCTTAAAAAGTTAAAAATAAAATTACCATATGATCCAGCAATCTCATTTCTGAATATATATCCAAATAAATGAAAACAGAATCTCAAAGATGTGTATACATTCCCATGCTTATTGTAGCATTATTCACAATATACAAGATTTAGAAACAACCTAAATGTACATCTACAGATTAATGAATAAGTAAGATGTGTATATGTACAATAAAATATTATCCAGCCATGAGAAAGAATAAAATCTTGCTATTTGTACACCATGGATGCACCTTGAGGGCATTATACCATGTACAATGACACACAAAGAAAGACAAATACCATATAATATTCCTTTTATGTGAAATCTGAAAAAGTCAAACTGATAGAAACAAAGAGAAGAGTGGTGGATACCAGGGAGTGAGTGGTGAGAGAAATAGGGAGATGGATGTTAGTCAAAGGGTATAAACTTCCAGTTACAAGATAAATAAGTTCTGAGGCTCCAATGTGCAGTATGGTGATTAGAGTTAATAATGCTATATTTTATACATTGGCTTGCTAAGAAAAAAGATCTTAAATGCTCTCACCACATAAAGAACTGGTAATTATGTGATGTGATGGAGGTGCTAGCTAGCACTATGTTGGTAATCATTTTGCAATATATGTGTATCAAATCAACACATTCTACACCTCAAATTTACACAGTGTTATATGTTATTTGTATCTCAGTAAAGCAGGGAAAAAAATCACTCACCAAAATGGTAATTTTTTTTTTTTAAACCAAAAATAAACCAACATCGACTCATCATAATCACACAAAATTCATAGTTTAATTTAGGGTTCTTTCTTGATGGTGTGCATTCTATTTCTTTCGACAAATGTGTAATGTCATATATTGATTATTATAATATATTATGCATATATTATATAATATCATATAGAATATATTTTTACTGTCCTAAATATCCTCCTTGCTCTGCATATTTCTCTCTTCTTCCTGATCACCTGGACAGCCACTGAGCTTTTTATTGTCTTAATTGTTTTGCTTTTTTCCAGGATATCATATAGTTGGAATCATACAGTATTTAGCCTTCTTCGATTGTTTTTTTTTTTTTTTAATTTAGTAATATGCATTTAAGTTTTTCTCCATTTTTTTTTCATGGCTTGATAGCTCAATATTTAGCACTTAATTATATTCCATTGTCTAGATGGACCAGAGTTTATTTATTCACCTACTGCAAAAATCATTGTTGCTTCCAAGTTTTTGTAATAAATCTGTTACAGATATCTATGTGAAGCTTCTTACATAGACATACATTTTCAACTTGGTATCTGAATACTGAGAAGCACAATTGCTGGGTCATGTGTTGAAAGAATGTTTAATTTTGTAAGAAACCACCAAACTGTCTTCCAACATGGCTATATCATTTTGCATTCTCACCAGCAATGAATATTTTCTGTTGCTCCACATCCTCACCAGTATTTGGTGTTGTCGGTGTTTTGCATTTTGGGCATTCTAATGTGTATTGTGGTATTTCACTGTTGTTTTCATATGTGTTTCCCTGATGGCATGTAATGTGGAACATATTTCTTATGCTTATTTTTTTAGTTTTCAGCATATAAACCTTCATAAGTTTTCTATTTTTTACTCCCAGGTATTTTATGTTCTTAAATGCAATTTACGTGGTATTTTTATTCAAAATTTTAATTGTTCTTGATGATATGTAAAAATAATGTTGAATTATGTATACTGACATTCTTTTTTTTTTTTTTGACATTCTTTCCTATAAATTTGTTAAAGTCATGTAGTAGGCTGAATAACTCTTCTAAGATTTACTTGATTTGTTGTATACTTTATAATATCTAAGAATAAAGAGTTTTATTTTCTTCTTTATTATCTTTTTTTTTTTTTTAGTTTAAAAGCTAAGACCTCTAGTACAATATTGAACATGATGGTGCAAGTAAACAAGTTTTCCATTCGAGAATGAAAATATTTAGGTATTTTTAGTAAATATTTTTCTAATTATTTTTATTATTTTTGTTTTTCAATTGGAGTCAACATTCAATATTATTTTCTATAAGTTTCAGGTATACAGCATAGTGGTTATACATTGATAATTTAGGAAGTGATCCCCTTCATTAGTCTAGTACCCACCTGACACTATACATCGTTTTAAAATATTATTGACTATATTCTCTATGCTATACATTATATCCCCATGACTATGTCATACTACCAATTTGTACTTTTTAATCCCTTCACCATTTTCAAGCAACTTCCCAACTGCCTTCCTATGTGGTAACCATTAGCTTGTTCTCTGTACTCTATGAGTCTGTTCGTTTTTTTGTTGTTGTTCATTTATGTTGTTTTTTAGATTCCACATATAAGCAAAATCATGTGGTATTTGTTTTTCTCTGTCTAACATATGTCACTAAGCATATAGCCTCTAGATACATTCATGTTTTTGCACATTGTAAGATTTCATTTTTTTTTTTATGGTCAAGTAATATTTTATTGTATATATGTACCACTTTTTCTTTATCTAATCGTCTATTGATAGACACTTAGGTTAACTCTATATTTGGCTACTGTGAATAGTGCTGCCATGAACATAGGGGTGCATAGATCTTTTTGAATTAGTGTTTTGTATTTCTTCTAATAAATATCCAGAAGTGGAATTGCTGTGTTATGAGGCAGCCTCTATTTATAACTTTTAGAGGAAGATCCAAACTGTTTTCCATAGTGGCTATATCAATTTGAAATCCCACCAACAGTTCATGAGGGTTCTTTTTTCTCCATATCCTTGCCAACACTTGCTGTTTGTTGATTTATTGATGACAATCAGATAGGTGTAAGGTGATATCTCATTGTGGTTTTAATTTGCATTTCTCCAATGATTAGTGCCATTGAGCATATTTTCATAAGCCTACTGTCCATTTGTATGTGCTCTTTACAGAAATTTCGATTCATGCCCTCTGCTCAGTTTTTAGTTGGATTTTTTTTGGGGGGGGTGTTAAGTTGTATGAGTTCTTTATAAATTTTAGATAGTATTGTATGTATTATTAGCAAATATTTGTACCCACTCAGTAGGTGTTTTTTTTCATTTTGTTGATGGTTTTCTTTGCTGTGCAAAAACTTTTTATTTAGATGTAGTTCCTTCTATTATTTCTTTTTTTCCCCTTGCCCAAAAATATATATCAGAAAAAAAAGAATTACTAAGAGCAATGTCAGGAGTTTATTGCCTATGTTTTCCTTTAAGAGTTTTATACTGTTGGGTTTTATATTTAAGTCTTTAATCGATTTTGAGTT
>NW_011888844.1:6605386-6607814 GCF_000151845.1 Pteropus vampyrus | reverse complement strand
AGTATGAATATTTTAACAATGTTAAGTCTTTCTTCCATGGGCATGCTATATGCTTCCATTTATTTGTATCTTCAATTTTTTTTCATCAATGTTTATAATTTTTTGACTACAGGTCTTTTATCTCCTTGGTTAAATTGATGCAATTGTAAATAAAATTGTTTTCTTAATTTCTCTTTCTGATAGTTCATCATAGGTGTATAAAAATAAACTGACTTCGGAATATTAATTTTATATCTTGCTATTTTACTGAATTCATTTATCTGTTCTAACAGATTTGTGTGGAATCTTTAGGGTTCTCTACACATAGTATCATGTCATCTGCAAATAATGATAGTTTTACTTTTTTTCTTTTCCAATCTGGATGCTTTTTATTTATTTTTCTCATCTGATTGCTATGGCTAGAACTTCCAATAGTATGTTGAATAAAAGTAGTGAAAGTGGACATATTTGTCTTGTTTCTGATCTTAAGGAAAACACTTTTAGCTTTTCATCATTGAGTGTGATGTTAGCTGTTAGCTGTGAGTTTGCCATATATGGCCTTTATTATGTCAAGCTATGTTCCCACTATTCCCACTTTGTTGAAAGATTTTATCAAATCGATGCTGGAATTTGTTAAAGGCTTTTTCTCTATCTATTGATATAAGCATATAATTTCTGTTCTTTATTTTATTTATGTGGGGTGTCATGTTAATTGATTTGTGAATATTGAAACAAACTTGCATCCAAAAATAAATCCCACTTGGTCATGGTATATGATTTCTTTAATATATTGTTTAATTTGGTTTACTAATATTTGGTTGGGGATTTCTGCATCTATGTTTATTGGGAGCATTGACCTATAATTTTTTTGGTAATGTCTGTCTAGTTTTAGAATCAGGGTAGCTGTGGCCTCATAAAATAAGCTTGGAAGCCTTCTTTCCTTTCAAATTTTTTGAAATAGTTTGGAAAGGATAGGTGTTAATTATTTAAATGTTTGTAAAATTCACCTTTGAAACCATTTGGTCCAAGACATTTGTTTCTTGGGAATATTTGGAGTACTGATTCAATATTGTTTGTAGTAATCGATTAAATTCATCTGGTCTTGTGTATGTTTTGAGGCTGCTGTTGTTAATTTTCTGTCTGAAAGTTCTGTGCATTGGCGTCAGTAGGGTGTTAGAGTCCCCTATATGAGTGCATTACTGTCGATCTCTCCCTTTCTGTTGCTTAATATTAGTTTTACATATTTAGGTGCTCCATTGTTAGGTGCATAAATTTTTTACAAGGTTCATATCCTTTTGTAGAACTGTTATTTTCATCATTATGTAATGTTCTTCTTTGTGGCTTATTATAGTCTTTGTTTTAAAGCCTATTTTGTCTTATATAAGTATTGTTACTGAAGTATTTTTTTAGACTTGATTTTTTAAATTGAAATTATTGGAGTGACATTAATTAATAAAATCAAATAGGTTTCAAGTGTACCATTCAATGATATGTCATATGTATATTGCATTGTGTGTTTACCACCCAAAATTAAATTTCTTTCCGACACCATATACTTAACCTCCTTTACCCATTTCTACCTCCCCCTCCCCCTTTCCTTCTGGTAACCACTAAACTCTTGTCTGTGTCTATGACTTTTTGTTTGTTTTTCTTGTTAATTTGTTGCTTTCAGTTTTACATCCCACACATGAGTGAAATCATATGGTTCTCAACTTTTTTCTGTCTGACTTACTTCACTTAGCATGGTAATCTCAAGATCCATCCATGATGTCGCGAATGGAAGTATTTCATCTTTTCTTACGGCTCAGTAATACCCCACTGTCTACATGTACCACTTCTTTATTCAAAGAATACTTCAGTTGCTTCCATGTCTTGGCCTCCTTGAATAATGCTGCAATAAACATTGGGATGCATATATCTTTACAGATAAATGTTTTCAAATTTTGGGGGTAGGTACTGATAAGACAGAATGCTGGGTCATATGGAAATTCTGTTCTGGTTTTTTGAGGAAACATCATACTGTTTTCCATAGTAATTGTATCAATTTACATCCCTACCACAGTGTATGAGGGGTCGTTTTTCATCACAACCTCTCTACCACTTGTTATTATTTGTCCTGTTGATGATAGCCATTCTAGCAGGTGTGAGATGATATCACATTGTGGTTTTGATTTGCATTTTTCTAATAGCTAGTGAAGTCGAGCATGTTTTCATATGTCTGTTGGCCATTTGCGTATCTTCTTGGGGAAAGTGTCTGTTCAAGTCCTCTTCTGATTTTTTAATTGGACTGTTTTTGTTGTTGAGTTGTATGAGTTCTTTGCATATTTTGAATATTAGGCCTTTAATGGAAGCATTGTTTGAAATTATCTTTTCCCATTCAGATAGTTGCCTCTTTGTTTTATTGATGGTTTATTTTGCTGTACAGAGCTTTTTATCTAATATAGTTCCA
>NW_011888844.1:6596272-6605336 GCF_000151845.1 Pteropus vampyrus | reverse complement strand
GTTGCTTCCATGTCTTGGCCTCCTTGAATAATGCTGCAATAAACATTGGGATGCATATATCTTTACAGATAAATGTTTTCAAATTTTGGGGGTAGGTACTGATAAGACAGAATGCTGGGTCATATGGAAATTCTGTTCTGGTTTTTTGAGGAAACATCATACTGTTTTCCATAGTAATTGTATCAATTTACATCCCTACCACAGTGTATGAGGGGTCGTTTTTCATCACAACCTCTCTACCACTTGTTATTATTTGTCCTGTTGATGATAGCCATTCTAGCAGGTGTGAGATGATATCACATTGTGGTTTTGATTTGCATTTTTCTAATAGCTAGTGAAGTCGAGCATGTTTTCATATGTCTGTTGGCCATTTGCGTATCTTCTTGGGGAAAGTGTCTGTTCAGGTCCTCTTCTGATTTTTTAATTGGACTGTTTTTGTTGTTGAGTTGTATGAGTTCTTTGCATATTTTGAATATTAGGCCTTTAATGGAAGCATTGTTTGAAATTATCTTTTCCCATTCAGATAGTTGCCTCTTTGTTTTATTGATGGTTTATTTTGCTGTACAGAGCTTTTTATCTAATATAGTTCCACTCACTTATTTTTGCTTTTACTTCTCTTGTCTTTGAAGTCAAATTCATAAAATATTCTTTAAGTCCAAGGTTCATGAGTTTAGTACCTATGTTTCCTTCTATGCAGTTTATTGTTTCAATTCTTATATTCAGGTCTTTGATCTATTTTTAGTTAATTTCGATGTACACTGACAGACCGCAGTCTAGTTTCATTTTTTTATTTTTTTGCATGTGGCTTTCCAATTTTTCTAATTTTCAATTAGAAAATTAGATTTCCAATTTTCCAATTTTTCTAATTTTCAATTAGAAAATTAGATTTCCAATTTTAGAAAATTAAATTTCCAATTTTCACCATTTATTGAAGAAGCTTTCCTTTCTCTATTGTATGTTTTTGTATCTTTTGTAAAAAAATATTTGCTCATATATACGAAGGTTTATTTCAGGACTCTCAATTCTATTTTATTGGTCTGCTAGTCTGTTTTTCTACCAATACCATGTCGTTTTGATTATTGACATTTTGTAGTATAAAATGAAGTCAGGCAAAGTAATACCTCTAGCCTGTTCTTTTCCTTTTTTTCAGGATTGCTTTGGCTATTTGGTGTCTTTTGTGCCTCCATACAAATTTGGTGTTTTTTTGTTCTATTTCTTTAAAGAATGCCTTTGGGATTTTGATGAGAATTGCATTAATTCTGTATAATGCTTCAGGTAAAAAGGTCATTTTAACTATGGTAATTCTTCTAATCCAAGAATACAAAATATTTTTTCCATTTCTTTGTGTCCTCTTCAATTATTTTTAATAATGTTTTATAGTTTTCAGTGTATAGGTCCTTCACATGCTTTATTAGGTTTATTCATAGGTATTTTATTCTTTTTGTTTCAATTGCAAAGAGTTTTTTTTTTTAATTATTTTTATGAAAATTCATTGTTAACATATAGGAATGGTATGGATTTTTGAACATTAATTTTGTATCCTGAAACTTTATTATATTTGGTTATAATCTTTTTTTTAGTGGAGTCTTTAGAGTTTTCTGTATAGAGAATCATGTCATCTGCAAAAAGCGATAATTTGACTTCTTCATTCTTAAATTGGATGAATTTTATTTTTTTCTATTACCTGTGTGCTCTAGCTAGGACTTCCAATGCTAAGTTGCATAACAGTGGTGATAGCGAACAACCTTATTTTGTTCCTGATCTTAGAGGGAAGGTTTTTCATTTTTTGATCTTAAGTATAATGTTAGCTGATAGTTTTTTGTATATGACTTATGCTATATTGAGGTCCTTCCCTTCTATACTCATGTTATTAAGTGTTTTAATCATAAATGGATGCTGTATCTTTTTCTGCATTTATTTATATAATCATATGATTTTTATTTTTTATTTTGTTTATGTGATGTATCACATTTATTGATTTGCATTTGTTAAACCATCCCTGTGTCCCTGGGATGAAGCCCACTTGATCATGGTGTATAATCTTTTCAATGTATTGTCGTATTAGATTTGCTAGTATTCTGTTTAGTATTTTTGCATCTGTGTTCATGAGAGATATTGGTCTATATGTTTCCTTTTTTTTTTGCATTATCTTTACCAGGTTTTGTCACCAGGGTAATGTTGGTCTCATAAAATAAATTAGGACATATTGACTTTTCTTCAATTTAAAAATGTTTGAGAAGAACAGGTATTAAATCTTTGACACTGAGAGAAAAAAAGGCGTAAATGATATTTTGTGCATCCCCCTTGTGACAAAATCAAAGTTGTGACAGAAGTACATGTGAACAGCAAGCAAAGTCACCTGGGATCTAGATGAAAAGAAGCACTATAACTAGGAAGAGAAATAAGAAATCACCCTGCAACGGTAGAGAATTCCCTGAAACTCCACCTCCCCTAACTCACACTCACACCCAAGCCTCATTCAGTTGTGTCCTCGGTGAGTCCTGTGCCACTTGATGAGAAGCATCAAGACTCACACTGGTGGCAGCTGCCCTTGGTTTCCGGCGTGGCTTCTTAAGGCAACTATAAGCATGGCATCTGTGAATTGCTTGCTGAATCTTAACAGGTGGCCCTGGAGGGGCACAGGCTGGGGCTAAACTTGGTCTTCAGCTGAACCCTTCTTGGAACTGTGCCACTGGACACTTACTACACAAAGCCATGCTAATAAGACCAGGAGTCTTAGAAGCTTTGCTTAATACATAGAAACAGACACATAAAGGCAGCCAGCATGGGAAGACAAAGAAGCAGAAACCATATGAGAAAATGGAACAGAGATCCAGGAATAATGGAGTCAAGGAATCTAACATATGCAGAGTTCAAAACATTAGATATAAAGATGTTCAATGAAATTAGGGGAAGAGTGGATGAATTCAATGAGAACTTTAATAAAGATATATAAACATAAAAATGGGAATGGAAATTATAAAAGGGAACCAGTCAGAAATGAAGAAAACATTATCTGAGATGAAGAGTATATTCGAAGTAATCAACAGAGTGCATAAAGAAGAGGCTCGAACCACTGATATAGAGAATGGGGAAGCCAAAGACACTCAATCAGAACAGAAAGAAAAAGAAGCCAAGAGTATAATAATAATTTAAGGAGCCTATGGGACACAAATGTAAAAATATCCATGCCATAGGGGTACCAAAAGGAAAACAAGATTTTGAAGAGCTATTTGAAGAAATAATGATGAAAAACTTCCCTAACCTGGTAAAGGAAATAGATATACAACCCCAGGAAGCTCAGAGAGTCTGAAAAAAATAAACTCAAAGAGGCCCACACCAAGACACATCATAATTTAAATGCCAAAGGTTAAATGCAATGAGAGAATCTTAAAAGCAGCAAGAGAAAAGCAGTTAGTTACCTACGAAGGTAGGTAACTTATGGCAGCTGATTTCTCAAAAGAAACTATATAGGACAGAAGAGCTTGGCACAAAATAGTCAACGTGATGAAATCCCAGGATCTACAATCAGGAATACTTTATCCAGCAAAGCTATCATTTAGTGTCAAAGGAGAGATAAAGAGCTTTCCAGACAAAAATAAGCTAAAGGAATTTATTAACGCAAAGCCAGTATTGCAGGGACTTCTTTAAGAAGAAATAGCATGTATCAAAAACATGCTATTGGAGGGACTTCTTTAAGAAGAAATAGCATGTATCAAAAACAGGAATAAAGAATGGTAATAACTACATTCTTATCAACAATGATCTAAAATGGAAAAGAACTAAGTTCTCCAAGCAAAAGATAGAGTAGCTGAATGGATAAGAAAAAAAAAAACAAAAAACTCCTACATATTTTGCTTGCAAGAGACTCACTTCAGATTAAAAGACACACACAGACTAAAAGGAAGGGAATGGAAAAAGATACTGTCTTGATGGACCTAGAGGGTACTGTGCTGAATGAAATAAGTCGGATAGAGAAAGACAAATATTGCATGATTTCACATGCATGTGGAATCTAAAGAACAAGATAAACAGCAATGACAACTAAAATGGAAATAAACTAATAGATACAGAGAATACTTGAAGGCTATACAATGAGAGGGAGTTTGGGGAACACAGCAACAAAGGGCAAAGGGATTAAGAAGTACAAATGGATAGCTACAAAATAGACATGGAAATATAAACTGTAGCATAAGGAAAATAGTTAACGATGTTATAATAAATATGTAAGGTGGAAGAGGGTTAGTAGGTTTAGTGGGGTGATCACTTTGTGAGTTATATAGATTTCTAATCACTGTGCTGTATAATTGAAACGAATATATTATTGTATGCAAACTATAATTGAAAAATCTCATTGAACTGTGCAAGGTAAATATGAGCAACTAATTGTCAATTATATTTCAATAAAGCCGGAAAAAAATCTTTGAATGTTTGGTAGCATTCAGTGGTGAAGCCGTCTGGTTCTAGACTTTTACTTTCTGGGTGTTTTTTAATGATTGTTTCGATTTCCATACTGTTGGTCAGTCTAGGTTTTCCAGTTCTTCATGATTCAGTTTACAAAGGTTGTGTATTTCTAAGAACTTATCCATTTTGTCAAGGTTATTAAATTTGGTGATATATAATTCTTCATAGTATCCTTGTATGATTCTCTTTATTTCAGTTAAATCTGTCATAAATTTCTTTCATTTCTGATTTTGATTACTTGTGTCCTTTCTCTTTTTTCCTTAGTAAGTCTAGCCAGTGTTTTTTCAATTTTATTAATCTTCTCGAAGAAACATCTTTGTTTCATTTATTTTTTCTATTGACTTTTTGTTCTCAATTTTATTTAATTCTGCTCTAATTGTTATTTCTTTCCTTCTGTTGACTTTGGGCTTTATGTATGTATGTATGTATGTATGTATGTATGTATGTATGTATGTATGTACGTACGTATGTATGTATTTATAGTTTTTAATGGTGTAATGTTAGATTGTTTATTTGAGATCATTCTTGTTTCTTGAAGTAAATCTGTAATAATACGATCTTTCTTCTTATTACCATTTTTGGTGTGTCTTAAAATTTTGATATGTTGTATTTTCATTCTCATTTGTTTCTATGTATCTCTTGATCTCTCCTTTTATGTCTTTTATGACCCAGTCATTCTTTAATTGCATGTTGTTTAATCTCCATGTATTTGTGATTTTTCTTGCTGTTTTTGTTGACAGTTGACCTCCAGTTTCACAACATTATAGTCAGAGAATATGCTTGATATGATTTTAATCTTATCATTTTTTTTTTTTTTTTGAGGCTAGTTTTGTCCCAACATACAGTCTCAACTTGAGACTTTTTCAGAATAATGAGCACTACAGAATAATGTATAATCTCATGTTTTGGGATGAAAGGCTCAGTAATTGTTGATTATTTTCAATTGTTTTAATGTGTCATTTAAGGATGATATTTTCTTATTGATTTTCTGTTTGGAATATGTATTTAGAGCTGACAGTGCAGTATTTAGGTCTCCTACTATAATTGTGTGTGTGTATGTGTGTGTGTGTGTGTGTGTGTGTGTGTGTGTGTGTTTTATCTCCCTTAGTTCTGTTAATAATTGCTTTATATATTTTAGTGCTCCCTGTTTGAGAGCATAAATATTAATAAGTGTTATGTCTTTGTCATGTATCATCCTTTTTATCATTATGAAGTGCCCATCATTGTCTCTTGTTACTTTTTTATATCTTGAAGTCTATTTCATCACTATAAGTATAGCTACACTCCCTTTTTCTAGATGTCACTTGCTTAAAGTATTTTTTCCCACCCTTTGCCTTTGAGTCTATATTTGTCCTTGCAACCGAGATGTGTCTCTTGGAGGTAGCATATAGTTGGGTTTTGTTTTTGATTCAATCTGGTACTCTTAGCCTTTTTATTGGTGAGTTCAACCCATTTACATTTAGAATGTTGAATGAAATATGAGGTTTTCCTATAGCCATTTTATCTTTTGTTTTCTGGTAACCCAGTGTCTCCATTATTTCTTTGCCCTTGTGTTTCTGCCTGTTATTTTAATTTGATGGTGCTTTATGATTTTTCCCTCTGGTCCTTCTTGTTTTATGTTATGTGTCTCTGTTCTGAATTTTTGTGCGTGTGGTTACCATTAAGTTTATATAAAAGAAAGTTTTACACACACACAGTAGTTGTGTTTCTTCTGCATGTTCCTTGTCTCCATTCCACTTTGCAGGTTTAGAGCTTTACTCACTTCCTTTTTCTGTTTTTGTTGTCTCACATTATCCTTCTTTATGTTGAATGTTTATTTCTAAGTTGCAATAGCCGTCATGTTCTTTTTTTTTTAAGAATTTTTTTTTAATCCTTAACCGTTATGTAATGTTCAAGCTTATAATATCTTGTTCTTAAGAGTCTCACTTTTCTGCTTTTGTGTGCCTGTTAGTCATCTTACTCATAGTTATGTATTTTTTGTCCTTTTCTTTCAGGTTGAATGACCTTCAATGTCCCATAGTGCAGGCTTTGTGGTGGCAATTTCTTCAGTGTTAGTATGTCTGGAAAAGTTTTTATTTCTTCTTCATATCTAAAGGAGAGCTTTGCTGAATTGATTATTTTTGGCTTTTAATTTCTCTCTTTCAATAGTTTTAATATTTGGTTTCATTCCTTTTTAGCTTGTAAGATATGTGCTGAGAAGTTCGATGATAGTCTAATGGGATTTCCTTTATAGCTTACTGCCCCCACCCCCTCGCCCCCGATGGCTTTTAAAATTCTTTGTCATTAACTTTTGAAAAAAAAATTGAAAATTTAATATAATGTGTTGGAGGTTTATTTGGGTTGAGATAATTATGTGTTGTTTGCTTCTTGGATTTGAGGATCCAGTTTTTCCATAGATTTGGGAAATCCTCTTTGACTATTTGTTTGAATATGCTTTCTGTTCCCTTCTTTCTCTCTTCTCTTTCTGGTATACCCATTATTTTTATATTGTTTTTTTTCTGATCATGTCAGATAGTTGTTGTAGTGGTCTTTCTTTCATTTTTCTCTCTCTTTTTTTTTCCACTCTCAAGTTTCTCTTTTTCCTTCTGTGTTTTTCCAGATTTCTGTCACTAATTATTTCTCTTATCTGATCAGCTCTACTTCCTAAGCTTGCTACTTCATTCTTCATCTTTTTAAAACAAATTCTTCATCTCCAGAAGTTCTATTTGGTTCTTTTTTAGAGTTTTAATGTTCTTGATATAATTTTCCTGTTATTTGCTGATTTTGTTTCTAAATTTTTTGAACTGTCATAATTTTTTTGCATCTCATTGAGTTATTTCAGAAGTGCAGTCTTGAATTCTCTGTCTTTAAATCACATACTTCTATATCTTTAAGTTTATTTTATGGAGATTTTTCATTTTCTTTCTGAGCTGCCTTGTCATCTTGGTTGTTTATTGTGTTAGATGGACTATTTCTTTGCCTAGACATTAATAAGAATGCAATCTGCTCTTTAAAAAAATATAGAGTGATCTCTCTTTAGCAGGTTGATAGGGAGAAGTTTTCCTTGCACTTTCCAGTAGGTGGCGCCCAAGCCTCCTGCACTGTCCACACCTGCTAGATTTCTGCTTTGAAGTTAAGAATGCCATTTTTTTCCCCTCTGGAAAGGTGTATATTTCCTTTGTGACCAGGTCACCTTCGTCCCAGGGTTTCATCCTGTAGCAGAATATGAAGGACAATAGTATTAAAA
Organism: Pteropus vampyrus; assembly: GCF_000151845.1. Taxonomy (NCBI): domain Eukaryota; kingdom Metazoa; phylum Chordata; class Mammalia; order Chiroptera; family Pteropodidae; genus Pteropus; species Pteropus vampyrus. Next base: position 6,597,646 of record NW_011888844.1, on the reverse strand, counting down.
GCCTCTGAGAAAGCTCTGAAACTCTAGTAATTCTCCTACTGTCAGGTGCAATGCTCTGCTGCTACCTTGTGGATCAGCCTGCCTGAAATGAGAGTAGGATGGATTGGGAGAGGCCAGCTGTGTATGGGACTGTGTTTCCTTCCAGTGATGCTGGCTCAAGCTTTAGCTGCTTTGCATCTATATTCCCTCTCCTATCTCTGGGACCAGCTGCTGTGTATGTTTCAGTTCTGGTTGCATAATAGTTCCTGTGGCTCGGTGTTATCTTTGGGACGGTATGGAGGAGGTAAGGGAGGGCACACTCTGGGATGGTAAGGGGAGATGACCAGACTCTGTGACTCAGTTCTCTGCCTGGCAATGGTGCTTGCTAAGACACAGCATCACTCCTTTGAGCTTGGTCTCTGTCCTCTTCTCTGCCCTTTTTCCTGGGCTCTACTGCATGGAATATGCTTACCCTCAGACGGGACTCTTCAGGGCCTCCAAGAATCAAGAAATTATCATTTTGTTCTCCCCTCTCCTTTGCCTTGCCAGGAGCTCTCTGCTGGGGTTGCTTTCAGCAACACCTGGCTTTGTTTCTTTCTGCCTTTCTCTCAGAGCTACAAATGGCCTACCTTCAGATGCTCTGATGCACAAATCTCTCAGATCTACTTGTGTGCAGATTGGGTGTTACTTATTGATATGTAGATGTTTAGGTCCTTATAGTTTCAAGGGGAGATATCAGGGGAGATCTCTCACGCTGCTATGCTTCTGATGTCACTACTCAAGTTTTTTGTTGTTGTTGTTATTTGCATGAAATATTTTTTCTATCCTTTTATATTCAGTATGTGTGTGTCTTCTGATCTGAAGTGGGACTCTTATAGACAGCATATGTAAGGGACTTGTTTTCTTATCCATTCAGCTACACTATCTTTTGACTGGAGCTTTTAATCCATTTACATTTAGAGTGATTATTGATAAGTATATAGTTACTGCCATTTTATTATTTATATTTATGTGTTTTTCCTCCTTTTTATTTTTCTTAAAGAAGCTGCTTTAACATTTCTTATAATACTAGTTTGGTGGTGATACACTCCTTAGCTTTTTCGTCTTTGAGTAGCTCTTTATTTGTTCTTTGATTCCAAATGATAGCTTTCCTGGGTAGAGTAATCTTTGCTGTAGGTCTTTTCTTTTCATCACTTTGACTATTTTATGGCAGCCCTTTCTGACCTACAAAGTTTCTGTTGTGTAATTTACTGACAGTCTTATGGGAGCTCCCTTGTAGGCAATTAGCTGCCTTTCTCTTGCTGCTTTTATAATTCTGTTTTTAGTTTTTGACATTTTAATTATGATGTATCTTGGTGTGGGCCCCTTTGGGTTCATCTTGTTTGAGACTCTCTC
>NW_011888844.1:6591115-6595417 GCF_000151845.1 Pteropus vampyrus | reverse complement strand
CTCTGGTGCCTGTTGAGATCATTCTTTGGGGTGCCACTTGTGGGTTTAATTGGGTGGTGCTTTTTTTTGATCTGAAAACTGCCTCTGGGTGTTTTGGATTCTGGGGACTTTTTTAGAGGGGCTCCTGTGCAAGTCAAAGTCAGCTGCTGCCTGTGACTTATCAAGACTACCTAGGAGGAGCTACAAAACAATACACAGTTGCTTGCTGTCTTTGCTGGATCTGTTGGCACATGAGAGAGGCTATGCTGCAAACCAAGGTTGAGCAGTTCCAGTTGGGCCTGGGGCAGCTCATAGATAAGATCAAGGCACCCCAAGGCCTGCTGATCCCTGCAGTCTTCTGATAAGGCTTATCTACAGAAAGAGCCTCTAGTGGTTCCTGGGTCAATGAGGCATGGTCTCAGGGAATCACCTGAGTGGTGAGTGGTGTTTACCAGGTTAATGCAAAGTCCATTTTGTGGAGCCTTGGGCCACTTATCAAAGGACTCGAAACACGCTAAGGCTGGCTACTGCCTATCTGGGGCCTGTAGACCTCCAAGAGTTGTCTAAGAAAGACTGCAGCATGGGCAGGAGCTGGCTGCCTTCCTCCAAAAGTGCCTTCAGTGATGCATAACCTGAGGCTGGCTATTTGCTGTTGAATAAGCCTTTGTGGTATGTGTGCCATAGCTGTCTGCCTGTCACCAAAAATGCCTCTGATGGTGTGCTGTTGGGTTGGATTGGTCCCAGGAAATTATCAGGGTAAAGAGAGATCAGTTCACTATGTCAATGCAGATTCCAATTTGGGGGAGAGGGCTCAACACAGCTACCATGGCAGCTGTCCCTCCAATTCTTGCCCTGCAGCCACATAACTCAGTCTCTCTTTGTATGCCTCTGGTGCCTCCTGAGACACCTTTCTCTGCCAGAGCTCAGAATGAGTGTTGGGGAGCAAGAGAGTATATTTATGGGCCCTTTAAGAAGATTCCTGGGTTTCTAGCAGTCTTTCATCTCACCTGGATGGACAGAATCCTTACTATTTTTACAACCAGATATTGTGGGTGCTTTTATTTTAGGCACTGGTGCTCCAGACTGAGGATCCCAGTGTGGAGCTAGAATCACTTGTTTTTCAGGGAATTTTCTGCAGCCAAGCTATCCCTCCCTTATTCTCAACTGCCATAGGTGGGGCCAGCTCAATCCGCATCTTTGTCATTTTTACCAGTCTTCAATATGGCTTCTTCTTTATATCTTTAGTTATAGTGTTAGGTAATTAGTGAGGCATGAGCGACAGGAGTGAAAACCTAGCTCTGTAACCATAGAAAATTCCGTTGAAGACCTTCCTTAAGGACCTCCCAGAAACACCTCCTTTTTAGGGTTATAAATTACCTCCAAATCCTAGAGCGCTAAGGCCATAAAAACTACTGGCTAAACCAGCCACAAATACATACACAAAAAATACTACCCTAACCTGCCCACCCACAACCTCAGCCTCATTTATCATCATTATAATATTATATATATGCCCAGAAGTTCATGAATCTAACTATTGGTTATTGTAAATAATGCTACAATGAATATGTTATACAGCAGCCAACTGTCAGTTAAGGTAACCTCACATGCAAATCATCTAGGACTTTCCATCATAGCCCAAATATAAACAGACCTTCCCACTTCTGCGTTGTTACAGCTCTCCTTGCTTAAAACCCACTCTTTGCTTGGGACAGACTCTGTCTTATCTCTTCACCTCTCAAATTCCACAGGGCTGTAGCTTTCCTTAGTGTGGCCCATCTCCTTCTAAAATGTACTTTCAATAAATCTTACTTTTTCTAAATCTCACTGATCTGTAATTCTTTGCTGCATCAGTGGGGAAGAACCAAGGGACAACACACAACACTGTCCTCCCCCATGCCACTACAGTGACACCGGATTTCACATCACCTCAGCAGTAACAATAGGCCATATATTAGTACATAAAATAAGCCTTATTAAATATGAAAAGATTAAAAAATGAAGTCTATTCTTTATTCACAAAGGAGTGGAATTCCAAATTAATAAAGAAATAAATTTGGGGAATTCACAAAGTTTGGTGGATGTGGTCATTAAACAACATACTATTAAACAACAATGTTTGGAAGGAAAAAAAATAGGGAAATTAGGAAGTGCTTTGAGATTAATAATGACACAATATATCAAAACTTATGGGGTAAAAGGGAAGTAATTATTTGACAGAAATTTATATCTGTAAATGACTTTTCAAAAGGAAGGAAAACCTAAAATCAACAAGTTAATGTTCTTCATTAAAACACTGGAAAAAGAAAAGCAAAATAAGCTTAAAAAAATAAAGGAGGAAATAATGCAATTGAGAATAGGACAATAATAGGGAAAATCAGAGCAATCAAAATTCGGTTCTTGAAAAATATTAACAAAATTGACATATTTTTTCTTAGGCAGACAAAGAGAAAAAGAGAAGACTCAAATCATTAAAAATAAGAATTACAAATGGGGCATCACTACCAACCTTAAAGAAATAAAAATAATTGTAATTAAATGAACAATATAAGCAAACAAATTAGATAACTTAGATGAAATAAACAAATTGAAGAATGGTAAAAATTTGTAATCAAAGTATCAGCAGAAGTGGTTCCTTCTGTAGACTTTGAGGGAAAACGTGTACCACTCCTCTCTCCTATCTTCTGGTGGTTGCCATTAATAATTTGCATTTTCTGGATTTGTAGACCTAACCCTTTAATCTCTGCCTCCATCTTCTCATTGCCATCTTTTATATGTATCTCTGTGTCCTCCTCTCTTCTTATAAGTATACCTAAGTCATTAGATTTAAGGGCCACCCTAACTCTAGTATGATATCATATTGAGATCTTCAATTATATCTGCAAGGACCCCCTCTCACAAATAATATCACATTCTGAGGTTTTGAGTAGAAATTAAATTTGGGGCAACATTATTTAATTCATTGCAAAGATTAATATCTAAGTCATACAGAATTTCTTAATTGGGTAATTAAAATGTTCTAAAATAAATTGTGATGATGGTTGCACAACTCTGTGACTACCATAAAAGTCATTCAACTGTCTACCTTAAATGATTGAATTGTATATGAATCATATCTCAATAAATATCTTAAATATTAAGCCAGAAAACTTGTTTTGTTAATTTTATATGTATTTACCATTTTGTGTTCTCCTTATTGATTTTTGTAGACCTAGATTTTTATTTGATTTTATTTTTGCTTGAAAAATGTCCTTTAACATTTTTGACTGTGCAGATCACCTGGTAATAAATTACCTCATTTTTTATTGTCTGAAAAAGTATTAGTTCTGCTTTCATATTTGAAAGATATTTTCATTGCGTACAGAATTTTATATTGAGCATTTTTTTAGTTCTTTAAGGATGCTTCTCTATTGTCTTCTGGATAGTGTTGTTTCTGACAAAAAGCCTAATTTCATTTATGAGAACTCCACCTTCATGACCTAATCAACTTCCAAAAGCCCCACACCCAAATACCACCACTTTGGTGTTTAGGTTTCCACATATGAATTTAGAGGAACACACACATTCAGTTTATAGCATGGACACATTTGTTGCATATATTTGCTTATTTCGGTAATGTCTATTATGTTTATACTAAGGGAAAGCAGGTATCAGAAAGCACAACTGAAAAAAATTAATAAAGCCAAACCTTCATTTTACTCAATTATCATTTGTAAGTCCAGTCACAGATTAAACCCTGAAGTATAAAGCATTACTACAAATTAGCTTTCATTTAAAATTATAATGTTTATAAAATGACCAGGATAGATTTATATTTACATGAGATATGTGCTTATTTGCAAGCAAGGCTAATATATGTGTAAAAGGAAAATTCTCCATTATGTTTCTGTGGCATTCATAAATAATCAAGAACTGAGTGTGAGAGCTTTACCTAAATAGGACATATCCACCTCAGTTAAAAGTTAATTATTTTACATATCTAAAGGGTGCCCTCTGAAGCACAGTTCAGAGCAGAGGATTCATTCCATAGTAAGTCTACCTTCACTGAGTATGTACAGTAAATAAGAATTTAGTGTAAAGAAGATACATCACTGTTCAAAAGGGACAGGGAAGTAAACATGATAATAAAAAGAGAAAATTTTATTTTTTTTTAATTGTTTTTTTCTTATATTATACCTTTAAAAAATCAATTTGAGGAGACTGGTTGCAAATAAGTTTGAATAAAAAGAATGAACTGATATGCAAGTTTACAGTGCAAAGATCACGGAAGCCTGACCCAGAGAGAACCAGTCAGTATTGCTACTGCTAACATATTTACAGGGA
>NW_011888844.1:6587746-6589660 GCF_000151845.1 Pteropus vampyrus | reverse complement strand
TATATATATATATATATATTGCATTGTGTGTTTACCGCCCATAGTTAGATTTCTTTCTGTCACCACATATTTGACCCCTTTTACACTATCTACCTATTCCTTCACCCCTCACCCCCACCCTCTGGTAATCACTAGTCTATTGTCCATGTCCATGAGTCTCTTTTTTGGAAGGACACAGGCCATGCTAAGGACGGTTGCAGCCCTGTGGAATTTGGGAGGTGAAAAGACAAAAGAAATAAAAGACAGAGTATACCCCAAAGGAGGGGTGGCTTTTCAACCAAGAGAGCTGTATCAATGCAGAAGTGAAAAGGTCTGTATTATATTTGGGCTGTGGTGGGAGATTCCAAAGGCGTTCCTAGGTGATTGGCATGTGAGGTCATTTTGATAGACACTTGGCTGTTACATAACTCTTTGCCTAGTGAGCATGTGATTACCCAGAATTCTGTCTGTTATAATTATATTCATGAACTTCTGGGCATAAACATGGTATTATAATGATGGTATAATGAGGCTGAGGTTGTGGGCAGGTTAGGGTAGTACCTTCTGCACATGTGTCTGTGGCCAGATTAAATCAGCTATAGGTTATGGCCCTCATGTGCTTTGTCTCCTAGGATGCAGAAGGGATTCTTTAACTACCAATGGGGTATTCTTAGGGCAGTCTCTGGGCTAGGCCTCCATTCCTTTGTTTCCCTGTTGCTAGCTACCTAACACTAGCACATAGTAAGAACTCAGTAACTAGTAGCTGTTATTATTATTTTCGATGTTAATAGAATAAAAACATAGTCTGTGATACTCAAGAACTCTAAACTTGGGAGAAAAACTTCTTGGGTTTTTCTGATCCCTCCTTTTACTTTATGTGTGACCTTGGGCAAGTTCTTAACTTATTCGTGCCTCAGTACTCTCATCTGTAAACAGGAATGACAGTAGTAGCTAGCTCATAGATTTTGGTGAGGATTAAATTAAATACCCATAAAGTGGAAAGGTCACATATTTAATCTGTGCTATATAACTAGTAATAGTAATATTGCTATTATTATTATATTTTCTCTAAGAATGTTGAGATTATTTATTTTATTACATTGTTTCCTTAAGATTCTCAGTAAATTCTATTCTTTATACAAACCAAGGTTTTAATTTTTCAAGCAACTGCTTTATTTTCATCTAAAGAATGCTGTGCATAACTTGATTGCTTTTTTTCATTTTATATTTTCTGTGAGAAACTTTATAACTAAATATGAAGTTTATCTCTAATGAATGCATGAACATTAATAGTGCAATGATTTAAATTATGTGATCCCTGGGTCCATTTTCTATCCCCGCCCTTATTTTTTTCTGACATTATTTTTTGTTTTGTATTCATTATTATTTATTTAATTTTATCTGTAAATGTGATAAATTCATTTTGAAACAAATATAAGCATGCAGAAAACACAAATAAACAAATAAATACAAACTATAGATAGGTTTTAACAGGGTACCTTTATATAAAAATTGAGTTTCATTGTGTTGCACATCATATATTGTAATTCTAATGAAGAGGTTAAGATCAAAGAGAAGAGAAATTTTGAAGTGGAAGAAGTGGAACCTGGTATATTCTTCTTTTCTCACAACTGAAATCACTGAGCAGAATATTATTTTCACAAAACATGATTCAATTTTACAAAAATTGGGAAGTAAAAGAAAACCAAATTAAATTATAGTATTTTAAGATTATATCTTTACTAATTCATAATATATAGTTTATTTCCACAATAGATTGTGGAAATAAACTATATATTATGAATTATATAAAGCAAACTTGTCATGCATTTTGTCAATTAAATCCTGCATTTAAAAAATAAAGTGCATTTAGACATAATACAAGCTTATTACCAGTCCTCAGTGAAAATGGGAAAGAAACTAATAAAAAGCAAT
>NW_011888844.1:6586308-6586603 GCF_000151845.1 Pteropus vampyrus | reverse complement strand
TTTTTTTCCTGCTACCTTATTTTCTAAAATGCTGATTCGATTCTCCACTTTATTTAATCTATTGTTAATTCTTCCTAAGGTAGTCTTCATTTTGGTTATTGTATTCTTCATTTCTGACTAGTTTTTTTTTTTTATGTTTTCTATCTCAACTTTTATGTTTTACATTTCTTTGTTAAGGTTCTCACTGTGTTCCTCTACTTTTCCCCTAAGGTCATTGAACATCCTTATAACAAGTGTTTCGAACTCTGCAACTGGTAGATTCTGTGTTTCCATTTTGTTTAGTTGTTTTTTTTTT
>NW_011888844.1:6585856-6586258 GCF_000151845.1 Pteropus vampyrus | reverse complement strand
TTTTTTTTTTCTGGAGTTTTGCTCTGTTCTTTCATTTGGTATATATTTCTTTGTCTTCCTATTTTGCCTGCCTACTTGTGTTTGTTTCTATGTATTAGGTAGGGCTGCTATGTCTCTTGGTCTTAGTAGAGTAGCCTTATGTAATAGGTGTGCTGCGGGACCCAGTAGCACAATCTCCCTGGTCAATTGACCTGGGTGCTTCAGATATGTCCCTTGTATGGGTTGGGTGTACCTCTTTCTGTAGCTTAGCCTTGGTTATAATTTGCTTATCAGTGGGAGGGATTGACCCTAGGGCTGATTGGTTGTGATGACTGGCCATGAACAGTGTTGGAACGGTTGTGCAGGCACTGACCAAACAGAACAAGGCTCACTTTAGCAGGGCTCTAATGCCAGCTCTGTCTG
>NW_011888844.1:6580324-6584906 GCF_000151845.1 Pteropus vampyrus | reverse complement strand
TGTCCCTTGTATGGGTTGGGTGTACCTCTTTCTGTAGCTTAGCCTTGGTTATAATTTGCTTATCAGTGGGAGGGATTGACCCTAGGGCTGATTGGTTGTGATGACTGGCCATGAACAGTGTTGGAACGGTTGTGCAGGCACTGACCAAACAGAACAAGGCTCACTTTAGCAGGGCTCTAATGCCAGCTCTGTCTGCCTTTCAGGTGTGTCATCCTCAGATGTGACTTCAGATGGTGCTCGGCTCAAGTCGAAGCTGGCCACTGAGCATGTAGGCCAAGGCCTCCTGGGAGTGACCCCGCCATGGGCCAAGTTCAGCCACTACCTGTGCCCTGCCTGAGGCCACCTGTTATGAGCCATCAAGCAATTTATAGATAGTTGCCACCCACACTGGGCTTGGATGTGCCTTGAGAGCTCAAGCTACAAACTGAGGTTGACTGCCACTAGTATCACACTTGGGGCTGCTCAGCAAGAGGTGCGGAGAATGCTGTGGACAGATACTGCTTGTTTGGATTTTGCAAACCTTTGAGGAACTTTTAGGAAAGTCTGCAGCATTGGCCAAAACATCCCATTTGTTTGGAAAATTCACTGAAAGCAGCTTTGATGGGTCTATAAGCTGGATGGAGCAGGGTCTCAGGGAATTACCAGGGTGGGGCAACCAGTGTTAACCAGGTTAATGGACACTCAGATATGGTAGTTGCCTGTGTCTACAACTGGGAGGAGGGAGGGCTCAATAAAGATACAATGGTCTCTGCCAGCAGAGAGCTACCCCTTCAGCCTTCACTCTGAAGCCAGACAATTAACTTTCTCCCATATGTCCCTGGTGCCTTTTAAGCTGCTATACCAGCACTGGAACTCATAGTGAGTGAGTCCATCAGTAAGTAAGACCACTTGCGAGTCCCTTAAGAGGAAAGTCTGAGACTCTAGCTGCCCTCTGTCTAACTCAGCCACAATCTCCGCTGATTTTCATGCCAGAAGTTGTTAGACTTCTCTTCCCATCATAGAATCCCGGACTGGGGAGCCTGGTTTTGGGCTGAGACCACTTACTTTTTCACGGGGATCTCTGGATCCAAGATACCCCTCTCGATTCTTAACTGCCATATGTGGGTACAAGACCAGCTCTTTCTGCATCCCTGCACCTCCTACCAGTCTCAAGGTGGCCTCTTCTGTGTGCCCCCAATTGTAGGATTTCTATTCAGCTAGACTTCAGGTGACTCCCAATGATGGCCGTTCTGTAGTTTTGTGTAAGGAGGCAAGCACAGTGTTTATCTATACTTTGCCATCTTTACCAGAACTCCAAGTTTATTTTTTAATACGAATAACCTAGATACAAACTCTTTTTAAACATAGATAAAATAATGTAAAGATTATAATGTAAAAATATCTTGTAAAAATCTTTATTCAAAGAAAAAAAATCAGGAATCATCTTAATATTTTAGGGACTTCAGTAACATGTATTTGATAAGGCCTAGGACTAAATTCTCTAGATTTTTCAAGTTCGACAGTTAGGATGATTTCCAAAGAGAGCTGCATAGAGACATGCACAAATGGAAAAAAAAATGTATATATTTTAAAATTTACTTTTTAGTTTTGGCCATTTTACATTTAACTCTGTCATTCATAGTTACATTTTCATATAAAATGTGTACCTCGACAATCTGAAAGCTACACTTCAGGCTCATACCTAGAATTTCTATTTTCTTAATAGTGTGTTAAACTAGTTTGAATTTTTAGAAATTATTTTCTAAGTTTTTTGTTGTAGAGAAATATACAAACAGAAAAATATAAAAATAATGTATTTTTACAAAGTGAATGCACCCATGTAGCCAGCGATTAGCTCATGTGAATAATTTTGTGAGCTTGCAGGAAAGTAAAATCCATTAGGTTGAGGACCAGGTTGGATGTAGCTCTTCTGGCTGATAGCTTAACTAGCTGGATAGAGAGTTTCATTCACTGGATGGGGATGATATGGGATATATGTGGCAAGAGCAGAGGAACTCAAAGCTAGGCTTATGGGGCCTATACATGTATTGGTCTCTATGAGCCTTAGAGATGTCAAAGCAACATTTGAAATTTTAAATTAGACATTAGTACTGATTCCTTGAGGCCTTGACATCATTCACATCCTTAGTAATAACGAAGACTTTTAGGAAGTAGAAATGCCCCACTTAGGAAGCGAAGTAGGTATTTGACTCTGTGGGAGAGAGCTATGTGATGAAGTAGTCATCAAAAACAAGAATTTTAGAGGATTACTCCTCTTTATGGCCAATAAAGGGAATTGAGGGATCTTTGTGGCATTAGTATAGAGAATATATGTCCCTAGGGGTCTTGAATTTAGATTTGATTAATCCTCATGGAAATGCTGACACCCAGCAGAGGGTCTATTTATCACTTTGCAACTTAAATAGTTCATTGAGGAGCTAATTATACCACTAAATTTAGAAGGCTGTATGGTACCTATTAAGGTTATTAAAATTCAAATGAATGTCTCTTGCAAGAGCCCAGAATTGTGTATTCTAAGTGAAATACATGTATTGGTCTCTATCGGTGATGTCTGAAACTCAAAAGGAGATAAAGAGTGTCCTGGAAAGGCCTTTTATTGTGTTCTTATTATGCATAGAAACATGTTACCTTGATTTATATTTTGTATGTCTGTGGGGCAAGAGATTCCCAGAAATATTTATCCTAAAAAGGAAATAGCTTAGAGTTTATAAAAATGTGCAGATGTGTCCATTCATTGGCCATGATATCCAGTACTAAAATGACTACCTTAAGTTTGGCCAATTGTGCTGACCCTTGGGTCCTGCCCTTTATTAGGGACATCTTGACAAGGGATGGGAAGCAGCTACATACCATTGAATTTTGTCACTTATCATGTTGCTATCCATATAGTCTATGCCACTCATACAGTGTATGCATCTCCATTGCTATTCTATCATTTAGTCCCAAGGGACTCCTCAGGTAGGCAAGGAATATGGGGGAAAATTAGCTCTTTCGGCACTATAGCATCTGTCAAGTCACTTGGGATAGGGAGTTCACCCCCTCATGCATGTGGAATATGCCAGAGGACCAGATTTGGCTCCATCTAATGACAAGGAGGCTTTGGTAGCTGTGCCAAGCTTGCAAGGTGCTGTTTTCATGACCTAAGGTATAATGGGTAGCTAGCTAGGTATGGAGGGTCACAGGCTCAAGTTATGTGAGAACCATAGAACATACTAAATAGCCACGAGAACCCAGTATGTGGCCAGCAATTGCCATTCTAATAGTTTATGATGTAGTGCTAAGAAGGGCAGTTTCTTGCATCAGAAGCCCATGAGCAAGTAATGGTCATCATAGAAGATTCAGAGACTCCAAAAGGAATGAGAGGAGGCTCTGAAGCTTCTACAATAAAATAGTCTCTGAGAGCACTAACGGAGTACCTGTTGATTTGAAGTCGAACTTATCCCAGAGCCTCCTGTTAGAGGGACACTTGTTTAAGGTGGGGCCATTTGTAAATAACAATGTCAGTGAGATTAATACAATTTTAACTGAGGAGCATGTTTCCTATAGAACTCAAAATGATAAAGATGTTGGAGTTGTATGTCTTTAATGAGTGTCAAATGAATCTCCTCAGAGGATGGTATCATTAATGTAATGTCATATCTATGTTTCTGGAGAAAGTTGAATGCAGTTAAGGTGTTGTCTACAAAGATGTGAGTGATGGCATGACTGCTGAGCTATCTCACGTGTAGCCTGGTAAAGGTGCATTTTGTCCCTTTGGAAGTGAAGGCAAGCTGTGGCTGAGAGGCTGTTTGGATCAGCACTCAGCAGAACATATTAGCCAAATAATATAATGGTGAAATATTTACTGATTATTGATTGGATGAAGTAGTTATTTCAATAATATTGCATATTGGGTTTGGGGGCTTTAATGGATGGGATCCAGTAATAAAGTTGTGATAATCCACCATGAGGCACCATTCATTCTTTGCAGGTTTAAGAGCAGGCCAAATTGGTTGGCAAATTGAGAAAGCAGTAAGGAGAATTAGCCTTTCATTAACTAAGTCTTACATAATAAATTTCAATCCTTGAAGACTTTAGTTTAATTCACATTGGGCCATATTAACTATTTTAAGTGTGGGGACTGTGAGGTCTCATTTTATCAAGCCAATTTTTAAGAATTCAGTGGATTTATTAACCATTATATCAGAACTTCCATGCCCACTATGAGATATTTTAGGGCAATAAATGATATGACAATGAGGAATTTAGACCAAAAAAAAAAAAAAAGTTCTGATGGTTAAGGTGAGGTATACCTATTGTTCTCTATTTTATATTTAGTTACTTCCTTAAGATTATAGAGGGTGCCATGTTTAAATTTGGTGGAATTCTCAAGTATAACTGTAATTTGAGCCCCAGTATAGTTTAAGTACATAAAGTTTTGCAAATCGGTGTATTTAAGCTGATGCTGAAGTTAATTTGGAGTTGTGTTGTACAGCTGCAAAGCTAATTAATGCCCTATTGTGTTTTAGTGTATAAATTTATTAAATTTTAAATGTCCAATTTAATCAAATTTTTTTTTCTCCCCATCCCTATAACTTTCCTT
>NW_011888844.1:6573958-6579902 GCF_000151845.1 Pteropus vampyrus | reverse complement strand
CTTATTTCACTCAGCATAATAACCTCTAAGTTCATCCATCTCATTGCAAATGGTATGATTTCATTTTTATGGCTGAGTAATATTTCTTTTTATATACATACCATAACTTCTTTATTCAAACTATCGATGGGCACTTAGGTTGCTTCCATATCTTGGCTATTGTAAATAGTGCTGCAGTAAACACAGGGATACAAAAATCTTTACGAATTAGTGTTTTGGTTTTCTTTAAGTAAATATCCAGAAGTGTAATTGCTGAGTCAAAAGGTAGTTCTATTTTTAAAATTTTTTGAGGATCCTCTAAACTGTTTTTCATAGTGGCTATACCAATTTGCAATCCCACCAGCAGTGTATGAGAGTTCCCTTTTCTCTGCATCCTCTCCAACACTTCTTGTTTGTTGATTTATTGATGACAATCATTCTAAAAGGTGTGAGGTAATATCTTATTGTGGTTTTAATTCACATTTCTTTGGCAATTAGTGGCCTTGAGCATTTTTTCATATGTCCAATGGCCATCTATATTTCCTCTTTGGAGAAATACTTATGTCTAAGCCTCAGGGCTTCTGCCCACTTTTTAATTGGATTGTTTGTTTTCTTGTTGTTGAGTTGTATAAGTTCTTTATAAATTTTGGATATTAACCTTTTATCAGATGTATCATTAGCGAATATCTTCTCCCAAACAGTTGGTTGTCTTTTTGTTTTTTGGGGGGGGATGAGTTGTACTTTTTTTTTTTTAATAAATTTTGGATATTAACCTTGTATCAGATGTGTCATAGAAAAATGTCTTCTCTCATTGAGTAGGTTGTCTTTTCATTTTGTTGATGGCTTCCTTTGCCGTGCAAAACTTTTTAGTTTAATGTAGCCTTTTTGTTTATTTTTTCTTTTGTTTCTCTTTCCCAAGGACATATATCTAAAAAAAAATTACTAAGAGCAATATCAAAGTTTACCCCCTACGTTTTCTTCTATGAGTTTTATGGTTTCAGGTCTTTAATCCATTTGGGGCTTATTCTTGCATGTGATGTAAGAAGGTGGTTTAGTTTCATTTTTTTTTTTTTGCATGTATTTGTCCAGTTTTCCCAACACCATTTATTGAAGAGACAGTCATTATCCTATTGTATATTCTTGCCTTCTGTGTCATATATTAAATGACATATAGGTGTGGATTTATTTCTGGGCTCTCTATTCTGTTCCATTGATCTATGTGTCTGTTTTTGTAAAAGCACCATGCTGTTTTTACTGCTACAGCCTTATAGAATAATTTGATAACAGGTAGTGTGATACCTTCCACTCTGTTTCCCCGCCCCCCCTCAAGATTGCCATGGCTATTTAGTATGTTCTATGGTTCCATATAAATTTTCAGATTATTTGTTATACTTCACTGAAAAAACACCATTGTTATTTTGATAAGGAATTGCATTGAGTGTATAAATTGCTTTGGGTAGTATGGCAATTTTAATAATGTTGATTCTTTCTATCCATGAGCATCATATATGTTTCCATTTATTTGAATCTTCTTCAGTTTTTTTTTCAATGACTTATAATTTTTCAAGTACAGGTCTTTAACCTCCTTGGTTAAATTGATTCCTAGGTATTTTATTCTTTTTGATAATTGTAAGGGGGATTGCTTCTCTAATTTCTTTTTCTGATAGTTCATCATTAGTATACACTCCCTCTAGAGGATCTAGAGAAAAATGCTCTTTTCCTCTTTCATCTTCAAGTGGCTGCTTGTGGCCACATCACCCTAATTTCTGCTTTGGTCTTCACATTGCCTTCATATCTTTTCTGTGTGTGGTGGTCTAATCTCTCTGCTTCTCTCTTATAAGGGTGCTTATGACTGAATTAAAAGACTACTCTGTTCATACAGGACAATCTCTTTAGGTCAAGATTCTTAATGACATCTGAAAAGACATGTTTTCCTTATAAAGTAAACTTTGCAGATTCCAGGGATTAAGATTTTTGGGTGGTCATTATTCAAAGTGCTGCACATAGTTAAGTCATTTAAAAAAAAAATATACTGTCAATTTCTGACTTTTAATTCAAGTGCCTAGTACATTAATGTAATTATTATGTCCAGATGTAGATCTACCACTTATTTTGCTTTCTACTTGTTCCTTCCATTTCTTATTTCATTCCCCTTTCCTGTATTCTTTTGAGTTATTTAAATATTTGTTCTTATTCTGTTAGTTTATTATAATTTTGATTATGCCACTTTGTATATTTTCTAGTGGTTGCTCTAAAGGTTACATAATACATAATATTCGTAGTTTATTTAAAATCAGTATTTTATAACTATAATTGGAATGTTGAAACTTTTCAATCTTTAGATCTTCTAAACCCTCCCTACTTTATGTTTTATCTGTAGCCTGTTATCTTCTCTGATTCATGCCATCAAAATAATGTTATCAAATCTTCTAATCTATGGATGATTTGTTTGATCTTTTATTTACTATGGTCTTCTTTAATTTATCTCAATAATATTTTATTTTCAATGTATTAGTTTTGCATAATTTTTCTTAGATTTATTCATAAGTATTTGGTGTTTTATAATGCTATTGTACATGATGTCATTTTTTTTTAAATTCACATTTTATTTGATTGCTACTTGATATGAAAATACTATTTATTTATATAGTCTTCTGTAAAGCAAGTTTACCAAATATATTTGTGTATTCTAATAGTATTCCTATAGAGTCTCATGGATATCTACACACATCTATACACATGTGCATTTCTCATCAAAATATCCTGGCAATCATGTAAGCACAGTAGAATACATTCATGTCAGAACCCACTGGTTATTTTCCCTTGTTTGTTCAGCTCCCCTTTCAAAGAGTCTGCTTATCTCTGCTTGCCTCTTTTTTATACTTAAAAACCTATTTCTCTGTTTGACTTTGAAATGCTCACAGATTTTTGAAATCTAAAGTGTGTTCTGCATTTAAATAATCTTACTAAAGTCCCTATCTAAGTTTGAATTTGTTTTTATTTGACTTAAGAAAATTTAGAATTTGAAGTTCTAAAGAGATTTTGAATGGCTTTAGTTTTGTTGTGGTCATATTGCCTAGGGAACACAAAAGAAGGAATCTTAGGGAAAAACAGAAGCGCAGATGTGGTAGAAATAGTTGGACCAAATAGAGAAATTTAAACTCACAATCACTTATTGAAGGTTTATAATGTAGGAAACAGAAGATTATCTTTACAGAAATAACTGATAATGATTTTATTTGTGGTCTTAAAAATCACCATGTTTAAAAATCATCATAAAATTAATTTCATGTGGCTACATAGAGAAATAAAAATCTACTGTTCATCAAGAAACAAAATAAATTTTAAAACTTTATGTTACGAGAGATATTAGAATTTAAATAAAAATGAAAACAAGTATCTTCTTGAAGACATTTGACTATTATTGTCCACTGCCAGTAAAGGAATATTTTCATTAAAACCAGTGTTCACAGACAAGTCTGTTAAATATGCCAACAGGTTTTTAAAGTTAATCTCCAGTTTCTCTAAGACAGTACTTTTCTAAGTGTGATCTCCAGACCAGCAGCGTCAGCATCACCTTGAACTTGATAGAAATGCAAATTATTAAGCTAAACCTCAGCCAAACAGAAAATGTGGGAATGGAAACCAGCAGTTCCTTTTAACAAGCCTTTTCAAGTGATTCTGATGTTTTATCAAGTTTGAGAACTACTGGTCTAAAAAAATGTAATCAGATAATTTTCAATCATAGCTTTTCTCTCTTGTTTACTATAATGATTTACTTCATATCCTTGCTCAGGCTATCTGGGTTTTTCAGGACTCCATTTTCCCACATTGAGTTTTTAAAAAAATAATACTCTGTATTTAAATAAATGTTGGGATTTTTATTTTAAAAAGATAGATTATAGACTAAAATTATTTAATACTATTTAATGTAATTCTGGGCTTTTTACATTTTATACAAATCCATAAGATATTATATTTAAGTGTCATAGTCCCAATAGAACTAATACTGGTATGCAAGATGAAATATTAGAAGCCCATGTTGTATTTATCAGTAAAGCATATTCAAGTCTGTAAATATAAAACAAACTATGTAAGAAACAATTTTAAACTGGAAAATTTTTGAAAATCATTACATATATGTTTAAGCAGCAGGAATGTTGATCGAATAATCCATAGTAGATTATTCTTCTAAATGTAACACTGTGGTTCCAATAAAAAATCAGTAAGTCATAAAGTAGAAATGAAAAGAAATGTGAAGGTCCAGAACAAGTAACCTCAAGATGTACTTCCAAGGTATGCTGATGACTTTGAGCTAAAGGCAAATCTAGCTTCAAGCTCAAAAGAAATTCCTACCCCCACCCACACATGTACTTAACTACATAGAAAAATTTAAATTAGAGGCTTGGTCCATAAATGCTTATCAGAAAAAACTACTTTTGACCTATTTATAGGGCAGGGGAAACTTCTATTTACTAAAAGTCTGTTATTCTTACCATTGTGCAATGAAATTTTGAAGTCTCCAAGGTACATTCTCTCATCCCTAGCTCAGAATGTTTTATATACCTAAATCCTCTTTCTTATCTCTAAACTTCTCACTTATGGTGGGTCTCTCACTATCTCATGTATGTGTGGTTCCTGTGTGCAAGATCTTACATTTGATTTTCTCTTGTCAATCTGCATCCTGTTGATTTGATTATTCAGCCAGTCAAAAAGAAGCAGAGGAGGAAAAGAAGAATTTTTCTCCTTCCCCACAGAAGAATGATGCTTTTCAATCAGATTATATGCATTTTATAAAGTGTTAACATCCTTAAATGTGATTGTACATTATATATAAATTATCTTAGCTTGGTATTTTTCTAGAGGTGAAAGAATTTTATTTATTTTTTTCTGTCAACCTATTTTGTATAAATGTCCTTTTCATGACCAATTTATCTCACTATAAAACTGAAATATCTGTTTTTAAATGTCATTTTACTTTATTCTTAGCCTCTGTATTCTGAAGGGAGAAAAGAAAAATTCTGAAAAAAATTTGATTTATTTTAATCCATAGGAATAGTGTATATTTATTGCAATAAACCCATTATTATGATTGTATCATACAAAAGCAAATACTTGGAGTGCTTTTTTTTCCCCTTCCATATCCTAATGTTTTTAAGATCATCACCCAGACTCTCTTTGACTACCCATTAAAGACCTTGTTAATCTCATGCTGTTGACATACTGGAGCATAATCTCAATAGTAAAAATCATAACAATATCTCAACTATAAGAAGAAAGCCATAGGACCAAAATATCAATGGTTGCAGCATTTTATATATCACATAATTTGTGGCCATCCTGGGAGACCACACAATTATATATATTGATTGTACTTGTATAAGATTTGTATATTTTTATTGTTTTAGACCAAGTGATTAAATCTTAAAATAGCGTATTTTTAGGAAAAAACCTATTAATTAGGAAAAACATAATAGAGAATGATATGTCTGCTATAAATAAAACAATAATAGTAAGAAAGAGAATGATTAAAATAATAATAGTAAAAGACATAGAAAATTATATCTGCATAAAAATTGAGATTTTATTAATACTGTTAGGTAGCTAGTCAGATATGAGTGACAGGGGGAACAAAGAATTAGGGGCCCAGCCTAAAGACTGTTCAAAGAACACTCTATTTATAGTTAGAGAATTCCTCCTGCAACCCAGAGACAAAGGACAGGAGGATCATAGTCTTAGCTGGCCTAATCTGGCTACAAATGCTTACACAGAAGGTAGTACCCTAATTTTCCTATAATTTAAGCATCATTATAATACTATGTTTGTGCCTGGAAGTTCATGAATCTAACTGTAACAGACTGAATTCTGGCTAAGCACATGTGCACTAGGCAAAGAGTTATACAGTAGCCAGGTGTCAATCAAAATGACCTCACTTGCCAATCACTTAGGAATGTCTTTGGAACCA
>NW_011888844.1:6568602-6573278 GCF_000151845.1 Pteropus vampyrus | reverse complement strand
CTCTAAGAAGCTTTCAACCATCGAAGCACACATTTTAACTTCCTGGGCTTTTTACATACTCACAGGCATACAAGCAAATGTGTGTGCACACACATGCACAACAAATGTTAATGAAGTGTGGTTATTAAACATAATACCTAAACTGTGTAAAAATCAAGACAATAGGCCAAAAAAATGTTACCAAACTCAAGGGGTTTGTTTTACCTGCACCCGACAATAGCCAAAAGAGACACGGACAGGAGTTTGCAGTAAACAAAGTAGAAGTTTATTTAAGAAAGTGGCACCAAGCTCAGAGACACAGGTGAACTAGAGCTCAAAGACCTGGCTTCTTGATGGCTTCTAGGGGATAGGTTATATAGGGGAAAACTCAGTCATGATAGCTAAGGGAGTTGAGGTCATGGGCTCTACTGATTAGTTAGGGCTAGAGTAAAAGGCAGTTGATCATTGCATCAGGTCCTAATGTCTTTCATGACATCATTCTGTCTGGTTTCAAGTTGATGTTAGTAGGATCATTTTGCCTTCATGGGTGTGAAGCTGCAAACTATTATCTTTAGTTTGACCAAAACTCTGATTCTATGGTCAAACAGACCTGAGGCTTTGTTCCTAAGACTGTTTAATGCTGACCTAAGGGCTTAATGATTAAGGGAGTGGTTGCACATTATGCAGAGGGATAAGGAAAGAAATCACAGAAGGATAAGGAACAAATGACACAAGTGAGCCCAAGGCCCCTTTGAATCAAGGAGACAGAGAACAGAAAAAGTCATTTTAAAGAAGTGAAGATTTTCAGTGTTACAAAAGATGTCACCTATGCTAAATCTCATGTCATTAAACCAAAACTTGATTACAGTTTCAGCTCTCCCAGAAACAGAATCTTAAACTATTCAGTCAGAAATCACCTGATCAGCACTAGTTGGGTAATCTGCCTCATAAATCCCTACTATGCCCTGAAAGAAAGAATCTTGCAATAAACATCCCACTTTTTTGCCTAGTATAACTTTTTTGTCTTGTCACTTTCTGCCCATAAACATTTTTCATTTTGTATATTTCTTTTGGAGCTCCTTTCTATTTGTCAGATTGGATGCTGCACAATTTAATTTTTGCTCAAATAAATTTAAATTTTTAATATGACTCAGTTTATCTTTTGACAATACCTAAGATTATATACAGCACTTTTTTTTGTCTAGTCACAATTATAAGCAACTACAGATTTACAGAATAATATTACTCATCAAAAAAAAAGAGATTTCAAGTATTTTTTTTTCCTTTATATTCAAAAAGTATATTTTTATCAGTTGGTAAAACATGTAATTGTGTGTAGGAGAGAAAAACAAAATTACTCTTCTGTGCTCTTGGTTGAGATCCCCTGACAGCTTTTGGGAGGCCAGTGTGAGGTCTTACAAACTCAGAGACTAAAAGTGACCACATAGGATGGTTTGAACATAAAAATTTCTAACCATAAGCTTGTCGTGGCAGATAGTTACACCCTAGGACTATAGCTTCCTAGACAAAGGTCAATCTTTACCTTAAGTGAGCCTGTCAATTGTTTTTTTTGCATCTAACATACCTTTGAAATGTTAATCTCCTTTTCTAGACCCCTCAGCACATACTCACTAGAGACCATAGTACCTCTCATTGTTATCTTGTCCCCCCATATGTCATTTCATGTGCTGCAGATGTTATTTATTGACTACTCTGTAGTCACCAATGTAAAAGAAGTATGTGTCTCTGTTTAATTTTTATCCAATCCAGTGATTTCCCAGCTTTGCTTTCTCCTGCCCCCTTAATCTGCCACTAATGAATTATGTGTAACCCTTTTTATGTCTCCTTCTTTAATTCTAATGTATAAAATAAGCGGCAAAACTGCCATTCTCCAGAGCATTTTATCAACTTGTTGATATTTTTTCCCCCAGCAATTGTCATCTGTTTAGTTCAAATAAAGTTATAAAAATTCTATACAGGTTTGGATGTTTCTTACATCAACTAGAAACAGTACACAGTACATAATGTCAAATGATAAAGGAAAACAACTTGGTAACAAGTTTGATGTTCTTTATTTAAAGGGGGGGGGAATCATGCATCAAGGGAATACAGGGCCTCTTAAGCAGGGGAGCACTCTTACCAAGGGGTTTTGGGTAAGAGCGAGTTTTATTGAATGTTAGAAATGGCAACTTGGAAGTAGAACATGATTGGATAGGAGGTAAAGGATTTCTTTATAAGACTAGCAAATCCTATTTTCTATGGTAAGGTAAACAAGCTAAAGCTAAGTTGGAGAACTGTGATTGGTACATTTTAGGTTTCTTTGACAGATGTTTCTCCTAAGTTTAGGATGACTTAGGTTTACATTTGTGATGAGCTAAACCACTGAAGCAACCTCCATTTTGTGGGTTTGTTGCAGAAATGTTGCAAAATCAACCAGCGAGAAACCAAGCACCACTCGGATAGTTGGAGAACTCAGGTTTATTACGCCGGCAGTCCCGGAGGAGCTAGCACTCTGAAGATCTGGGCCCTGAGCTCAGATGCAACTTTGCTTTTATAGGGCTTATCCATGCAGTTACATTTGGCCAGTTGGCATGCATTGATTGGTTAATTTGTCCTCAGGCAGTTACAGAAAGTTACAAAGCTTGGCAGTTGCTACGGGTTATGGGCAGTTACAAAGTTACAAAGCATGAGATTTTTCAGACAGGAACTCAGGCAATACATCTGTTATCTAGACAGAACAAGCAAAAGGGAGACGAGCCTTTAGTTAATTTTGAGGTTACCATGCCCTTCGGCCTATGTGGCAAGCATATCTACAGAAGCAGAACAAAGAGTGGATTATAAAGTTAACCTTTTGAGTGAAAAATTTCTCTTCAGGTCTTGATATATAAACTTTATAAATAGTCTTCTGAGTCTCAAAAGAATTTTGGCCAATAGATCAATGGCTTTAATTTGTTAATTCATCAAACAGAATACAATGCAAGTGTGTTGAAAGCAGACCAGAAAGGAAACTCATGAAAGTATTAGTTATCTACAGAAATTATTTTAATTGTTAATCTACCTTATGCATAGCATATTTTACTTAATTGTTTAAATAGATGCCTTCCTTGCAAAATCATAGTTTCTTAAGAATCAGAATGCTGTTTTATTAATCAACTTTATATTTTCTATAGTTGCTATTATAATCCTAATCAAAGAGAAAGTGATCAATACATGCTTCTTAAATTAATTAGCAATAGCATTTTGAGGTATATATTTCAGAAACATATTTAATTTTAGGAAGTCCAAAGTATTTAACATAAAATCCAATAAAAAAAAAAAAAGAATATTCCTGGAAAGATGTCAGAAACATAGCACAGTGAGAGAGGTCCCAGATCTCTCCCCTTGAAAAAACAATAAACTGAACCACTAAAATTCAACAAAAAATACCCAAACTGTGCAATAGCATGTATGAGCATGGGATCTGCGCATAAGAGTACCACAGGTCAGAAACCCAGGAGTTGGGCAGTGGACTGAGAGAAACAAAGAAGCTACTCTTGCAGAACAGCTAGAGCTCCCTGTAGGAGGAAGGGGGAGGGGAAGAAGTGCAGCAAGTTCCCTGAAGAGCCCTGCCTGAGAGAGCTGTGAGCTCCATGCGGCTGGCAGAATTGACCAGGCACCAGGGCAGAAAGCAGAGAAATGGGGATGGCAGAGAAACAATAGTTGATTTTTACCAGCCGCAGTTGCAAAACTGAAACTGAGCCGCAGCCTGCATCCAACAACCCAGAGAGCCCCTCCATCTATATCCTCAAAGACCAAACACAGTGGAGCACCAGGGGAATCTGAGCAAACATTACCAGAACTGTTGCTAACACTAACAGGGACTGAGCATGATTAAATATCTATAAGGAAAAAAAAAAGGCATTATTAAGGCTTATATAAAGCAAGGATCCAAGAGGCTTAGACACCATCTAATAGAAAACAAATGAAAAACATGTCTTTGCAGGCTAGAGAGACCTTTATATAATAAATCTTCTTTCTGGAAAAAAAATAGCAGAATACACTTCCAATGCCCAGGCAGAGTAATAATAGTACACTGAACACAACGAACAACCAAGGTGACAAGGCATCTCAGAAACAAAGAGAAAAATATCCAGAAAATAAGATAACAGACATAGAAATATGTGACTTAAATGATAGAGAATTCAGGATGATACGTCTGAAAAATCTCAATGAGATCCGAAAAGAATCATATCAACAATTTTGGGAATTGTAAAAACAACTATATGATCAGAATGAGTTATTTAACAAGGAGATTGAAACCCTCAAAAAGAACAAAATAGACTTTCTGGAGATAAAGAACACCTGAAAGAGGTAAAAAATGAAATAGCAAGCTTGGGAAACAGAGTTGACCAAATGGAGAAAAGGATCAGTGATATTGAAGACAGAAATCTAGAAATAAATCCGAAGGAAAAAGAGAGAAACCAAAGAATGAAAAATAATGAAAGAGAAATACAAGAATTAGCTGATACCATCCGAAGAGGAAACATAAGAATAATGGGCATTCTCAAAGGGGAAGAAAAGGAGCAGGGATTAGAAGGCATGTTCAGGCAAAGAGTTGATGAGAATATTCCAAATCTAAGGAATGAGTTGGAGCTTAGAATCGAAGAAGTCAACAGAACACCCAATTATCTCAACCCAAAAGGGCCTTAACCAAGACA
>NW_011888844.1:6564594-6567661 GCF_000151845.1 Pteropus vampyrus | reverse complement strand
AATATCCTAAATAAGATACTAGCAATCTGAATATAGCAGCATTTTAAAAAAGATTATACACCACGACCAAATGGGCTTCATCCCAGAGGCACAGGGATGGTTCAACATACGCAAATCGATTAACATGATACACCACATAAACAAATTTAAGGAAAAAAATTATATGATCATTTCAAAGCATGCAGAAAAAGCCTTCGACAAGATAGAGCAGCCATTTATCATCAAAACACTTAACAAAATCGGTGAGAAGAAAAGTACCTTAGCATAATAAAAGCCATATATGACAGTCAGTCAACATTACACTTAATGGTGAAAAACTAAAAACCTTCCTCTAAGATCAGGAATAAGGCAAGGCTGTCCACTACTGCTACTGTTATTCAATATAATATTGGAGGTCCTAGCGAGGGTAATCAAGAAAGAGAAAGATATAAAGGCATTCAAATACAAAATGAAGAAGTCAAACTGTCGCTATTTGCAGATGACATGATTCTCTATATAAAAAACCCTAAAGACTCCATAAGAACACTACTAGAAACAATAAGTAAATACAGTAAAGTTTTTGGATACAAAATCTACATTCTAAAATCCATATTGTTCCTATGATCTAATAATGAAGTGTAGGAAAAAGAAGTGGAAAAAAATAATTCCTTTATGCAATTGCAACAAAATGAATAAAATATCTAGGAATAAATCTAACGAAACATGTGAAGGAGCTATATAATGAAAATTATAAGACCCTATTAAAAGAACTCGAAGAAAATACAAAGAAATGGAAAGATATTCTGTGTTCTTTGACTGGAAGAATCAACATAATTAAAATGACCTTATTACCTAAAGTATTATACAGATTTAATACAATCCCTACCAAAATCTCATTGGCATTTTTTAAGGAAATGGAACAAAAAATCATCAGATTTGCATGGAAGCACAAAAGACCCTGAATTGCCAAAGCCATACTGAGAAAAAAGAACGAGGCTGGCAGCATCACTCTGCCCGACTTCAATTTATACTACAAAGCGACAGTAATCAAAACGGTGTGGTATTGGCGGCAAAACAGACATATGGACCAGTGGAACAAAATCAAGAGTCAAGAAGTAAACCCATATTTATATGCCAAATAATTTTTGGCAAAAAATGCCAAAAACAGATTGGAGAAAAAAATGGCGTAGATGATAGAGGCTCTGTTCATGTCTCTGGCAACCAAATCAAAGTTGTGACAGAAACAAGGAGCAGCAGGTAAGAAAATTCGCCTGGGGTCTAGATGAACAAGGCATACAAGTAGGGAGAAATCCAAGAAAGCACTCTGCAACAGCAGAAGGTAGGACGGGGTGAGGACGCGGGGCGACCCAGTCTCAAGGGGCTGAGTGAGACAGAAGCTGCAGCAGTAGCAGCAGAAGCCCCTCAAAAGGGTTGTGTCCGCAAGCAAATTTTTGCGGTGATGGACCTGCTCGCTCTGAGCACCGGTGCCCAATCGGCTGCGCGTGGGGGGCACGAGGGACTTACAGGGAGATATTGCTGGAGAGAGGGTCTAGGTGAGATTCACTCGGTACAGAAGTGCTGGTGGTTTCCATCGTTCCCTGTTGAGCCCTCCCCACTCCTAGTGCACAGGACACGGCGCCCTCATAGCCATGAGGTCATCGAACTGAATAACAGAGGTCACTCCTCCCAGAGAATTCCCTGAAACCCCGCCTCCCCCAACCCAGGTCCCACTCAAGCTACATCCAGGTATATCCTCAGCTGTGCCTTGCTGAGCAGCGCCTAGACTCACACTAGAGGCAGCTGGCCTCAGTTTCTGGTGTGGCCTTTGAGGCAACTATAAGCACAGTATCTGTAGATTGCTTGCTGAATCTTAACAGGTGGCCCTGGAGGAATAGAGACTTGGCTAAATTTGGCCTGCAGCTGAACTCCTCTGAGGACTGTGCCACTGGACACCTACTTCAAAAATCCACACTGATAAGACCAAGAGACTTAGGAGCTTTGCTTAGTACATAGAAACAGACATGGGAAGGCAGCCCAAATGGGAAGATAAAGAAGCAGAAACCATATTACAAAAGAGAACAGAGATTCAGATATAATGGAGTCAAGTAATCTAACAGATGCAGAGTTCAAAACACTGGTTATAAAGATGCTAAATGAACTTTTGGGAAAATTAGAGAACTACAACAAAGAGATAAAAATAGAGATAGAGATTATAAGAGGGAACAAGTCTGAAATGGAGAACACATTATCTGAGATGAGAAATATATTAAATGGAATAAATAAAGCAATAAACAAAGTGAATAAAGAAGAGGATCACATGCCCTATCTAGAGGACAGGAAAGCCAATCAGGACACTCAAACAGAATGACAAGAAAAAAAGAGGCCAAGACTATAAAGATGATTTAAGGAAGATATAGAACACCATTAAGGCTCCAAATATTCATCTGATAGGCTTAAGTGAAGAAAATCAAGACGTTGAATAGCCATTTGAAGAAATAATGATAGAAAACTTTCCTAACCTGGCAAAGAAAATGAACATAAAACCCCAGGAAACTCAGAGGATTCCAAAACTCAGGGATTCAAAGAGGCCAAGATACATCATAATTAAAATGCCAAAGGTTAAATACAAAGAAAAAAAATTAAAAGCAGCAAGAGAAAAACAAATAATTACATATAAGGGAACACCCATACTACTGGCAGCTGATTTCTCAAGAGAGACTATGCAGGACAGAAAGGCTTGTAAAAAATATTCGAATGAATGAAGACCCAGTATATACAACCAAGAATAATTTATTCAGCAAAGCTATCATTTAGAATTGAAAGGCAGATAAAGAGCTTCCCAGACAAAAATAAACTAAAAGAATTTATCACCACTAAGCCAGAATTACAGGAAATGTTAGAGGGACTTCTTTAAGGAGAAAAAACATGTATCAAAAACAGGAATAAAGAATGGTAACAACTACATTCCTATTAATAAGTACCTTAAAGGGAAAAGAATTAAGTGCTCCGACCAAGGGATGGAGTGGCTAAAAGGATAAGAAAACAAGACCCCCACATATGAAAAAGAAGAGAATGGAAAAAGATATTG
>NW_011888844.1:6558300-6564544 GCF_000151845.1 Pteropus vampyrus | reverse complement strand
ATATAACTATCTTTTACATATTCGTAATGGTAACCACATGCCAAAGATTCAGAACTGAAGTAAATAACATAAAACAAAAAGGACCAAAGGGAAAATTCACAAAAGCCAACCAAAATAAAGAAAACAGAAACACAAGTTCAAGGAAGCAATGGAAACACTGACCTACCAGAAAGCAACAGATAAAATGGCTATAAGATTTCATATTACAATAATCACCCTAAATGTAAATAGACTGAACTCACCAATAAAAAGGCACAGAGTTGCAGAATGGATCAAAAAAAACCAAAACCCAACCATATGCTGTGCCTCCAGGAGACACATCTCAGTTCCAAAGACAAATATAGACTCAAAGTGAAAAGGTGGAAAGTGATATTTCAATGAAATGGCATTCAGAGAAAAGCAGGAGTAGTGGTACTAATATTGGATGAGAAAGACTTCAAAATAAAAAAGGGAAAGAAACATACTGAAGAACACTTCATAACAATGTAGGGGATCATACACCAAGAAGACATAACACTTATTAGTATCTATGCTCCCAATCAAGAAGCCTGAAATATATAAAGCAATTACTGACAGAACAAAAGAGAGAAACAGATCATGACACTATCACTGTAGGGGACCTAAATACCCCACTGTCAGATATGGATAGATCATCCAAACAGAAAATTAATAAGAAAATAACATCTTTAAATGACACATTAGACCAACTAGACATAATTCACATTTACAGAGCCTTCCATTCCAAAACAATTGCTTATACATTCTTCACTATTTCACATGGAACATTCTCAAGGATTGACCAAATACTGGGACAAAGAGATAGCTTCAACAAATATAAGAGGGTTGAAAGTGTACCAACTATATTCTCTGATCATAATGCTTTGAAACTAGGGATTAACTGCAAAAAGAAAGCAGGAAGAATCACAAATACATAGAGATTAAACAACATGCTACTGAAGAATAACTGGGTCTGGAAGAAATAAAAAGAGAGATCAAGAGATACATAGAAACAAATGATAATGATAGTACAACATATCAAAACTTGTGGGATGTGGCAAAAGTGGTCATAAGTGGAAAGTTCATATTATTTCAGGCCTAGCTCCAAAAACAAGAATGAGCCCCAATAAACAACCTAATGCATCATCTTAAAAAACTAGAAAAGAAAGAACAAATGAAGCCTAAAGTCAGCAGAAGGAAAGAAATCATCAAAATTAGAGCAGAAATAAATGAAATTGAAAACAAACAAAAAACAATAGAAAAAATAAATGCAAAAAAGTGCTGGTTCTTTGAGAAGGTTAATAAAATTGACAAACTCCTGGCTATACTCACTAAATAAAAGAGAGAAAAGAGACAAATAAACAAAATCAGGGATGAAAGAGGGGAAATAATGACAGACACTACAGAAATACAAAGGATCATTCAAGAATACTATTAAAAAGTATACAACACCAAATTTAATAACCTAGAAGAAATGGACCAGTACTTAGAAAAATACAACCTTCCTAGACTGAATCAAGAAGAAATGGAAAATCTAAATCAGCAGTATGGAAATGGAAACAATCATCGAAAACCTATTAAAAAGTAAAAGTCCAGGAACAGATGGCTTTAACAAACATTCAAAGATTTATTACCTCTTCTTCTCAAACTCTTCCAAAAAGTAGAAGAAGAGGCAATACTTCCCAACTCATTTTATGAGGTCAATATCACCCTGAAATGCAAACCAGAGAAACATAACACAATAAAAGAATACTACAGTCCAATATCTCTCATTAACACATACGCGAATATCCTAAATAAGATACTAGCAATCTGAATATAGCAGCATTTTAAAAAAGATTATACACCACGACCAAATGGGCTTCATCCCAGAGGCACAGGGATGGTTCAACATACGCAAATCGATTAACATGATACACCACATAAACAAATTTAAGGAAAAAAATTATATGATCATTTCAAAGCATGCAGAAAAAGCCTTCGACAAGATAGAGCAGCCATTTATCATCAAAACACTTAACAAAATCGGTGAGAAGAAAAGTACCTTAGCATAATAAAAGCCATATATGACAGTCAGTCAACATTACACTTAATGGTGAAAAACTAAAAACCTTCCTCTAAGATCAGGAATAAGGCAAGGCTGTCCACTACTGCTACTGTTATTCAATATAATATTGGAGGTCCTAGCGAGGGTAATCAAGAAAGAGAAAGATATAAAGGCATTCAAATACAAAATGAAGAAGTCAAACTGTCGCTATTTGCAGATGACATGATTCTCTATATAAAAAACCCTAAAGACTCCATAAGAACACTACTAGAAACAATAAGTAAATACAGTAAAGTTTTTGGATACAAAATCTACATTCTAAAATCCATATTGTTCCTATGATCTAATAATGAAGTGTAGGAAAAAGAAGTGGAAAAAAATAATTCCTTTATGCAATTGCAACAAAATGAATAAAATATCTAGGAATAAATCTAACGAAACATGTGAAGGAGCTATATAATGAAAATTATAAGACCCTATTAAAAGAACTCGAAGAAAATACAAAGAAATGGAAAGATATTCTGTGTTCTTTGACTGGAAGAATCAACATAATTAAAATGACCTTATTACCTAAAGTATTATACAGATTTAATACAATCCCTACCAAAATCTCATTGGCATTTTTTAAGGAAATGGAACAAAAAATCATCAGATTTGCATGGAAGCACAAAAGACCCTGAATTGCCAAAGCCATACTGAGAAAAAAGAACGAGGCTGGCAGCATCACTCTGCCCGACTTCAATTTATACTACAAAGCGACAGTAATCAAAACGGTGTGGTATTGGCGGCAAAACAGACATATGGACCAGTGGAACAAAATCAAGAGTCAAGAAGTAAACCCATATTTATATGCCAAATAATTTTTGGCAAAAAATGCCAAAAACAGATTGGAGAAAAAAATGGCGTAGATGATAGAGGCTCTGTTCATGTCTCTGGCAACCAAATCAAAGTTGTGACAGAAACAAGGAGCAGCAGGTAAGAAAATTCGCCTGGGGTCTAGATGAACAAGGCATACAAGTAGGGAGAAATCCAAGAAAGCACTCTGCAACAGCAGAAGGTAGGACGGGGTGAGGACGCGGGGCGACCCAGTCTCAAGGGGCTGAGTGAGACAGAAGCTGCAGCAGTAGCAGCAGAAGCCCCTCAAAAGGGTTGTGTCCGCAAGCAAATTTTTGCGGTGATGGACCTGCTCGCTCTGAGCACCGGTGCCCAATCGGCTGCGCGTGGGGGGCACGAGGGACTTACAGGGAGATATTGCTGGAGAGAGGGTCTAGGTGAGATTCACTCGGTACAGAAGTGCTGGTGGTTTCCATCGTTCCCTGTTGAGCCCTCCCCACTCCTAGTGCACAGGACACGGCGCCCTCATAGCCATGAGGTCATCGAACTGAATAACAGAGGTCACTCCTCCCAGAGAATTCCCTGAAACCCCGCCTCCCCCAACCCAGGTCCCACTCAAGCTACATCCAGGTATATCCTCAGCTGTGCCTTGCTGAGCAGCGCCTAGACTCACACTAGAGGCAGCTGGCCTCAGTTTCTGGTGTGGCCTTTGAGGCAACTATAAGCACAGTATCTGTAGATTGCTTGCTGAATCTTAACAGGTGGCCCTGGAGGAATAGAGACTTGGCTAAATTTGGCCTGCAGCTGAACTCCTCTGAGGACTGTGCCACTGGACACCTACTTCAAAAATCCACACTGATAAGACCAAGAGACTTAGGAGCTTTGCTTAGTACATAGAAACAGACATGGGAAGGCAGCCCAAATGGGAAGATAAAGAAGCAGAAACCATATTACAAAAGAGAACAGAGATTCGGATATAATGGAGTCAAGTAATCTAACAGATGCAGAGTTCAAAACACTGGTTATAAAGATGCTAAATGAACTTTTGGGAAAATTAGAGAACTACAACAAAGAGATAAAAATAGAGATAGAGATTATAAGAGGGAACAAGTCTGAAATGGAGAACACATTATCTGAGATGAGAAATATATTAAATGGAATAAATAAAGCAATAAACAAAGTGAATAAAGAAGAGGATCACATGCCCTATCTAGAGGACAGGAAAGCCAATCAGGACACTCAAACAGAATGACAAGAAAAAAAGAGGCCAAGACTATAAAGATGATTTAAGGAAGATATAGAACACCATTAAGGCTCCAAATATTCATCTGATAGGCTTAAGTGAAGAAAATCAAGACGTTGAATAGCCATTTGAAGAAATAATGATAGAAAACTTTCCTAACCTGGCAAAGAAAATGAACATAAAACCCCAGGAAACTCAGAGGATTCCAAAACTCAGGGATTCAAAGAGGCCCGCGCCAAGATACATCATAATTAAAATGCCAAAGGTTAAATACAAAGAAAAAAAATTAAAAGCAGCAAGAGAAAAACAAATAATTACATATAAGGGAACACCCATACTACTGGCAGCTGATTTCTCAAGAGAGACTATGCAGGACAGAAAGGCTTGTAAAAAATATTCGAATGAATGAAGACCCAGTATATACAACCAAGAATAATTTATTCAGCAAAGCTATCATTTAGAATTGAAAGGCAGATAAAGAGCTTCCCAGACAAAAATAAACTAAAAGAATTTATCACCACTAAGCCAGAATTATAGGAAATGTTAGAGGGACTTCTTTAAGGAGAAAAAACATGTATCAAAAACAGGAATAAAGAATGGTAACAACTACATTCCTATTAATAAGTACCTTAAAGGGAAAAGAATTAAGTGCTCCAACCAAGGGATGGAGTGGCTAAAAGGATAAGAAAACAAGACCCCCACATATGAAAAAGAAGAGAATGGAAAAAGATATTGCTATGATGAACCTAGAAGGTATTTAAGTCAGACAGAGAAAGATAAACACTATATGATTTCACTTATATGTGGAAGTTAAGGAATAAAAAGAACAAATAAAAACAGACTCACAAATATAGTGGACAATTTGTAAATGGACAGTGGGGAGGGGAATTTGCGGGGCTGGGAGAATGAAGCAAAAGGTTAAAGAAGTATATATTAGTAGCTGACGGATGGTCACGGGAATGGGAAGTACGACATAAGGAATGCAATTAGCATTAATACAATGGCTAGGTGGAGGGTCAGCAGAGGGAGGAAGCAATTGGGGGGATCACTTTACTAACTATATAGATGACTAACCATGTACTGTATACTTGAAACTAATGAAAAACAAAATAAAATTTAAAAATTGCCAAAAACATATTGTGGACAAAGGAAGGCTCTTCAATAAATGGTGGGGGGAAAACTGGAAAGCCACCTGCAAAATAATGAAACTAGACTGTCGTCTATCACCACACACCAAAATTAACTCAAAATGGATTAAGGACCTGAATATAAGACCTGAAACAATAAAATGCATAGAAGAAAACATAGGAACTAAACTCAAAGACCTTCCACTTAAAGAGGATATGATGAATTTGACCTCAAAGGCAAGAGAAGTAAAAGCTCAAATAAATGAATGAGACTACATCAAACTAAAAAGCTTCTGCTCAGCAAAAGAAACCGTCAACAAGGTAAAGAGACAACCACCTAAATTGGAAAATATATTTGCAAGCAACACCTCCGATAAGGGCCTGATATCCAAAATATACAAAGAACTCATCCAACTCAATAACAACAACAACATCCAATCAAAAAATAGGCAGAGGACTTGAACAGACACTTCTTCCTAGAGGACATACAAATGGCTAACATATATGTGAAAAGATTCTCAATATCGCTAGCTATGAAGGAAATGTAAGTCAAAATGTAAATAATGAGATACCATCTAATACCTGTTAGAATAGCTATAATCAACAGTACAAGAAATAACAAATGTTGGAGAGGATGCGGAGATAAAGGAACCCTCATACACTGCTGATGAGACTGCAAAATGGTACAGCCAGTATGGAAAACAATATGGAGCTTTCTCAAAAAACTAAGAATTGATCTACTGTATGATCCAGAATCCCTCTACTGGGTATGTACCCCAAAGATTTGAAAACTCATATCTGAAAAGATAGTTTTACACCAGTGTTCACAGCAGCATTATTCACAGTGGCCAGGACATGGAAGCAACTGACGTGTCCTACAATAGATGATTGAATAAAGATGCTGTGGTACATATATACAATGAAACATTAGTCAGCCAGAAAAAGAGATGGAATACTACCATTTGTGTCAACATGGATGGACATTGAAATAATCAT
>NW_011888844.1:6546525-6557809 GCF_000151845.1 Pteropus vampyrus | reverse complement strand
TCTGTAACTAAATTTTAAACTCAAAAATCTAAATGTATGATGTACACTGGAACATGTCAGATTGAAAGTGTATTGTAATATGGTTTCACAGGTACTTTATAATCATTTTGCTATACAAATATATATTTCTTTAAAGTTAAATTTCTATATATCTATATGATTTGCATGATTCAAATAGTTTCCAGAGGATATGCCCTAAGACAAATATCTCCAGTTTTACTATATCATTTACTATGAATCTTCTATATACCTACTTCAATTATATTACAAGCTACAAAATATTGCTACTGATAGAGTATTGATTTTATATGTGTTTGTTTCCATCCTAATATATTCTGTATATTAGAAAAAGTTACATAATGAAAACTTAGAGTAAAAACTAGTATTTCCAGATATTGAATATATACATGAAATCAGTATATATAAATTTATTTTTATGGAGGTTTTATAATTTCAAATAAGGCAAATCTTTCTCTTTTGTTATGAGGAAAAGTGTAATTATCACTAGAAACTATATTTCAATCAAAAGTGGTCAAGAAAATAATTGTTCACCAAATTTAATAAACAAAAATATTAGCTCAGTATTCTATACAATTTCAAATTTTTTATATAGCTCAAAAGAGTGTCACTTTATAACTAAGCATTAAGCATTGTCAAATGCCAAAAATAAAACAATTTATTAACTAGCTTGATGTCTTTTATTTGACCAAAAACAATTTATGGATTGTAGGAGTACAGTGACTCACAAGCTGTAGAGCACTGTTCCTGAAGTGTGTTTGGGAAAGGACATGTTTTATTGAGTATTAGAAGTGACAGTTTGGAGACAGGCATGATTGACTGGGGTTGCATATATGATCTTATTTAGAAACATCAAGGAACAAGGAAACAAGTATGGAGCCCGGAGTTGGCTTGGCATTTATAGATTGGCTGACCCAATATACTGCATTTCTGGTCAAGCAGAGCATTTACAGGAACACAAAAGTTTGGACTTCTCACACAGCCCCACAGGTAGGAACAGCTCAATATTGGCTTTAGAAATTTATTTCACCATCCTCTTGCCTTTTTCATCATTCAAGGGGTTTGATCAAAAATATTAGTTTAGCATGACTCTAAGTTACTATTGTCTGTTCAGGTCTTAGTGTAGTATTATCCATAAGAGATAATGACAGGCTCATATTCTTGGGACTGGTTATGTTATTTTTGCTGTTATTGTTCCCATTGAAAAGAGTCTATCTATTGGTCAGTCAATGACTACTCACATGCATTTAAAACTTTTGAGACAATGTAACACATAAGGAAGATGATAATAACTATTAGCAACAAAACAATACCCAATGTTTGGAGAGTAGTCTTAAGCCAGAATCCCTATGTTGAAAACAAACTACAATTAAATATGCTAAGAAATAATTACAACAAATAAGGGAGTACTTTTTTAAGCCATTTGTTTGATGTGTTTATATATCTTATGTAACTGTGTTAGCTTCCCCTAAAGTATTAATCTGTACAGAAAATACTGTTAGCCATTGCACAAACTCCTCCTAGTTCTGCAAATAGGTAATTTAGAGCTATTCTACTGTCTGTGACAACTTTTGCAAGCAAATCCAATGATTACTGCTAGGCAGTTATAGCTTTGGCAGTGGACCCTGCTAATTTTTAGAGTTAGAAATGGAGCCCCAGGCTTAAGGTGTCTGACTCAATACAAAGGAGGCTGAGTTTGTTCCAGAGAAACTGAAGCATTGAAAATAATGGAGAGACTTGTGAGTGGCAGACCTACAGGATCACTAGCATCTTAGCAAATCTGACAGTGAGTTGGAAGTTGAATTACCCCTCCTTTGCAATGGGCTGAGATATGAGAATAATGACATTTTCTTTCTAGGCCAGAACAAGACAAAAGATGAAAAAATTATAAAGGATTTCATGGTGTATGAGTTAGGAAAATGATGGTTAAGTAGGAAAGAAAAATGGAAAAAACATTTTTGATTTGACATATTAATAGGAAGCAGCTTAACTCAATGTCGGCTATTTCTCTTCCTAATCAGTTTGTTTTTAGTATAAGATGGTATGTTAGGTGGAAACTTCTTTAGTTTTAAAATATGCTCCCAAGGTTAAACATTTGTAATTTGTCAGTGATGTTAGTGGTCAAGAGTACTTGATAGAATTCTTTTATAAATATCGCTTTTGTAAAAACATCAGAGTAAAACAATAACTAACTGTTTGTAAATAATCAGAGATTTAAAAATTCCCATGGTTAAAAATGTGATGACAGTTTATTATAATGGATTTGACAAGTAAATTTGATTATTTCTATGACACACTGCATTTTAATATAATAACAAAGATTATGACTAAATATTATGCCAGGACATAGCAGATTTCTAAAAATTTTATATAATTTTTCAATACATTAATAATGCTCATCCACACAAATATAATCTAATCAAGATTTGATATTACTTCATATATGATAATGCTTTCCATCAAATAACCATGGTTAGTTTAACATCTCTCTTTTTATAAGGAGGAGAATAAATTCTTTGAGATTTTCAAGGAAACTTATAGAAAATCCCAAATTTAGTTCTAGGTCAAAAATACTTTATTTATAATTTGATTTTGAGAAGTTAGCAAAAAAACAAATAAATAATAATTTAGGTCACAACTAAATAGGATCACAGGCCATTAAGAAACCATACTTAATTATCTATTTAATCAAAGTCATAATGAAAGAGTTTAAAGGCAAATATAGAACGTTACATAGTTGTGAGTAAAACTTAGCTCTTTTAAAATTGAGAAGACCCAGTTTTCTTAAATACTTCATGGCCTGATGATAAAGACAACATGAAGCATAGGAAATTATTTTGATGAAAAAAAATATTTGCTTTCTAGGCAGATCAATTAAAAGGTAAAGGAAAACCCTTTACAATCTCTTGTCAAGAGCAGATCAATAGTCTAAGAAAACTTTGTCCTTTTAGCAGATGAAAAAATTAAATTTTAGTTTTACACAAGTACATTATCCATATTAATGCTTTAAAAAATACCTTATAATCAATTCATTCCATTTGAACCACATTCTCTATACAAGGTAAATTCTCTTTTTTCAACTTTTTGGTTTGTCCTTTTTTTTTTTTTTTTTCTCATTTCTAAACAATCAGTTGACTTTAGGACAAAATTACTTTTTCCTTGACAAAAATACATCTCCATACTTTATACCATCTCTTAGCCAAGAACACATTCTATTTTTGTTCCATACAGAGTTGTTTCTCTTATTATTTCTAGTAGTTTTGATTACTTATATTAATTAAAACTCTTAAAATTTAAGAATATTAATTTCTAATAAAATCTATGAAGTAATCAATTGTGAACTTTCTGTTACACCGGAATTTCTGAAGGGTGGCAAATTGATAAATACATTTATAGTTTCTAGAAGTATATTCCACTTCATAGTAAAAGTGTTAATGTGGCACAAAACATGTTTGCAAATAGAACCAAATTCAGTAATTATTATTTCAGTATTTTCTCTTATTCGGATCTAGATACTTATCTAGATACTCAATGAATATCCATTATTAACTTAACTCTGTATGACTTTAAAATTTTAAGTTACTAAAAATATTTTAAAAACTATGTTTGAGTAGACATACTGTTATTGCTGGGGTAATGTGAAATCTGGTATCACCCCAGTGGCATGGGGTTGGTGGTGTGGCGTCCCTCAGTTCTTCCCCACTGATGCAGTAAAGAATTACAGGTCAGAGAGATTTAGAAGAAATAAGATTTATTGAAAGTACATTTTAGAAGGAGACAGGCCGTGCTAAGGAAGGCTGCAGCTCTGTAGAATTTGAGAGGTGAAAAGATAAAAGAAATGAAAGACAGAGTACACTTCAAGGGAGGAGTGGATTTTCAGCCAAGAGAGCTGTAACAACCCAGAAGTGGGAAGGTCTGTTTACATTTGAGCAGTGATGGGAGGTCCTAGATGATCTGTATATGAGGTTACCTTGACTGACAGCTGGCTGCTATATAACACTTTGCCTACTGCACATGTGCTTACCCAGAATTCAGTCTCTTATAATTAGATTCATGAACTTCCAGGCATAGTCATGATATCATAATGATGGTATAATGAGGCTGAGGTTGTGGGTAAGTTAGGGTAGTACTTTCTGAGCACGTGTTTGTGGCTGGTTTAGCCTGCAGCTTTTATGGCCTTTGTGTTCTAGGATTTGGGGTAATTTATAACCCTAAAAGGGATGTGTTTCTGGGAAGTCCTTAAGGAAGGTCTTTAAGGGAAGTTTCTATGGTTACAGAACTGGGCCTTTGCTCCTGTCGCTCATGACTAACTACCTAACAACATCACAGGCATAATTATGGCTGAAAATAATATTTATAAACTTTTAGCTTATTTATATTTAATTTACTTGTTCCTAACAAATATGTTTAGATTACTTGTGAAAAATTTATGAGACATTAATCAACTAGCCATTATTTTAAGTTAACTTTAATGTAGGGAGGAGGCAAGAGAACTAAAATGTTAATCAAGCTACATTTATAGACTGCAATATGCTTATCAGCCTTGTAGCCAAGCCAGGAGGACACCTTCAGAACAAAAAAAAAAAAAAAAAAATTTCTACTGGGATTGCTAACAACCCATTCCCCATACCTGTGGAAGGGGAAAGAGGAACAACAGAGTCTTTAAGTGGTGCCCTGCACAAAATAAAATTGTTTATTCCTTGTGGCTAAAACCATAAGGAACCTGTAAAGTCCAGGAACAGCCAACAGGCCTTTTGTTCTACATATTCTGCTTCATATTCATTCTGGTTACCTTTTCATGCTACATACTTTTCCTTTTCCTCACTGTATGTCCATATCAAAGGAAATGGAAATGAAAGGATATAAACTGAATTCCCCAACACTCAGGGTCCCTCTCACTGTCTTTCCGTATTCTTTACTCTGTCTCTCTCACTGTCCTCATCTCTCTTAGTCACTCTCACTCTGCCTCTGAGAGGAGACCACCCTCTGTCCTTGGAGTGCTAATCTCTTTTCTAATAAACTTTCCTTTTGACTCTAACTTTGGCATGTGTGTTGAATTCTTTCTATACTCTTCGCCAAAGGACTCTCTTCTTCTCTCAATATAGAACTTGTTCTCCCCACAACTCATGCAAATTTGTCCTGTCCTGCATCACCTTTATTGTAGATCAGTTGTGTAGCAGAGATGACATAAGGTTATTTGGCTTTTAGTAAGCCTTGGGAGAATAAAAGTTGTATGTCTGCATTATATTTAAAGCTGATAACTCCAAAGACATGCCAGTTTTAATTAAATCAACAAACTTAAACTAACTTTTATTTACTGAAGAGTATCCTAGACCAAGTGAACTTGAAAAATGTGTGGATTAGATTCTATATTTCTGAGAGTGTACTTAATTTATATAATTTCCTTTAAGCTAATTCAATAAAACTCTTTATAAATTACTTTTGAAATCTATCCAGAGGGGGGAAACATTATATGTTCATAAGATGCATACAAAGACATACAAAAACATACAAAATAATGCAAACAGAGATCTACAGCTTTTATTTTAAAATTTTAGTGATGATACAGGTACAATAATGCAAAACTCACTAGTTTATAAAAGAACAGTTAGACCCAAGTTGTGTTATTGGCAAATGAAATAAGTAAGTTAATGTTACCTGCTGAGATGGCTGAAATTTTACCTTATATTTTGGCAAAAACCTTTAAGATTTTTTATTCATCTAGTTTGTAAGTAGCCTTTCTTCCTTTCTTCCTTCCTTCCTTCCTTCCTTCCTTCCTTCCTTCCTTCCTTCCTTCCTTTCTTCCTTCCTTCTTTCCTTCCTCTCTCTCTCTCTCTCTCTCTCTCTTTCTTTCTTTCTTCCTTTCTTTCTTTTTTCTTCTGGTAAAAGTTAACTTTATAAAATAGAAATCAAAGAGATAGTATATTTATAGAAAAGACTGGATAGAACCCTTATATTTAAAATTACAGGGAAAAAAATGCAAATTTCTCCAATATGGACTTCTGTTTCCCAAGTCCAGATCTTTTACAATGCCTGCAAGCCTTCTAAGATAAATAGGGAAAGTTTGGGGATTGCTAAAAAGGCAGATGAGCTTTGGATTGCTTCTAGAGTTGCATATACGTTCTTGTAAAAGACTCAATTTACAAGACAACAGTTGTTTTTTATTCCTCAAAGAATTGGATTTCATCTGAATGATAGAAATGTGCTGATTTAGCCATCCAACAAAATTACTTCCAAAATTGTTTCTTTTTTCAAGGAGATCTTCAACTAAGATGGAAATCAAAAGATTCTTATGTTCTGGATTTAGAACTGTTTGTCTTTGGAATGTTTTCTTTTTCTCTAGAAACAGTTTTATTTTAGCTCAGGGGAGAAGTCCTAAAAATAGTTTCTATCAGGTGTTAAACATTAGTTTCCAATTTGGGCAACTTCTTAACCATAGAGCTCTTTTACAAATTATTTCAAAAAAAATTATTTTAAATATTTTTTCAAGTTTTAAGCTGAAAAAATAGTAAACATTCCTCGCAGTATTAAAAGCCCCATGAATGCAAGTGATAGTCCCAAAGACACTGCAAAAGATAGTATGCTCCCATGATCCAGAGACACTGCCAAAGACAGCAAAAAAAAAAAAAAAGTTTAGATGATTCCCATGAGACCTAGTAATGATCAATAGTACCCTAGCCACAAATGGAGTGTAACTCACATTTCTCTCTAGCTATACTGATGAGGCTCCCACACTGATGTTTGCCAAGCCAGGACAGAAAATGGGACCAAAGAAAGGCAATAGCTGTCTCTAAGAGAGAAAATAATAGGTAATCAATAGGTACACCAAAAATTAAATTTAAAAGAGTCTGAATCTGAAAAAAAAAAAGACAAAGTAAATTTTATATTCCTCTCTCAACACAGCACTACAGAGATCTGGGAGAGTTGAGAGTTACTTTCATAAAGTAAAAAATTCTTACCCTTTTCTGTCTTCTGCTAGTTTTCTAGGATTCAATTTGCAGGCTTCAGAGGAAGTAATGTTTAAAATAGACAGTATATTTTAGTATCTACCAGAATTTGTCTAGGTTTTCCATTAAATTTAATTATAGCTTCCCCTTGAGTGTTTAAGGGAATAACTGGTAGCAGTTTACTAGAGAATTCCTCAGTTTTGTCAATCCGAATAAGAATCCATATGAGGGCCCTCCTTTTGATGCAGGACAGACCAAATTTCCCCAAGTTGGGGGGAGACCAAGCCCTCACAAAAAGAAAATGAAGGTCCTTTGGCAGATAGTGTAGAAAGAATTTAATATATGCAACAAAAGTAAGAGTCAAAAGGAAAGTTTATTAGAAAAGGGATTAACACTCCGTAGAGTGTGGTCTCCTCTCAGAGGCAGAGAGTGAGAAAGACAGTGAGCTAGACAGAATAAAGTCACTGAGAGGGACCCTGAGTGTTCAGAGAATTCAGTTTATATGTCATTCTTTCATTCCAATTTCCTTTGATATGGACATACAGTGAGGAAGGGGAAAGGGAAGGAAAAGAGTATGTAGTGCTAAAAGCCTGCTGGCTGGTACTTCTCAGCTTTTAATCCTTAGGTTCCCCCATAGCTTTAGTCACAAGGAAATGAGTGTTGGTTCCTGTTTCCCCTTCCATGGATGTGGGGAATGGGTTGTTAGCAATCCTAGTAGAAATCTTCCTTTGTTCCACAGATGTGGTCCTGTCCTGGCTGCAGGGCTGATCAGAATATTGCAGTCTCTGATCGTGGCTTGATTAACATTTTCATTCTCTTGCCTCCTCCCTATATTACTTTGAAGTTAGATATGGGGACATTTCCGTTGATGTCATAGGATTTGCATAAAACCTTCAAGAACAATCTCTTTTTTTAAGTATCTGGGTTGATTAAAAATAAGACATTAATTTCTGGGCCATTGTATGATGATGGCTCATAGGTGAGTGCAGTGGGTCCATGTGTGGTTTTAGATTTCTGGCCTTAGAGCTGTTGCAACTATAAGGTCACAAACTTGTCAGACTTTTGCTTACAGTCTTTTGCCACTTTAGATTGAGAAGGCAATTCAGACAGAGAATTAGTAGACTACGAGTGCTCATGTAAAGAAGGATAAAGGAGAGTAGTAGAAGTCACATCGGTCTTACAGTCTTGTTTTAGGTATCTCTTGTGTCTTTAATTTTTTCATTAGCTTTTTGTAATAAATATTTCAATAGAGCTATTTTTGAATTTTGATAGCTTTTGAAGGCTTCTGAATACCAATTAAATCTCATTCTGGTTGTTTGATTTGTAAACACTTGCTTTCAAGCTCTCTTCTTAAATAAACAGCCTTGTTTAATTTGAAAGTTCCCCATAATGGCTATTGTAATTCTAGGTTGTCTTGCAAAGATTTTGCCATTTTAATAGATATCTACATTTCTTGAACCATTCTTAGACATAAAATAAGCAGGTATGCCAGAAAGTGGAGTGCTCAATTTATTGAAACTTGAGGATGCCATTTCTTTAGCTAAGCCTTGAGTTTCTTGAAGCCAAATTAATACCTAAGAGGGATATGCCATTGGGTTGGGGATTTTATGGTGTTTTATAGTGTACCTCATTGTACAGAAATTTTTCGATGTTGACAGATGACCTAATTATCAATCTAACACATTCTGCGAACTACTTACCATAGTGAAGGAGTCTTAAATTTAGATAGCAAGTGCTCTAACAGCTTTTAAGTGCTCAAGCCATGCCCACTAATTTTGCAGCTTTGGTTTCTGAGACTCTCATTGACAATAGTCTTATTTTTCCTTCTACTAGAAGATTGCTTTATAGTGGCAGATGCCCTACTGGCTTTTAATAATATGGCTTGTACCCACTTAAATTTTGATGTACCATTGGTCAAAACCGTCCAAATTGTATGTCTTAATTTATTTACCCAAGTCCCACAGCAGTTTATGCTGTGGATTTATCTCAAGACTCTTGTGAGTTTCCTAATGGCTGCTACCCATCATGGACATTGGGATACTTTCTTTGAGATTTTTCTAATGGCTGACACCCTGCTTTCTTTAGATTGAGAAGTATCTATTTTTTTACTTATTGAAATAATTCTTCCTAATTTAACCAGTTGTAATGTTTCTGGTTGCTTGTATACAGTTCCTGAGACATGTACCTGCCAATGGTGTATATTTTGTAAATGAAGTTGGCCACAAACCCAAGCATTGTGGCCCATCAAGTTTTCACTGTGAAAAACTGGAGGCTCTCACACCTCAATTTTCTACTCAGAAGGATTAGAATGAACAAGCTTAAAGAGCTCAGAACATAAAATAAGAAGAGCTTATACCCAAGAGAAGTTTACTGGAGATCCCAGAGAGCAGCTGAAGAAGCAGCAAACCAAAAGGGTTCTGTAGGTACCTTTACCTGCATCTAGGAGCTATCCGTGGAATCTTCCACATCTGTCTTTAGATCCCACTTTAGTCACCAAAACTTTCAAATGCCAAAAATAAAACAATTTAGTGACTAATTTAATATCCTTTATTCAAAGGAAAACAACCTATGGATTGGGGGAACACACTGCTTCACAAGTGGTGGAGCACTCTTCCCAATAAATGTTTGGGTAAGAGGAAGTTTATAGAGTGCTAGAAGCAGCAATATGAAGACAGGGCATGATTATAGATTTTGATTATATCTATAGATCCCAGAGTTGGCTTGGAGTTTGGGTATTGGCTGACTGGATTTACTGCCTTTTTGGTCAAGCAAAACATTTACAGAAACCTAAAGTTTGGTTTGCTGATGTGGCATCATCAGGAGTGGCTCCATTTTGGGCCTAGAAATTTATTTCAACAACATGCATGACTTAAAATATCTACTAATTAAAAGATGTAGCAAATGTTATATAATCTATTGACTATTAATGAGAAAAGTTCATGTAAACACTGAAAGAAAGTGCTGCTATTTATTTATTTGTACTCATTGTTTAAATAAAAATTTGGAAATTAATCTTTTTATCTATTTATTTTTATAAATTTCTTCTGCCCATGGAGGCTTAACTGCTATTAGAATCATTTTCCTGCTATGGTCAGTGAAAAAAAAAAAAAACACAAAAAAAGTCTAAACATAGAATAGCAACTATAATTTTGGGGGCATTGAGAAAAAAGTAACTATGATCATTTTTAGCTTTATTAAGATCACTGATTACTTTCTTTTCATAAGCTCTCTGCTGGGTGCTGGGAGTAAAAGAGAATTACAGATGAGGTTAGCCCTACAATTTCCCTAGCAATTTCTAAGAAGACAGTGCCCAGAGTTTGGTTCAGAGGATGTACCTCAAGACAAATGGCAAAAGATCTACATAGGAGAATATCAGAGGGAGGGAGGGATGGGGAGTGGGGAGAGACAGAGAGAGAGAGAGAGAGAGAGAGAGAGAGAGAGAGAGGCATCCCTGAAGTCTTTGGCTAAATATTAATTTGGGCATAGCTGAGAGAAAACTATTCAAGGGAAGTTGAACAAAACACTTATAAAGAGATCTAACCATTAATACATTTCTCTCATGTTTGGTATAGTTCATGTTTCTACCTGCTATACTTGAGTCTGTAATGCACTGAAATTGGGTAGCATCTGCAGAAGGGTCATGACCTAGTGTGGGAGTAAATTATTCATGGAGAAAGGGCTTCTTGGTGCCCTCTATAAAAATACTTTAAACTAATCTGAAAACAAATCAAAGAAATCTGCATTTTACTTACTTACTTACTTTTACTTATTTAACTATTTATTTAAAGTTTAGTAGGTATATAATATTATATTAGTTTCAAGTGTACTACATAGTGATTGGACATTTATATATTTTACGATGTGCTCACAATACTAACTCTAGTAACTATCTGTCACCATTCAAAGTCATCGCACCATTATTGACTATATTCCCATTCACAGTTTTCACCCATTCCCCCTTCCCCACCCTCCTGGCAACGATTAGTTTATTCTTTGTTTCCATGAGTTTGTTTTTGTTTTGTTTTGTTCGTTCGTATGATTTTGAAAAAATTCCACATATAAGTGAAATCATGAAGTATTTATTTTTCTCTGTCTCTGTAATTTTACTTAGAATGATACCCTCTAGGTCTATCTGTGTTATCACAAAATGGCAGAATTATATTTTTTTATCGCTTAGTAGTATTCCATATATATATCCTTTTCTTTATCTATTTACCTATCAGTGGACATCTAGGTTGCTTTTATATCTTGGCTATTATAAATAATACTGCAATGAACATAGGGGCAAGTATATCTTTTTG
Organism: Pteropus vampyrus; assembly: GCF_000151845.1. Taxonomy (NCBI): domain Eukaryota; kingdom Metazoa; phylum Chordata; class Mammalia; order Chiroptera; family Pteropodidae; genus Pteropus; species Pteropus vampyrus. Next base: position 6,546,543 of record NW_011888844.1, on the reverse strand, counting down.
AATAAGTGTTTTTCTTGT
>NW_011888844.1:6543919-6545480 GCF_000151845.1 Pteropus vampyrus | reverse complement strand
GGGGGAGGGTAGGAGGGAGTGAATTTTATTTTTACTTTAGACACTTTTTTAAAGGTAATTTGTAACACTCTATGATAAAAGGCCAAAACATTGTACAAAATATCAATTTCCCTTAGCTGTAACCAAGGTCACATACTAGGCCAAGTGGGCTATAAATGTTATATACAATTTGACATATAATGAAATGCTGAAAAATTTTCCACATACTCCAGAGCCCCCTTCCTTTTATACCCCTAAATTTCTTTTCACTTCACCCGTTGTACAAAAAAAATGTGCCAAGTGTTAGCTCATCAGAGTCTCTCCAACTAGTCTGGCTACAGAATTAATAAAACAGCAAACTATCAGCTGTGTATGCATATGTGTGTCTGGAAATTTTCAGCTGCCCCACAATTTGTGGCTATCCTTATTCTCTATAGCATGCCAGCTATTTTGCCTTCCCACTTGGCAGGTAAAAAGAAAATTTCTATTATTAATCATCTACTGAATATCTAACATGAATTACCTGGAGAGATGGGCATGTATAACCTAACATTTGTTTGTATTGGAGTTGTTTAGCTGGGTGTATCTCTCTGCCTCACACACATTAGGTATTATTTACTCTACTATACAATATCAGAGAGACAGTAGGGTTTAGATAGGGACAAAGGGACAAAACTGGAGCCCAATAAACCTGAGATTGAATCTTGGTTTGGGTCCTCGCTGGCTGTGTGACCTTAGATACAACTTCTCTGAGTGCTTGTTCACATATATGTAAATGGGGCCAATGACACTTTCCTAGGTGGGAGTAAGCATTAGGGTACTTAACCTAGTCCTTGCATATTGTGAGTAAATAATAAATGGTAATTATTATTACAACTATTTTCATTATTTATGAAAGTACTCTAAAAAGTCACCTTTCTTTTATGATTCATGCATTTTGAGGAGTGGGAGAGTCATATTTAGTAAATATTCTTGACCTCACTCTGCTCTAGGAACTTATATTTTCTTCTAAAAGTTTTAAAGCTTTGTTTTTTCACATTTGCTTCTTTAATGTATCTAAAATTCATTTTTACGTGTGAAGTAGAAATTCAATTTTTCTCATTTGAATAATAATTGTCATAGCTCCCTTTTTAAAAGCATTTTATTTTATTTTATTGTTAGTTTCACTTATACAGTACATTGGTTAGACATTTATATAGTTTATGAAGCGATACCCCGATTATTTTATCACCCCTCTGGCTCTACATATAGCTATTACATTACTGTTGACTACATTCCCTATGCCATGTTCCCCATCCCCGTGATCATCTATGAACTATTAATTTGTACTTCTTTAACTGTTCACTTCTTTCTCTCAGCCCCTATACTCCCTTCACCTCTGGCAGTCACCAGATTGTCCTCTGTATTTGTATCTGTTTTTGATTAGTTTATTCTTTTTGTTCCTTAGATTCCACACGTAAGTGAAATCATATGGCATTTATTTTTCTATGTCTGACTTATTTTGCTCAGCATAATAAACTCTAGGTCCATCCATGTTGTTATGAATGGTAGGATATCATTTTTAAGGCTGAGTAATATTCCA
>NW_011888844.1:6522169-6543301 GCF_000151845.1 Pteropus vampyrus | reverse complement strand
AATATCGGAGAGTTTACTGCCTATATTTTCTTGTAGAAGTTTTATGGTTTTGAGTCTTACATTTAAGTCTTTAATCATTTTGAGTTTATTCTTGTATATGCTGTAAGAAGGTGGTTCGGTTTCATTTTATTGCATGTATCTATCCTATTTTCCCAACATCATTTATTGAAGAGATTGTCTTTATCTCATTGCATATTTTTTTCATTCTTTGTAATATATTAAATACCGTGTAGGCATGGATTTATTGCTGGGCTCTCTATTCTATTCCATTGTTCAATGTACTTATTTTTAGACCAGTACCATGCTCTTTTGATTACTGTAGCCCTCGTAGTATAGTTTGATATCAGGTAGTGTGATATCTTCAGCTTTGTTCTACTTTCTCAAAATCGCCATGGCTATTTAGGATCTCTTATGGCTCCATATATTTTTTAGGATTATTTATTCTATTTCTCTTAAAAATGCCATTGGTATTTTGATAAGATTTAATTGAATCTAGAGATTGTTTTGAGTATACGGCCATTTTAATGATGGTGGCTCTTCCCACCCACAAGTATGGTATATACTTCCATTTATTTGTATCTTCAATTTCTTTTTTCAATGACATAATTTTCTGAGAACAGGGTGTTTACCTCCTTGGTTAATTTGATTCCTAGGTATTTTATTGTTTTTGATGTAATTGTAAATGTGATTGTTTTCTCAATTTCTTTTTCTGAAAGTTCATCATTGGTGTATAAAAATGCAGCTGACTTCTAGATATCAATTTTGTATCCTGCTACATTACTGAATTCATTGATCAGTTCTAATAGTTTCTTTTGGTGGAATCCTTGGGGTTCTCTATACAAAGTATTATGTCATCTGCAAATAATGATAGTTTTACTTCTTTTTCAACTTGGATGTCTTTTTTTCTCTTTCTTATCTGATTGCTGTACCTAAGACTTCCAGCACAATCTTGAACAGAAGTGGTAAAGGTGGTCATTCTTGTCTTGTTTCTGATCATAAGGAAAATACCTTTAGCCTTTCTCTTCTCAGTATGATGTTAGCTGTAGGTGTGTCATATATGGCCTTCATTATATTGAGGTATGTTACCTCTATTCCCACTTTGCTGAAAGTTTTTATCACAAATGGATGTTGAATTTTTTTGAATGCTTTTTCTGTATCTATTGATATGATTTTATGATCTTTAACTTTCAATTTATTAATGTGGTGTATCACATTAATTGATTTGTGGATATTGTACCAACCTTGTATCTCAGAAATACATCTGACTCAATCGTGCTGCATGATATTTTTAATGTATGCTAAATTTGGTTTGTTAATATTTTGTTGAAGATTTTTACATCAATGTCCATAAAGGATAACAGTTTATCATTTTCTTTTTTTGTAATGCCTTTGTCTGGTTTTAGAATCAAGGTAATGGTGGCCTCATAAAGAGAATTAAGGAGACTTCCTTCCTCTTGAACTTTTTGAAATAGTTTGAGAAGAATAGATATCAATTCTTCTTTGAATGTTTGGTAAAATTTGCCTATGAAGCCATCTGTTCCAGGACATTTGTTTTGGGGAGTTTTTTGATTACCGATTCAATTTTGTTTATGGTAAACTATTGGTTTAGATTTTCTGTTTCTTCTTGACTTGGTCTTGAAGGAGTGTATGTTTCTAGGAATGTATCCATTTCTTCTTGATTGTCCAGTTTTTTGGCATATAATTGCTCATAGTATTTTCTTATGATCCTTTGTATTTCTGTGAAGTCCATAGTTACTTCTCTTTCATTTCTGATTTTATATTAAGTGTCTTCTCTCTTTTTTTCCTTACTGAGTCTGATTAAGAGTTTATCAATTTTCTTATCCTTTCAAAGAAACATATTTTGGTACATTAATCTTTTTATTGTTTTTCTAGACTCTGGTTTGTTTATTTCTGCTCTGATCATTATTATTTTCTTTCTTCCACTCACTTTTAGCTATGTTTGGTGTTTTTTATTTTTTTCCTAATTCTTTTTGAGTGTAAGGTTAGGTTGTTTATTTGAACTCTTATTTTTTGAGGTAGGCCTGTATTGCTCTGAATTTCCCTCTTAGGACTGCTTTTGCTGTGTCCCATAGATTTTTAAATCATTGTGTTTTCATTTTCATTTTTCTCTAGGTATCTTTTGATTTCCTCCTTTATCTCTTTGTTAACCCATTCATTGTTTAGTAGCATGTTATTCAGCCTCCATGTGTTCTCTATTTTTCATTTTTTTTTTATAATTGATTTCTAGTTTCATACTATAGTGATTGGAGAAGACGGTTGATATGATTTCAATCTTCTTAAATTTACTGATACTCGTTTTGTGTCCTAACATGTGAGCTATCCTGGAAAATAATCTATGTGCACTTGAGAAGAATATATATTTTGCTGCTTTGAGGTGAAATGCTCTGAAAATGTTTATTAAATCCATCTCATCTAGTACGTTAATTAAGCCTACTGTTTTCTTGTTAATTTTCTGTCTGAAAGGTTTATAAATTGGTGTTAATAGAGTGTTAATGTCTTCTACTATGAGTTTATTTTTGTTGATCTCTCCTTTTATGTTAGTCAATAATTGCTATATGTATGTAGGTGCTCCTATGTTGGGTGTGTATATGTTTACTAAAGTTATGTCCTCTTGATTTATTGATCCTTTTATCATTATGTAACACCCTTCTTTGTCTCTTATTATAGCCTTTGTTTTAAAGTCTATTTTGTCTGATATAAGTATTGCAACCCTGACTTTTTTTTTCCATTTTAATTTGCATGAAATATCTTTTTCCATCCTTTTACTTTCAGTATATGAGTGTGATTTGATCTGAAGTGGGTCTCTTATAGACAGCATTTGCATGATTCTTGTTTTCTTATCAATTTGGCTAACCTATCTCCCTTTTTTTTCCTGGCTTTATTGAAATGTAATAGACAATCAGTTGCTCGTATTTACATTGTACAATTCAATGAGATTTTTAAAAATTATAGCTGGCATACAATACTGTATTAGTTTCATTTGTACAGCATAGTGATTAGAGATCTATATAACTCACAAAGTGATCACTCCACTAAATCTAGTACCCTTCTTCCCCCTACATATTTATTACAACATTATTAACTATTTTTCTTATGCTAAATTTTATATTTTCCTGTCTATTTTGTAACTATCCATTTGTACTTCTTAATCTCTTTGCCCTTCTTCATTGCCCCACCAAACCCCCTCCCATTTAGTAGCCCACAAAATATTCTCTGTACCTATGAGTTCATTTCCATTTTGTTGTTGTTGTTGTTTGTTTTGTTTTTTAGATTCCACATGTATGTGAAATCATGCAATATTTTTCTTTTCTTATCTGACTTACTTCATTCAGCCCAATACCTTTTAGGTCCATCAAGGCAATATCTTTTTCCATTCCTTTCCTTTTAGTCTGTGTGTCTTTTAATCTGAAGTGAGTCTTTTACAGACAACATATGCAGAGATTTTATTATCTCATCCATTCAGCTACTCAATCTTTTGATTGAAACACTTATTTTTTTTTTTTTTCCGTTTGAGGTACTTATTGATAGGAATGTAGTTATTACCATTCTTTATTCATGTTTTTTTTTTCCTCCTCTCTAATTCTCCCCTCCCTCCACTTGCACCCCTGACCTATGGATGTTGCTGTTTCCCCTTAAGAACTGGATCTCTGAAGATGGGGCATCTCCTCCCACAGGCTCGTGGTGTTCACCCAGGGCCTGGTGCACCTGGGGCCTGGCACACCCGGGGTATGTTTCATGGCTCCTGCACCAGAGATCTGCGTCTCATAGTAAAGACCAAATACTTCCCACAGACTCCGAAAAACCAGAAACTTATTTCCTTTTGCAACACTGTATGCCACAATATAAACTTCCTTATGGGGAAATTTGGTCTATTAATGGGAGCATTGAGTATAACACCATACTCCAATTAGACCTCTATTGCAAATGGCAGGGTAAATGAACAAAGATTCTTTATGTTCAAGCCTTATTCTTACTTCAAGAAAATGATTCCTTCTTGCAGAAATCTAAATTAACAATTTTAGTTTTCCTTCATACTAACAAGTCTTCCCCTTCTGAGTTTACTTTGGCCAAACTGCTGGTTCCTTCTACTCCTTCCACTACTACTTCCTCCATACCCAGGGAAATCTCCTCTACCACCTAAAGCTTTCTCTTTATCTTCTTGAAAATTTTGTCCTCTGGCAGAAGCTCCTGGAGGAGAATCCGAACCCCAATTTGTCCACAAACCATTTTCATTTGTAGAACTTAAGTAGATCAAAGCAGACTTGAGAAGATATTCTGACAACTCCGATAGGTTTATTGATACCTTCCAACATATTACACTTGTCTATGACTTAACTTGGAAGGAAACAATAATTATTCTGAGACAAACCTTATCAGATACTGAACAGGAAAGAATTTTATGAGAGTCCAGAAAGTATGTCAATAGCCTTCATCTATCTAATCCCCATTGAAGAAACAGCTGTCTTTCCTGTAGATCCTGGGTTGGATTATAACAGCTCCGCTGAGAAATGAGAAAGAGATCATTTTGTTGTACGCATTAAGGCTGGGCTTAAGGAAGGATGGCAAAAGGTCATCAGCTATACAAAAGTAACAGCAATCGCCCAAGACTCTGGAGAAAATCCTATAGGCTTTTTGTAGAGGCTCCAGGAAGCCCTCATTAAATATACTAACTTAGAATTAAGCTCTTATGAGGGCCAAGCCATTTTAAAGGACAAATTCATAACCCAGTTAGCTCCTGACATTAAGAGGAAGCTCCAAAAGATTATTCAGGAGCCCAGAATCACTTTAGACGAGATGCTAACCACTGCAACCACTGTGTTTATAACCGTGACCAGGTGTTAGAGGCCAGGCTCAGAATAAGGAACAAAGGAGGGATACTTGGCATGCCCAAATGTTAGTGGCCCTTCAAGGCCAATCTCAGTCCAGGTCCATAAGTACCTCACTCTCAATGGCAAAAAACTCATCCAAGTATGCCATCTACTGTGTACTTGGCTACTGGGCCAAAGAGTGCCCAACAAGGAAAAGCCTCCCAAATCTGCTTGATATAAAATGTCAGCAGCTTGGTCATTGAATTGCTTTCTGCCTCTCAAGTAGAAAGAGCCCCGGGTCAGAGCCAGCCACAGGCTTCCAAATGGTTACTCCGGACTGAAGAGGCACCATCCAGTCAGCTCTACCACAGAAGATTTCCATTATTGGAGTGGAGCCAAGGGTACAAATGGACATGGCAAGTAGGACTATTACTTTTCTTTTGAATACAGTGGCTACCTACTCTGTCTTTACTTCTTTCTCTGGACCCTTCTCACAGACCTGCACTATCTGTGAGCCAATTTCACAATATTTCACTCCACCTTTATGTTGCTTATGGGATGGGTATTCATTTACTCAAGCCTTTCTTCCTATGCTGGAATGCCCAAGTCCACTTTTAGGTTGAGACATCCTATATAGGCTAGGAACCAAGATTACTTTAGGAGGCACCTAAACCTCCTCTCCCTCACAAATGTTCTTATTATTAGAGGAATCTAAGATCTTCCCCAGTTCAGAAACTTGGGAGGTCCGTATCAACCCTATAGTCTAGGATCAAGGCATTCTTGGAAGACCTAAAACAGCTATTCCTGTTGTAATCATCCTAAAAGAGCCTTCTCATTTCCCTAATCAGAAACAGTTCCCATAAATTCTGAAACTAAACAAAGTCTCCAACATATAATATCAAAGTTTTTAAAACATGGACTTTTGTTCCTACTAATTCTCCCTGTAACACCCCTATTTTACCTATTAAGAAGAAAGATGGGACTTACTGTCTTATACAAGACTTAAGAACAATCAATGAAGCGGTGATATCTTTATACTCAGTAGTCCCTAACCCCTATATTCTACTTGTAACCATACCCCCAGACACCAATTGGTTCACTACTTTAAATTTAAAAGATGCATTATTTTCTATTCTTCTCAGCCCACCATCTCAGTTTCTCTTTGCCTCTGAATGAGACTCTCCTAACGGGGTCCACCGGCAGTTGACTTGGACAGTACTTCTCCAAATATTCTGAGACAGTCCTCATCATTTTGGACAAGCCTTAGCTAATGACTTACAAGATTTACAACATGAAGGAGAATCCATTTTATAGTGTGTAGATGACTTCCTACTTTGCTCTTCTACTTGAGACAAAGCTATAGAACATGCCATTCAGACTTTACATTTCTTAGCCACCTGAGGCTACAAGGTTTCTCATTCCGAGGCCCAATAAGTCCAACAAAAGGTCACCTTTTGGGGGGGTCACACTGACTCCCAGCACCCAGATTCTATTCTCAGAAAAGGTATAAGGAATTGCATAATTACTAGACCCAACCACTCAAAAACAACTTAAGAGTACTTTTAGGACTCATTGGATACTGTAGGCTTTGGATTCCCAACTACAGGCTAATAGTCCAATCTCTATATGACAGATTAAAGGAAAAACATAACTCAATTTCTCTCCAATGGGGATGCTCCCAGTGGGAGGCCATTCAACAACTTAAAGATTTACTCATCAGAACCTCTGCTTTAGAACTCTCCAATCCATCTAAGCCTTTTCAACTTTATATTCAAGAAAGAAATGACATTGCTCTTGGGATCCTTACTCAACTGTTAGGGTCCACTCATCAATCTATAGGCTACTTATAAAAATGATTAGATACCATTACTCGAGGGTGGCCTGCTTGTCTAAGAATCCTAGGAGCTCTTTCTCTTCTTGAAGAGGCTTTTAAGTTCACTCTTAGAGCTCCTATCCAAATTTATACAAACCATCAAGTTTCAAGTTTATTACAAGACAATAGTCACCATTAGTCGTCTGAAAGCAGACTCCTGAGACATCAGGCTTTTAGAAAACCCTGATACAACTATATTTACTTGTGGACTTTAAATTCAGCAACCTTATTACCATCACCTGACAAAGATACTCCTTTTCATTCCTATCAAGATCTCTTTTCTATAGCTCCAGAGCCGACTTAACAGATCAACTGCTAGAGAACCCTGATGACATCTGGTTCACAGATGGGAGTAGTTTCATGGAAGAGGTAAAAAGAGAGCAGGATATTTAGTTATCTCCCTCCATGACCTCATAGAAGCACAACCATTATCTATCGATACTACTCGGCTTGCAGAATTAGTTGCTCTTATTAGATCCCTAGAACTAGCAAAGGGAAAAAAAAAAAAGTACAGACTCCAAATATGCTTTCCTAGTACTTCATGCCCATGCAGCCATTTGGTAAGAATGGGAGTATCTCACTCCTTGAGATAGCCCCATTAAATATGCTTCTCAAATCAACAACTTCTAAGAGGCTCTCCAATTACCTCAACCGGTAGCTGTAGGACACTGCCGAGTACATCAAAAAGGGACTCAGAAGTTGCCTAAGAAAACCAAGCTGCAGATGCAGTCACCAAAAAAGGCAGGCTTACAAGAACCTCCCCTTCAGAAAGCCCTAATACCTATCCCCAGTCCTCTTCTAACTCCTAGATACTCTAAAGAAGAGGAAACTTGGGCCACCCAAAAAGGATTTCAATCTACATCTTTTGGATGGTTACAAGAGGAAGAAATCCTCTGCCTTCTTCAGAGTCTTCAATGGAAATTAATAAAATTCCTACATGACTCTACCCATTTAGGAAGAGAAGCTCTTTCCTCCATAGATTCCAGAGTGTTTAAGGGGAAGGGACTCTCTAAAACTATTGAACACGTTACACTGGCTTGCTCTACTTGTTTTATTAATAACCCACAGGGGGCCCAAAAACCATCCTTAGTTCAACCAGCTCAATAACATGGTATTTTTCCAGAAGAAGATTGACAAATAGATTTCACCCATATGCCTCCTTCTCGGAACTTCAAATACCTTTTCATTGATACCTTTTCATTGATACCTTTACAGGCTAGATTGAAGCTTTCACTACTCAGACTGAAAAGGTTTCAGAGGTAGCCAAGAAACTATTTGTGTGGAGAAAGAAAGATAATAATCAGGCTCCCTCCCATACCTGTAGCTAACTACCAAGCAGAAGAAAACTCAGCACTTCTCCCCTTATGTAACCATGTGCCTGGTACGTGTGTGTGTGGGCTTCCATCATCTGGCAGTGTGCCACTATTGTTTAACCTTTGTATAAAAGGTGTCACTGCCATGCGGGGCTGATGGTGCCATGCCGTTATGGGAGAACTGCCGCCCTGTGAGGCAGGCTGTGCCTTTGCTGAAATAAAGAGTTATGTCACAGTTGCTTATGGCTCCCTGCATTTTCTTCCAACTGCCCGAGTCTCGTACCCCTTATCTCAGAACCGCCAATCTGCACCAACACACTATTACATGAGATTATACCCAGATTTGGCCTTCCCTTCTCGCTCCAAAATGACAATGGGCCAACTTTTACATTTTATAACACTGACTATTTTGAAGGCCTTAGGAATCAAATATCATTTTCATTGTTCATGGAGACCTCAATCATCCATTAAGGGTGAAAGAGCTAATCAATTCCTCAAGGTCACTATTCGGAAATTCATCCAAGAAGTCTTCATAAACTGGTTAGAAGCCTTACCAATTGCTTTTCTTTATACTAGGTTTGAGAGAGTAAGAGGAGGCATCTGAAAAATGCAAAGGAAAGGGCTTTCAGAAATGACCAACTCAGCTGGTTAAAATCTATTCCTGACTGCCCTCTTTCCCCTCTCCAGGACACTCCAGCTAACATGTTTTTCCATAGCTATCTCCCCTACCTCAAGGACTCTATAGCTCGCATCTGTTGATTCATAGCTTGCTATACAACTAATGCTCTTCCTTATCTCTGTAGCTGTGTAGGAACAATAAGACTGTGTAAAACTGCTTGTTTTGTTACAATCGGGGCTCAGCCTTTGGATAGGAAACTGCTGAGCTAGTGCCAGCATCAATAAGTGCTACTTTCTGCTTATAGCCCCAGTGTCCCATCTTTCCAAGAATCCTATAACAGTGTTGATAACGCTAAGGTCACGGGTTCTACAAGGCAAAATGACCTGTAAATGAATATGACCAGTGGTCTGGAAATTCCTCCCCACTTGTAGCTCCCCATTCGAAGCTCCCCCTCCCATTCTGAGTTGTGACACACACATGAAACCTCAGACAAAGGAATCATGTGCCCCTTGCATGGACACTGCAGAGGTAATATAAGCTATAATAAATCTAACCAAGGGGAGCTCGTGCATGGTGTTGTTAACCCCATGCGCTCCATTGGCCAATAAATTCTCCTTATAACAAAGTTGTCTGAGCATCCAAATTCCTCCATCGGGTTTTGCTTCCTGCAACAGGTTATTTTCAAATGCAGCACTAGGACTGAGCCCTTTTGAGGCCTTAAATGGAAGGCCATTCTTACATTCAGACCTATTATTAGATACTGATTCCATAGCTTTAGGCTCTTATATTAAGTCAATTAATCAATTCCAACAAGCCCTAAAGGACTATGGAATTGCTATCAAACTCCAAGAGATAAAGAATTCTCCTTTATATCCTCCTGGCACTAAAGTATTAATTAAGGTTTACAAGGATAATTCTCCAGCCTTGCAACTATAGCCAGTTTGAAAGGGACCTTACCTTGTTCTTCTATCTTCCCCAAATGCAGTAAAAGTCCCTGGAATTTCCAGTTGGATTCACCATTCTCAAGTCAAACCTTACTTCGAGCATCCAGAGACTTCTTCAGCAGACTCTACTTACACCTGAGAATCAATAGAAGGCCTGAAATATCTTTTCAAGAAAGAGAAACCAGGATGAGTTTTATATTTTTTCTAATTATCTCTACTTCCTTTTTAATTTTTGCTGTGGCTTTTCCAATCCCACTTACACCTTATTAATTAGCTAATCGAACTGTATCGCTTCTTAAGATTTCTCAGCCTTGCTCGTTATGCCTTTCTACCAAAAGCTGTGGGTGGGTTACCCCAGCCCCCGATTATCTATGGGCCACCCTCCTAGCACCTTTATCTGCCACTTCTTTTTCAACTTTAGTATGGGGATACAAGGCCAACTTGCATATAAAACATGTTCCGTACGAAAGCCAAATTCAACCCTTTTTTGCTAATCCCGTTTATGCCCCCTCCAGAATAATATTCTCCTTTCTTAATAAGGGGGATCAGATTACCTTTCCTTTTTGTATTCTTAGTGAATCCTCATCAGGCCTTTCTCTTGGCAGACTTTCCTCCTTGTAATGCCCACTAATGTTCTCAATTCGCCCTCAAAGCCTTAGGGATATGGGAGCAGAACTTTCATTAATTGATGGCCAATTGAACTCAGTTCCTAATACACTTCTTACCTCTAAGGCCACTACTGCAGTTCCTCTCTTTAAACTAAACTCTTCCTCTAAAACTGACTTTTGCAGGCTCCATCCAACTAGTCATACTTTTCCAGCTTCCTACTTGACATTTCTGTCTCAGATTGCCCATATTCACTGAAATAATCAATCCGATCTCCTTTGGAACCCTGAATGGAAAACTTTATTCTTTAGAGAATTTCTCAGCTGTAACTACCATCACTCTCTCCTTTCTCTTTTACCTGCAGAAAACCTTGCTGCCCTGGGACCTGTTTTAAAGGGATGGGAACTCAAGGGAGACAAAAATCCTCAAACCCTTATGCTCACCTCATTTTTGACTAAAACAGACCTGTCTAGGAGAATCTATTGGATCTGTGGGAAGAAAGCCTATTTTATATTACCCCCTGGATAGACAGGACTTTGTTCACTAGGCTGTTTCCTTGAATATGTCTATTGCCTGGGAAAACTTTTCATTCTCTTATCCTATATTTCAACCAACTTGCTTACAGAAGCACATTATTCCTTAACTATTTTCATTAGGTATTGCTTTTACTTCTTTCACAGGAATTGCAGGGACAGCTACAGGTAGCTTGGCACTTGGCCTTCAAAAGGAACTATTGCAAGAAACAGCTAAGGTCATCAAAGAAACTGCCTTTGCCCTAACCAAAATTCAGGAACTAGATTTTTTAGCAGGTGTAGTACTTCAAAATTGAAGAGCCTTAGACCTTTTGACAGCAGGACAAGGGGGAACATGTGTATACCTCAAAGAAGTATACACGTGTCTACTTCTATGTTAATCAGTCAGGTCAATTTTCTATATCCATCCAGAACATCCTTAAATCTGCAGACAAAATAGAACACCTTGGAATAGTCACTCTAACTAGTAGCTGGCCAACATAGTTACAATCTCTTCTCCTATGATTTGTTGTCCCTCTACTCCTATTTTTCTTCTTCTCTTAGGACCGCCCTTCCTAAATCACCTTGTTCAATTTGTATCTTCCAGAGTCCAGGCAATTCATTTTCAGATGATACTCCAAGAGAGATAGCACCCTGTTTTAACAACAGATCTGATACCATACTATGGACTCTTAAATGAGCATTGTCAACCTTTGCCTCTAGTCAACAGAGAGCAATTATAAGGGACCCAATCCTCCACCATTGTCCCTTCTCAGCTTGAAGTAGCTCAAACTGTCATTGCCCAAAACCCCAACAATTTGGGTCCCTAATACTTGAGCGGAGAAATGTTAGGTAGTTAGGTAGCCATGAGTGATAGGAGTGAAAGCCTGGCTCCGTAACTATAGAAATGTCAACACTGATAGCCCAACCCAAAAGCCTGCCCCTCAGCCTTCCCAGAGAAAAACTCATTTTTCAAATAACAATACTCCTACGTCCTGGTGGACAAGGGAATAAATGATCATAGCATAACAACCAGTTTAAGCCAGCAACAAACGCTTGTGCAGTAAGGAGTACTGTGACCTTCTTTTCATCTCAGCCTTATTATACAATCATTATAATGTCATGTATCATCTCAGAAGTTCAAGAATCTAATTATAACAGACTGAATTCTGGAAAGGAACATGTGCAGTTAACAATAGATTATATAACAGCCGACTTTCAATCAAAATGGCCTCACACATCTATCAGCTAGCACTACCCTTGTAACTACCCATCTTAGTCCAAATATAAGACAAACTTCCCCACCTCTACAAGGCTACAGCCCTCTTTGGTGTAGCCCATTTCTCTCTTGAAATGTACATCGATAAATCTTACCTCTTCTAATCTTCATTGATCTGTAATTTTTTATTGTGTTGCTGAAAGAACTGAGGCCCCAGCACCACTGGGGCAACAAGGGACTTAGAACATTCCCAACAGTGACACTCCTGTGATGTAGATATTGTTATGCTTCATGTTGTCCCAGAGGTCTCTTAAACTATCCTCACTTTCCTTTATTTTTTTTTTTTCTTTTTGCTGTTCCAATTGAGTGTTTTCTGCTACCTTGTTATTCGGCTTGCCAATTTGATATTCTGCTTCATTCAATCTACTATTGATTCTTTCTAATGTATTTTTCATTTCAGTTATTGCATTCTCTATTTCTGTCTGTTTCCTTCTTATGGTTTCTATGCCCTTTTTTTATGCTTACTCTCTCTCTATTGAGATTCTCAATGAGATCGTTCATTCTCCCTCTAATTTCATTAAGCATGATTATAACCATTATTTTGAACTCTTTCTCTAGTAGGTGCTTGCCTCTATTTCATTTAGCTTATTTTCTGAAGTTTTCTCCTGTTGTTTCATTTGTGGCATGTTTCTTTGTTTTCTTATTTTATTAACCTCTCTGTGTTGGTTTTTATGTGTTAAGAAGATTCATTTATCTCTCAGTCTTGGCCAGATGGCCTTATGTGGAAGGTGTCCTGTGTGACCCAGTTGCACGTCTTCCTAATCACCTGTGCCAGATGCTCTGGACATGATTTTTGTGTGGGTTCTGTGTGATCTGTTGTAGCTAAGCTTTTATTGTTAGCACATCAGTGGTTGTGATTAACACTCAGGCTAACTGTGAGAATAGGCTATGCCCACAGAGTGTATATTGCTGTGTGGGGGCTGTCTCCACTGAGTGGGATTTGCCCTAGCAAGCTTGTTCACTTCTTGAGAACACCCTTTGAGTGTACTGCTTATGGGACTAGTCAGGAGTTGTTCTGTTGTGGTCTAGTATCAGCCTCTGGGTGCATTGGCTTTGTGGCCCCATGGAAGGGGATCCCAGGTAGGCAAAGATCAGCTGCTGCCTTTGATTGCTCAAGGCTACCTGGTGGGAGCTACAAAGTGATCCAAAGATGGTTGCTGCTTATGTTGAATCTATAGGTATGTGGAAGAGACAATGCTGTAAGCCACGGTCCAGTTACTCCCAGTGCCAGGCCTGGGGCAATTTAGCAGAAGGATCAGTGATCCTCAAGGCCTGAGGCTGCCTGTCAGTTGCTTGTAAGACTCCATACCTGAAAGAACTTCTGTGTGATGTGTGCATTGTATGGTGTGTGGACCCAGGGATTCACCTGGATATATTGGGCAGATTTCCTCTGGCCACTGCAGTGTTGGTTTTCATGCCAGCTCTGTCTCTGTGGCTTCCTGTAAAAGTCTCAGATAGCAGGAAGGCCAGCTGTCACGCTCCTCAAATGTGCAAACACCCAAGATCTGTTCAAGAAATACTGAAGTTCATGGGCAGGTATTTGTGGCTTGCCACTGAATGTCTTTTCCAGGAAGCACAGGCTTTGCATGGGCCACACAAACTGAGTTGTTATTTGCTATTGAATTCATGTCCCAAGGACACCACAGGATGGGAATGGGTTTGCCTGTGACCGGGCTTGTCACAGGTAATTTGTGGGTTGGGTGGAGCAGCATCTCAGAGAGACACAGTACCATCAGGCCTATACAGCCCTAGGTTTGCTGCCATTTCTAGATCTGCGGGCTCTGGCAAAAGTCACAGATCACTGCAAGACTCGCTGCCATCTGGGACAGTCTCACAGACCCTCACAATCTTCCCAAGCTATTCTTGGCATTAGTGACCTGCCTGAAACTGTTTTCCCTAAAATGCATGCACAGCTGCGGACGAGTTCTAATGCCTGCACTGAATGCTTAGCCCCCAAAAGTAGCAGGGGAAGGGCAGCTGCCAAGCAATGGGCCACCTCAGGCAATCTGTGGATTGGATATGGTGAGTCGACCTCCTAGGACCAATGCAACTTCAACATTGGCTCTGCAGAGAGAAGGTTCAGAACAGGCAAGCTGGCACCGGTTTGCAGACTGCCCCATAGGGGTCCAACTAAGGCACAATGGTGGCTGCCCCTCTATCTCTCACTCCAGTGCCACATAATGCAGTCTTCCCACATATGACTTTTGCACCTCCTGAGACTCCATCCTTCCCCCAGAGCCCCGGGTGTGTGTTAGTGGGTGAGAGAGACCGTGAGCCAGTCCTTTAAAGTAGGTGCCTGGTATTTCAGTTTCTTTCATCTCACCTAGACAGCCAAAATCCCCACTGAGATTTACAGTCAAATTTTTTGGGATCTCCTCCTCCTTTGGCTGGACCCTGGGCTTCAGAGCTCCCATATGGGGGTAGGACCCTTCTCTCCTTCAGGGGGCCCTCTGCAGTCGTGTTCTCCCTCCTGGTGCTTCACTATCATGCATGGGTACAGGCCCAGCTTGATTTGTATCTTTTCCCATCCTACATGTTTTGATGTAGCTCCTTTATATCATCAGATGTATGTGTTATGATAAGCTGGAGTTCAGTTGATTCTCTACATTTATTATTTTATAATTTGATTGTAATTTTAATGTGGTCTTGAAAGGAGGCAAACCTTACTTTTACCTTGTCCTCCATCTTGACTTAGGATCAGTATCATGCTGTTTTGATTACTATAGCCTTATAATAGTTTGATAGCAGGTAGCATAATACCTCTAACTTTGTTCTTTTTCAAGATTACTTTGGCTACTCATGGTCTATGTAATTTCATATAAATTTTAGGATTATTTGTTCTAGTTCTCTGAAAAATGTCATTGGTATTTTGATAGGGCTTGCATTGAATCTGTGGATTACTTAGGGCAGTATAAACATTTTAATAATATCAGTCTTTCCAATTCATGAGCACAATATATTCTTCCCTTTAATTGTGTCCTCATCAGTTTCTTTTTTAATATCCTATAGTTTTAGAGTACAAGTCTTCCACTTCCTTGGTTAAATTTATTCCTATGTATTTTGTTTTTTGTTGCAATTGTAACTGGGATTGTTTTTCAAATTTCTTCTTCTAATTGTTCATTATTAGTGTATAGGAACGCTATAACAGATATCTGTATATAAGTTTGTTATCCTATTACTTTACTGGATTTATTTAGTAATTCTATGAATTTTTGGTGGAGTCTTTAGGGATTTCTCTATATATAGTATCAGGACATCTGCAAATAGAGACAGTTTTACTTCTTCCTTTCCAATTTGGGCAGTATGTATGCATGTATGTATGTATGTATGTTTTTGTCTGATTGATGTGGCTAGGACTTCCAATACTGTATTAAATAGTAGTGGTAAGAGTGGGCATCCTTGTCTTGTTCCTGATCTTAATGAAATGTTTTCAATTTTTCACCATTGAGTATGATGTTAACCGTGGGCTTGTCATATATAGCCTTTATCATTTCGAGGTAAGCTTCTTCTATGTGCACTTTGCTGAGAGTTTTTAAAATAAACAAATGTTGAATTTTGTCAAATACTTTTTCTTTATCTATTGAGATGATCATATGATCTATATCCTTCGTTTTGTTGATGTAATGTATCATATTAATCTTTTCGTGGATATGAACCATCCCTGCAATCCCGATATAGATATCCTTAATCAAGTTGTATAATCTTTTTAATATATTGTTGAATTTGTTTTGCTAGTATTTTGTTGAAAATTTTTGTATTTATTTTCATCAGGTGTATTGGCCTGTAATTTCCTTCCTTCCTTCCTTCCTTCCTTCCTTCCTTCCTTCCTTCCTTCCTTCCTTCCTTCCTTCCTTCCTTCTTTCCTTCCTTCCCCTTCTTCCCCTTATTCCTCTTCTTCCCTTTCTTCCCCTTACCCTTCCCCTTTCCCTTTCCCTTCCCCTTCCCCTTCTCCTTCCCCTTCTTCAGTAGTGTCTTTGTCTGATTTTGGTGTCAGAGTAATGTTCAGATCATAGAATAAGTTTGAAAATGTTCCTTCCTTTTAAATTTTTTAGACTACTTTGAAAAGGATAGTTACTAATTTTTCTTTAAATATTTAATAGAATTCATCTGTGAAGCAGTCTGGTTCTTGTCTCATGTTTGGCAGACTTTTTTTTTTTTTTTTTTTTACTGCTTCAATTTTATTTCCAATAATCAGTCTGTTCACATTGTCTGTTTCTTCTTGGTTCAGTATTGGAAAGTTGTATATTTCTAGAAATGTATCTATTTCTTCTAGGTTGTCCAATTTGTTGACATGTAATTTTTCATAGTATTCTTTAACAATCTTTCGTATTTCTGTAGTGTTGGTTGTAATCTCTTCTCTGCCATTTATGATTTTATTTATTTGGGTTTTTTCTCTTTTCTTCTTGATAATCTGGTTCTAAGAATTTTATAATTTCAGGTCTTAAGTCTAAATATTTAATCCTTTCTGAGTTTCATTTTGTGTATGGTCCAATTTAATTATTTTGCATATGATTATCCAATTTTTCCAAGATCATTTTCTAAAAAGACTATCATTTCTTGATTATGTATTCTTGGCACACTTGTCAAAGGATAGTTGACATTTTATGTGTGAATTTATTTCTGGACTCTATTTTATTCCATTGGTCTATATGTATGTTTTTATGCCAGTGCCATATTGTTTTAATTACTACAGCTTTGTAATATATATTGAAATTAAAGTGTGTGATGTATAAAGCTTTGTTATTATTTTTTTAATATTGCTTGGACTACTCATGGTCTTTTGTTGTACCATATAAATTTTAAGATTGTTTTTTATTTCTGTAAAAAAAAATGCCATTGAGATTTTGACAGGGATTGATTTAAATCTGTAGATCGCTTGGGAGAATATGAACATTTTTACAATATTAAGTCTCTTTCCATTTATTTGGGTCTTTAATATTTTTCAACTTTTTTTTTTTTTTTAGTTTTTATTGTGTAAATCTTTCACTTCTGCCCTTAAGTTTATTTCTAAGTATCAATGTATACCATCGTAGATGAAATTATTTTCTTAATTTTTTTCAGATACTTTGTTGTTAGCGTATTTAAGTCCAACTGGTTTTTGTATGTTGTTGTGATATCCGGCAACTTTACTAAATTCCCTTACGGTTGTTTTTGTAGAGTGTAAAAAAAAGTATATCATAGTATTTACCTGGTTTAAAAAAGAAAGATCTCAAATAAACAATTAATTTTATACCTCAAACAACTTAAAAAAAAAAAAGAAAACTAAACCCAAAGTTATAAGAAGGAAGAAATAACAAGTTTGGAACAGAAATAAACAAAATAGATAATAAAAAAATCAATAGAAATACAATCTATACAATTTAGACTGTCTTAAGATAAAGTTGACAAATTCTTAACTAAATTAGTAAGAAGAAGAGAATACTCAAATAATTAAAATAAAAAATGAAAGAGGAGATATTACAACTGATGACACAGAATTAAAAAAAAAGACAAACTACTATGAGAAATTATTTGCCAATAATTTGAATAATGTATAAGAAATAATTTAATTTAATTTAATTTCTGGAAACATACAACTTATTGGGTGTGAATCACAAAGAAATAGAAAATCTGAACAGACCAATGACAAAAAGTTTGAATTAGTAACCCAAAACTTCCCAACAACAACAAAAATCAGAAATAAATGGCTTCAATGTGAATTCTACAGAACATTTAAAGAAGAACTAATACCAATCCTTCTCTTAAAAAGAGAGAAAACTTAAAATTTATTTTATGAGACCAGCATTACTCTGATGCCAAGGAAATTACAAGAAAGGGAAACTACAGGCCAATACACTTGATGGACATAGAAGCAAAATTTCTCATCACTAGAAAACTGAAATAAATAGCACATTAAAAGGATCATACACCATGTCCAAGTGGGCTTTATCCATGTGATTCTAGAACGGTTCAACATACAGAAGCTTCTCAACTTACAAAGAGATTACTGCTCAATAAATGCATCATAAGTTAAAATATTCTAAGTTGAAAATGCATTTAATACATCTACCTACCAAACATCATGGCTTAGCCTAGCATACCTTAAACATGATCAGAACTCTTAAATTAATCTACAGTTAATCATCTAACACAAAGCTAGTTTTAAAATAAAGTATTGAATATTTTATGTAATTAGATGCTATACTGAAAGTGAAAAACAGAATGGTTGTATGGGTAATTACCACTGATGTATACAGCTGAAAACTCTGGCAACACAGTACACTGCATTTGTTTTACTCTCATAATCACATGGCTGACTGGATGCTGTGGCTTACTGGAAGCTGCAGCTTATTGCTGCTACTCAGCATCATAAAAGATTATTGAACCACACATCTCTAGCCCAGGAATTGATCAAATTCAAAATTCAAAGTACGGTTTCTACTGAATATGTATTGTTTTCACACGATGGGAAAATCAAAATAAAAAATTAATTTAAAATTATCAAAGGAAGTGATATCAGAAGTGTGGCAAAGTAAGGGATCTCCCTGGATTTTTCTCCTTGAAATAATAACAACCTAAACATCTATAACTCAACAAATAATGCCCAACCTACACACAAGCACTTCTGAGTGATATGTACATGAGCTTCAAAAGGTCAAAACCACACGAGTCTGGGGGGTAAATTGAGAGGAACAACAAAGCAGCCACATGCAGCCAGAGCTCCTTGCAGAAGGAGGCAGGGGAGAATTTTTGGCCAGTCCCCTAACAGCCCTGCCTGAGGGATCAATGTGTGCCATGCAGCAGAGCCCAGAAATTAGGGCAGAAAACAGAGTGGGAATTAAGTGCAGAGGGGCAACAGCTATGTCTTAGCAGCCACCATTACAAAGCAAGAGACTGAGACATGGAGCCTAGCAGCAACTTCCACTGACCAACCCAGAATGATCCCTCCCTCCTCCCCATATTCTACCAGACCTAGCACCACAGAGCCCCAGGAGAAGTTGTGCAACTGGTACTGAAACATAAGCTGTGGCTAGTACCATGGACAGGCGCTTAGCCTGAGGGGATCTGATTGTGGTTTAAATACTTAATTTATCAGAGAGAGAAAAGCTATATTAGCTTCAAAGCAGAAATCCAAGAGGCTTGGATGCCACCTACTGGAAAACAAAAGAAAAAACCCTTCTCATTAACAGGCTAAAGAGAGACTTCTATATAATAAATCTTCCCCCCCACCCCCAGAAAAGAAGCAGAGTACACCCACATTAATGCCCAGGCAGAGAAATAGTCCATCAGAAACCATAAATAAACAAGGTGATGAGGCAGCTCAGAAAGAAAGAGAAAAAATTCTCAGAAAATAACCTTAAAGATATAGAAATATACAATTTAAATGACAGAGATTTCAGGATTTCACTCCTGAAAAAACTCGATGAGATGTAAAATAAATCTGATCAACAATTTCAAGAGCTTAGAATCAAAACAGATCAACAAAATGAGTTTCTGAGCAAACAGATTGAAACTCTGAAAAAGCACCAAATACAATTTCTGGAGATGAAGAACACATTAAAAGAGATAAAAAATGAAATAGGAAGCTTAGGAAATAGAGCTGATCAGATGGAGGAAAAAAAATCAGTGATATTGAAGGCAGAAATCTAGAAATAAATCAGAAGGAAGAAGAGAGAAACCTGAGAATATAAAAAAAGAGCTATACAAAAACTATCTGACATCTTCAGGAAAAGCACATAAGAATAATGGTTATACTAGAAGGAGAAGAGAAGAAGAAGGGAACAGAGAACATATTAAAACAAAAAAGTTGATGAGAATTTCCCAAATCTAAGGAAGGAGCTAGATCTTAGAATCCAAGAAACAAACAGAACACCCAATTATCTCAACCCAAAAAGGCCTCTCCAAAACACATTATATTGAAATGTTCAAAAATTAATGACAAAGAAAGATTTTTCAAGGCAGCTAAGGAAAAGAAGGCAGTAACCTACAAAGGAAAACCCATTAGACTATCTCTAGCCTTCTCAGCATGAACCTTATAAGCAAGAAAGTAGTGGGACTAAATATTCAAATTATTAAGTGAAAGGAATTACCAGCCAAGAATAATATATCTAGCAAAGTTCTCCGCTAGATATGCAGGAGAAATAAAGCATTTTCCAGATATACAAAAATTGAGGGACTTCTTCACTACAAAGCCAACATTACAGGAAATATTGAAAAGGGACATCTTCCCTGAAAAAAATGACAAAAAAAAAATACATAACTATGAGTATGACAACTAGGATGCAGACAAAATCAGGATAGTGCAATGCTTCTTAAGAACAGAATATTATAAGATTAAACATTAAAAAGATAATTGCTATTGCAAGTTAGAAATGAATGTTCAGCATACATAGGGATAATTTGAGACAACAATAACAGAAAATAGGAGGCAGCAAAGATCCAACTTCACAAAGGGGAATGGAGATAAGGCACACAGAGAAGAAAATTGACTACTATATATAACTACCATTTACATAATCTTAATGGCAATGACACACCAAATCCAGAACTGAGATACATAACATAAAAAAAAAAAAGAGAGATCAGAGAGAAATCCACAAAAAACACACCTAAATAACATAACAGAAACACAATGACAAGGAAATATGGAAAAACTGAACTACTAGAAAACAAAAGACAAAGTGGCTATAGGAAAACCTCATATTTCAATAAACACCTTAAATGTAAATAGACTGAACACACCAATAAAAATGCATAAAGTTGCAGACTGGATCAGAAAACCAAACCCAACCATATGCTGCCTTCAAGAGACACATCTCAGTTGCAAAGACAAATAGAGACTCAAAGTCAAAGGGTGGAAAATGAAAATGCAAGCAAATGGCATTCAGAGAAAAGCAGGTGTAGCTATACTTAGATGAAACAAGCTTCAAGATAAAAAGGTAAAGAGAGACATTGAGGGACACCTTATTATGATAAAGAGAACCATACATCGACAATACATAACACTTATTAATATTTATGCTCCCAATAATGGAGCACCAAAATATATAAAGCAATTCCTAACAGAACTAAAGGGGGAAACACACCAAAACACTATCGTAGTAGGGGACTTAAATACCTCACTGTTGGATATGGACAAATCATACAAACAAAAAATCAATAAGAAAATAACATCCTT
>NW_011888844.1:6520682-6521964 GCF_000151845.1 Pteropus vampyrus | reverse complement strand
TGGGCCAGAGAAGAAATAAAAAGAGAGACTGAGAGACACATAGAAATGAATGATAATGAAAGTAAAATATATCAAAACTTTTAGGACACAGCAAAAGTCGTAATAAGAGGAAAGTTCATATCATTACAGGCCTACTTCAAAAAATACAATAGGCCTAAGTAAACAACCTAACTCTAAATTGTAAAAAAGCTAGAGAAAGAAGAACAAATGAAGCCCCAAATTAGCAGAAAGAAGAAAATAATCAAAATTATAGCAAAATTAAATAAAATTGAAGAAATACAATAAAAAAAAATAATGCAACAAAGACCTGGTTCTTTGAGATTAATAAAATTGACAAACTCCTAGCTAGACTCACTAAAGAAAAAAGAGAAAGGACACAAATAAACAAAATCAGGAATGAAAGAGTATAAGTTATGACAAATACCATAGGAATACAAAGGATCACACAAGACTTTTACGAAAAATTATATAACATCGAATTTAATAACCTAGGATAAAATGGACAAATTCTTAGAAATATACAAACTTCTTAGACTGAATCATAAAGAACTAGGAAATCTAAACAAACTGATCAGCAGTATGGTAATTGAAATAGTCATCAAAAACCTCCCCAAAAGTAAAAGACCAGGACCAGATGGCTTCACCAGTAAATTATACTGAACATTCAAATATTTAATATCTATTCTTCTCAAACTCTTACAAAAAATCAAAGAGAAGCCAATATTTCCTAATTCATTTTATGAGGCCAATATTACCTTGCTACCAAAGCCTGGTAAAGATAACACACGGAAGAAATGGAAATTACAGACCAGATGCAAAAATCTGAAATAAGATACTAGTGAGTCAAATACAACAACATGTTATAAAAGATTATACACCATAACCAGGTGTGCTTCATCTCAAGGGCACAAGGATTATTTAACATGTATAAATTGATTAATGTGGTACACCATATAAACAAAATAAAGGAGAAAAATTATATGATAATATCAATAGATGCAGAAAAAGCCTTTGACAACATATAGCATCCATTTGTGATCAAAACATTTATCAAAATAGGTATAGAAGGAAAGTACCTCAACATAATAAAGGCCATATATGAGAAACCCCACATTATGCTTAATGGTGAAAACCTAAAAACCTTTCCTCTAAGAAAATGCTCTCTGCTATCACCATTATTATTTAATATAATATTGGAAGTCCAAACAAGCTCAATCAGGCAAGAGAAAGAGATAAAAAAAATCCAAATAGAAAATGAAGAAGTCAAACTGTCACTATTTGT
>NW_011888844.1:6518419-6520632 GCF_000151845.1 Pteropus vampyrus | reverse complement strand
ATAATATTGGAAGTCCAAACAAGCTCAATCAGGCAAGAGAAAGAGATAAAAAAAATCCAAATAGAAAATGAAGAAGTCAAACTGTCACTATTTGTTGATGACATGATTCTCTATATAGATAACCCTAAAGACACCACTAAAAAACTACTAGAAATAATAAATAAATACAGTAAGTTTTCAGGATGCCTAATCAATGTTCAAAATTCCATAGCATTCCTGTACTCTGATAATGAATTTTCAGGGAAAGAAATTAAAAATTTGTTTTGTGTCTATGGCCATGCCCGATCCCATCTGAACTCGGAAGCTAAGCAGAGTCGGGCCTGGTTAGTACTTGGATGAGAGACCATCTAGGAAGACCAGGTACTATAGGTGTAAAAAATAAAAATAAACAAAATAAAATAAAATAAGGGATTGTAAGCTGACAAGGTCTTTACAATTTGTGAGGTCAACTAAGGGTTGTTTTGTCTAAAAAAAAAATCCTTTTGCAAATGCAATAAAAAGAATAAAATCCTCAGAATAAACCTAACGAAATATGTAAAGGGCCTATACAATGAAAACTATAAAACACTATTAAAAGAATTTGAAGAAGACACAAAGAAATGGAAAGATATTCTGTGTTCTTGAATTGGAATAATCAAAATAGTTAAAATGACCTTATTACCTAGAGCATAATACAGATTTAATGCAATTCCCATCAAAATCCTATTGGCATATTTTAAGGAAATAGAACACAAAATCTTCAGATTTGTGTGGAAGTACCAAAGATCCTGAATAGCTAAACAATCCTGAGAAAAAAGAACATGTCTTTACTTATCTCTGTGCCTGACTTCAAATTATACTACAAAGCAACAATAATCAAAATGGCGTGGTATTGGCAGAAAACAGACACACAGACTAATGGAACAGAATTGAGAGTCCGGAAGTCAACTTCCATTTATATGGGCAAATAATTTTCAAGGAAAAAGCCAAAAACATACGATGAAGAAAGGAAAACCTTTCGATACATGGTGCTGGGAAAACTGGAAAGCTACCTACAAAAGAATGAAATTAGACGGTTGTCTATCACCAAACACCAAAATTAACTTAAAATGGATTAAGGACCAGAATACAAGAGCTGAAACAGTAAAATGCATAGAAGAAAACATAGATACTAAACTCATAGACCTTGGATTTAGAGAGGATTCTATAAATTTAACCACAAAGGCAGGGAAGTAAAAGAAAATAAACAAATGGGAGTATATCAAACTAAACCACTTCTGCACAACAAAAGAAACCATCAACAAAGCAAAGAGGAAACCATCTGAATGGGAGAATATATTTGCAAACAACACCTTTGATAAGGGCCCAATATCAAAAATATGCAAAGAACTTATACAACTCAACAACAAATAAACAAACAATCCAATTAAAAAATGGGCAGAGAACCTGAACAAACACTTCTCCCAAAAAGACATACAAATGGCCAACAGATATATGAATAGATGCTCAACTTCACTAGCTATTATTGAAATGCAAATCAAAACCACAATGAGATACCATCTCACACCTATTAGAATGATCATGATCAACAGGACACATACTATGAAAACTATTTTGATTATCCTGTCTAAAAATTGAGAGGTTCTTGAGGGGAAAAAAAAAATGGCGTAGATGATAGAGGCTCTGTTCAACCCTCTGGTGACCAAATCAAAGTTTTGATGGAAACAAAGAGTAAGCAGCAAGTAAAAATCACCTGGATCTTGATGAACAAGTCATACAACTAAGGAGAAGTCCAAGAAATCACCCTGCAATGGCAGAAGGTAGGACAGGGCAAGGACGTGGGGCTGCCCAATCTCGACTGGTTGAGTGGGACGGAGGCTGTGGCAGCAGTAGCAGTGGCAGCAGTAGCAGCAGCGGCGGCAGGAGCGGCAGAAGTCTCTTAAAGGGGCTGCATCTGGGAGCAGATTTTCATGATAGTGAAGCTGCTAGCTCTGAGCACCAACACCGATTCAGCTGTGCACTGGGGTCACAAGGGACTTACAGGGATATATTGTCAGAGTGAGGGCTGAGGCGAGACTTGCTCTGTACAGAAGTGCCGGCAGTATCCATTGTTCCCTGTTTACCCCTCCCTTTTCCCACAGTACAAACACAGCGCCACCATAGCCTAGACGTCATCAAACTGAATAACAGAGGTTGCTCCGCCCAAAGGATTCCCTGAAACCTTGCCACCCCCA
>NW_011888844.1:6517913-6518369 GCF_000151845.1 Pteropus vampyrus | reverse complement strand
AGTACAAACACAGCGCCACCATAGCCTAGACGTCATCAAACTGAATAACAGAGGTTGCTCCGCCCAAAGGATTCCCTGAAACCTTGCCACCCCCAACTAGTGGCCTCACCCAAACCACACCCAGGTATATCCTCAGAGAGTCAGGTGCTCCTTGCTGAGCAGCACCTAGACTCACACTGGAGGCAGCTGGCCTTGGTTTCTGGTGTGGCCTTTGAGGCAACTATAAGCACAGCATCTGTAGATTGCTTGCTGAATCTTAACAGGTGGCCCCGGAGGGGTAGAGGCTTGGATAAATTTGGCCTGCAGCTGAATCCCTCTCAAGACTGTGCCATTGGACACCTACTTCACAAATCCACACTAATAAGACCAAGAGACTTAGGAGCTTTGCTTAGTACATAAAAACAGACATGGAAAACAGCCCAAATGGGAAGACAAAGAAGCAGAAACCATATGAGA
>NW_011888844.1:6515882-6517863 GCF_000151845.1 Pteropus vampyrus | reverse complement strand
ACCCATAAGACTGGCAGCTGATTTCTCAAAAGAAACTATGCAGGACAGAAAAGCTTGGCACAAAATATTCAACTTGATGAAGTCCCAGGACTTACAACCAAGAATACTTTATCCAGCAAAGCTATCATTTAGAGTTCAAGTACAGATAAAGAGCTTCCCAGACAAAAATAAGCTAAAGGAATTTATCACTATCAAGCCAGTATTACAGGAAATGTTGGAGGGACTTCTTTAAGAAGAAAAAACATGTATCAAAAATAGGAATAAAGAATGGTAACAACTACATTTCTATCAATAGGTAACTCAAATGGAAAATAATTAAGTGCTCCAACTAAAAGAGTGGCTGAATGGATAAGAAAACAAGACCCCTACATGCTGCCTACAAGAGATACACCAGATTAAAAGACACACACAGATTAAAAGGAAGAGGATGGAAAAAAGGTATTGCTTTGATGCACCTAGAAGGTATTTAAATCAGACAGAGAAAGATAAACACTATACGATTTCATTTATATGCGGAATCTAAGGAATAAAAAGAATAAACTAATTAAAAAGACTCATGAATATAGTGGACAATTTGGTGAAAGGCAGAGGGAAGGGATGTTGAGGGGCTGGGAGAATGGGGTGAAGGGTTAAAGAAGTACAAATTTGTAGCTAATGGATGGTCATGAGGATGGGGAGCACAGCATAGGGAATGCAGTTAGCATCAATATGTTGGGTTGGTGGAGGGTCAGGGGAGAGAGGGAACAATGGGGGGATCATTTTATGAACTATATAGATGTCTAACCAATGAACTGTATACTTAAAACTAATTAAAATAAATAAATTTAAAAACTAAATAAATAAAAATTTCAGGGTTCTTTTGAGTGAAAGAATTTCTACACTATTACTTAGAACAGTTCTTCTCAAGCTTTAATATACATACCAATCATGTGCACATCTTGTTAAATACCCTTTCTGATTCATTGGGTCTGGGATGGGCCCTGAGACGCTGCATTTGCAACAAGCTCCCAGGTGATGCTGATGCTGCTGGTTTATGGACCACTCTTCAGAGTAACAAGAATACAAAGAACTGGACCTCAGTCCAGTACTTCCTCAGGAGGAAGCAGAGCAAGGTGAGACCAACTGTGAATGCCTTTATCAGAAACGTGTGGCTATTTTGTGTGTCCCTTCAAGTAAAGAAGCCCCTTTTACATTTTTATAAAGAGTTGAAGTAGATCCTGAACCACTTGGGGAGGCACTTAAAAAATTCAAAGGAACTGAATAGATATTTTTCCAAAGATGTACAAATGACCAATACATATAGGAAAAGTTATTTCTGAAGAAGATACAGAAATGAACAACACATTTAGGAAAAGTTCTCAGTAATTATTAGGGAAATTCAAATAAAAATGCATATCTCACAATGAGATATCATCTCACACATGTTAGGTTGGCTATTATAAAAAAAGTGTTGGCACGAATGTGGAGAAAAAAGAAACTTGGTACACTGTTGGTGGAATGTAAAATGGTACAGCCACTGTGGAAACCCTATATAGGTTCCACAATGAGTAGAAAATAGACCTATAATATGATTTGGCAATTTCACTTCTGGGAGTATATCCAAGGAATTGAAATTGGAATTTCAAAAGTTTCATGATTTATCATAATGTAAACACTTATGTACCAGTAACTAAATCAAGAATTAAAATATTGCCAACTCTCCACAGATGTCTTTGTACTCCCTTTAAATCACTGCCCTCTCTTTTTCTTGGAAAGGTAACTAATATGCTGACTTTTGTGGTAAATATTTATTTGCTTTTCTTTATGGTTTTGCCACCTAAGTATGTATTCCCAAACAATTGTTTTTCTATTTTTGAAATGTAATTGTATGTGTGTGTGTGTGTGTGTGTGTGTGTATAAATGAATACTGGAATATATATGTAAATGTGTACATAAACTAGTTATAAACATATGTTTATAATTGGTTTGTATCTATATGTAT
>NW_011888844.1:6502997-6514767 GCF_000151845.1 Pteropus vampyrus | reverse complement strand
CAAATAAAAATTGCATATATCTAAGTTGTAGAATGTAATGTTTTGATATACAAATACATTAAGAAATGACTACTACAATCAAGCTAAGTAACATACTCATAACTTCATATAGTGAATTTTTTTTTTCTGGTGGTAAAGAAATTTAAGAAATTACTCCTGAGCAAATTTTTAAGTATACAATATTATCGACTATAGTTATCATGCTGTACATTAGGTTTTCAAAACTTTTTATAACTGAAAGTTTGTACCAGATCCTGGTAACTATTCTCTTACTCTCTGTTTCTATGAGTTCAACTTTTTTGTATTCCACATATAAGTGATGTCAGTGTTTTTATTGCTCTGTATATGGCTTATTTTATTTAGTATAATGCCTTCCAGGTCCATCAGTGTTGCCACAAATGGCAGCATTTCTTTTATTCTTTCTCTCCCTATTTCTTTTTGGCTGAATAATTTTCCACTGTATGCATATTTTATATAGATGTAGATATACATATCACATTTTTTTATCCTTTCATCTATCAACTGACACTTAGGTTGTTTCTAAATCTTGGCTATTGTGAATAATGCTATAATAAACATGAGAATGCAGATATTTCTTTGAAATATTAATTTAATTTTATTTGTGTACATATGATACATGTATGTATTTTTTGCTGAATCATATGGTAGTTCCGCTTTAAAATTTTTGAGTAACCTCCATATTGTTTTCTATAATAGCTGTCTCAATTTACAATCCCGCCAACAGTGTACAAGTGTTCCCTTTTCTCCATAATCTTGCCAACATTTATCTGTTGTCTTTTTTATAATAGCCACCCCTAACAGGTCTGAGATGATATCTCATTATAATTTTGATCTGTATTTCCTTGATGATTAGTGATGATAAATATCTTTTTATATACTTGTTGTATATTTGTATCTTTTTAAAAAATATCTATTTAGATCTTTTGCCCATTTATTTGGGTATGTATGTATGTATGTATTTTGTTATCTAGTTGCATGAGTTTCATATAGTTTATATTATAACCCTTAACAGATATATATGATTTGCAAATATTTTCTTCTATTCCATGGGCTTCATTTTCATTTTGCTGATATTTTCTTTTGCTGTACATAAGTTTTGGGTTTTTGTTTTGTTTTGTTTGAAGTAGTCCCCTTTGTCTGTTTTTGCTTTTGTTTCCTGTGCTTTCAATTTCCTATGTAAAAAATTATTGCCAAGAGATTTTTTCTTTTGTTTTCTTCTAGGAGTCTTATGGTTTCAAGTCTTATATTTTAGTCTCTAATCCATTTCAAGTTAATAATTGTGAGTGGTGGAAGATAATGGTCCAATTTTAATCTTTTACACATAGATGCTTAGTTTTCTAACATTATTCATTAAAGACACTATGTTTTTCTCATTGTGTATTCTTGACGCTCTTGTCAAAGATTAGTTAACCATATATGTGTGGGCTCATTTTGGGCTCTCTGTTCTGTTTCATTGGTCTATGTGTTTCTTTTTGTACCATTACCTTACTGTTTTGATTATTATAGCTTTGTAATATTGATTGGAATCAGAAAGTGTCGCTTTTTTATTTGAGGTCTTTGTAGTTTCATACAAATTTTAGTATTTTATTTTCTATTTCTGTGAAAAGGGTCATTAAAATTTTGATAGTAATTGCTTTGAATCTGTAGATGATTTGAGGTAGTATGGTCATTTTAACCATATTAATTCTTTCAGTGAAAACATACGGGATATCTTTCCATTTATTTGCAATTTTTTCAATTACTTTTAACAGTATTTTATAATTTTCAGTTTACAGGTCTTTCACCTCCTTGGTTAAATTTATTTCTATGTATTTGTTTTCAATACTATTGTAAATGAGATTTCTTTATATATGTATATATGCATATGTATATATGCATATAGAAAGAAATGTACATATATATTGTATATATGATCCATAAAATATAAGATATAGCATGCAGTAAGAAGTAACAAGGAATATGAGTATATGAGGTGATAAGAAGACATAAATAAAAATCAACTAAAAAAATCAAACTATAGGGACAGAATCACAAGCAGTCCAGTTTCAGCATTAAAGGCACAAATTTTTGATATATACACATATAGTAATTTTGTGTGTTACATACATATGTGTGTATGTAAATATATACGGTAAATCATTGCAAGGCATTTGGTCATGTCTAAAGCATCCATGAGCATATTTGGTTCATGACAAATGGCCCTTGATATTTGGTTTTCTCCAAATTTATAGGATGCCCTGTGTTCAAATAGCTTATAATATTTATTTTTAGTTTTGATTTAGAGGATTAATACATTAAAAATACTATTATGTTTTATTGATTTAATAATTATGTAGTGGCTGTATTGCCAATAATAACCCTTCTTGCCTCGGTAACCTAGTGGGTAGTGGCACATGGGGTTAGGTAAATGGGTTGGGGTTTGAATCTTGCAAAAGAGCAGAATTTATATTGACTATGGACCAAATGTTTCCATGGACATTTTGGACATAACCGAATTTCAAGAACCTTTTGACATGGATTAAATGTCTCAGTGGACATTTGGACAGAACCAAATATCCACTATGCATAGTAAGCTTGTTATAGATATGTTTGTGCTTAATAATTCTAACATTTGGAACTTTGTGGATCTGTCCCTATTGTCTGTTTTTGTGTGTGTATGTGTGTTGTTGTTAATTTTCATCCATGTCTTTTCATTTCATATGCTCATATTCCTTGCCATTTCTTACTGCATGCTGGATCTTATATTTCCAAAGATTCTTAAGGAGCCAACTTCAGGCCTAAGATAATAGAATTTTCTTTCAGATAAAATATCTTTTCCTTGTCAGGTTCCAAAAGTTACTAGCCCTAAGGAATACTATAGATATTAGCACCTCAGGATAACCTTAATCCAATTAAAGGATTAGATTGACCTGAAACTAGCTTGAATTTTTGGAGATCCTTCCTATTTCTTATTTACATTTACATATGGAGATCATCCTTTCTATGTCTGAAAGCAGATAAATGGTGTTCACCAATGCCACTGGGTTAGGCAGTCTCAACAATGACTCCCGGTGATCCCTACCTTGATATTCATGCTCTTGTGTAATTGTCTTCCATTGAATGTGGGCTAGACCTGGTGATTTACTTCTAGTAGAGAATATAATATTACTTTCTAGATTAGGTTCTAAAAAAAACTAACTTCGCTCTCTCTCCTTCACTTCTCTTTTTTAAAACTCTCGCTTTAGGGCAAGTAAGTTGTCATGTTGTATGTATCCCAGTGGAGAAATCCACAGATGAGTGTATATGTGTGTGCGTGTGCGCTTGTAAGTGTAAGTAGATATTCTGATGCCAGCTAAGACACATGAGTGAGTTTGAATGCAAATCTTCCATTAGAGCTGTGAGATTATTATAGCTCCAGCTAACAAATTCATCACAGCCTTGTGAAAGATCCTGAGTCATAAGTACCCAGCTAAGCCAAGTCCAAATTTTGACCAAAAGAGAGGTTAAGGTAATAAAACTTTAGTTGTTTTAAGCCGCTGATTTTAATTTGTTACATAGCAATATATAACTAATGCAGTCACATGTCTAACCTGTCAAATCATGCCCCATAAACATAAGAGCCTGTCAAAAATACAGCTCATCTCACAGCTGCCCCACCAAATTCAGCACATATTTCAGAGGACAAGGACTCCTAACACTATGCTCACTTACCTGGTCAGATAGATAGATATATAAATATAGAGACAGAGGTATATACCCTAGTGTTTATAGTTGTACTCAGCAAGAGACTACTTAATTTGCTATTATCAGAATTTTTTTTAATTAAACAAATTCACAGTATTTTAGCATTTATATTGCAATCCACTCACTTTTGCTAAGCAAAAAATATAACAGAATTACACCTATGGCTGCATTTTATTTTTTGATTACTGTTTAAATAACTCAAATATCTGTTTACCTCTTTTACTTCATAGTTAAACCTATGTAAGGAATGCAGCTCTCCAAACATTGAATTGTGTGAATACTCCTTAAAATAAAATAAAAAAAAATACTTAAATAGATACATTTCTAATGGGTTTTACTTTCAAGAGACTGTTTATAATCATACAATAAACATTTTGGAAATGAGAAAGCTCATGATTTGGTTAAAGTAGAGTTTATATTTGTACAATAGTAGTATGTGTTTATGTTTTTTGTTCATGTAAACAACAGAACTAATATTCAAATTTGGAAAAGTAATAAAATATTTTTCTTATGTATGTATTATTTATAAAGTACATATTACTCAGTACCGGCATTAAGATTCAGGACATAAATACCTATTTCCCCATTCTAACTCAAGAAAAAAAAGCTTGTATTGTTATACACCATAGGTGGCTCCACTTCAGTAGTTGTAATGTCATTTCACTGAGAAAAGTTTAAATCTTTTGAGATTCTTTGCGGATAAACAGTACAATATAAATGCAAATAGAAGCATTCGTTAAGTTTTAGACATGGAAAAGATGGTAGTCAGAAATGACCTTTATTCATTGAAAGTTATAACATACTCTGCTTTGGTATTTTTATTTTAAAGGTTAGCTCCTTTAATACAAACATAATAAGTTTTCAGAATCCGTATTTGTAGCATTTAATAAAATGTATTTGAGCATGCATTGTAACTTGTATTTTACAAAAATAAGAATTAGAACATTGAGTATCCTCAGGTTTGTCAAGGTAAGATCTGTGAATTCTTACCATCATTTTCTAAAATGTTTAATAGCTACATAATGTGAAATTTCTAATGACATTGCTATGGTTTTAAGTTTCAGCACATGTCATTCAAGCTGATATATGTATCCCTGTTATGGAAACAATAAAAACAAAAATGATTTGTACGTATACATAAAACGAGACTATTATGTAAATCCAGAGTTTAATTGTATAATTAAAATTTAGTCACAAGGTACAATATAGATATAAAAATAATCATTTGCAGTGTTGACAAGCTACAAACTAGGTAGCTTTTACTCTTCTAACAAATTCAAATATATACTAACATACTTTCTGAGAATATGGGATTGATGATACTACTTATTCTTGTGAATGTTAATGTTATAGGGGA
Organism: Pteropus vampyrus; assembly: GCF_000151845.1. Classification (NCBI taxonomy): domain Eukaryota; kingdom Metazoa; phylum Chordata; class Mammalia; order Chiroptera; family Pteropodidae; genus Pteropus; species Pteropus vampyrus. The sequence continues at coordinate 6,509,666 of NW_011888844.1, read as the reverse complement.
CAGTATTTGTCACTTGATTTCTAACACTTTATTGAGATCTGTTTTAAACTCTGTGAAGTAGAATTTCAAATTTAATTATATCTTTTTTGAATGAGAAATGATAGTCATGCCTTTGTCTTTACGATAATTTTATACAATTTAAAATAAATAAATATATCAGTATAATTAATGTTGAAAGATTTTGATAGACCTATAGTTATGTTTTCCTAATGTTATTATTGTCAATTATTTATTTCACCAATGAACTTCTATTTCCTTATTATTTTAAGAATGGCCCACATTAATAAAGTTCAGAAGCTAAAACACAAAGAAATATTGATTTTTGCTTTAGATTTCATAATTTTAATGTGTTAAATATCTATTAATTGACTAACTTAACATTTTATAATATGTATCTATTTTTACACTTAATGGTGTAGGATTTTTGAGAGGCAAGCCTGGATGCAAATCTAAACCATCTGTTAAATAGGTTTTCAGGTTTGAGGAATTTGTGCATTCTACAGATTGGACTCAGTTTATTGCAAACTAATGATGACTACTTATGCTAACTTTAGGTAGAGCTATTTCTATTTTAGTAGAAATTCTACAAATTAAAGTATATGAGTGAATAACTAAATGTTATCCCCATATTTCAGAATATTTTATAATCTTTTTTAAGAGGAATAAAAATTAACATATACAACTAATATATATGTTATCTAATTTGTATTTTTATTAGATATTTAAATTATATACATGCTGTAGATTTTTAATCCTACAGGGAAAGGAAGTTGGATAAAATTTTTTGGAGTTTGGTTAATGGAGAAAAAATCTAGGCTTTGATATGAAGAACAATTACATACAATTATTTATTTTCATTTACTATTTATTCATCCACTACATTGTAGCCATCACAATTAATATTAAGAGAATCCAAATACATGATATTTGTTAATTTTATTTTTTTCAGACCCATTTTATCTGGGGTACTCCAGTATGCTGTTTTTGATCATAGTGTGAAAGGGTCACAGATGGGCAATTTGGAAAGTATATTTCTTTATAAATCTGTTTTACAATGAAGAAGGATATTGTTTATTGTCTGCTTGCCTTATCAGTAGTTCTAAAAATATTTTTTTATAAATTTATATAAAATTTTATAACATTAACTGAGAATTAGAACACTAAATTATGTGTTTTCATATATATTATATACTTATTCTCTGTAGAGTAATAACTTTAGTTCCAAATTCAGTTGATAATTCAGGTTCCTCCATATGAAGGCAATTTATTTTTATCTTGACACATGAGTAGAAATATTATTGGTTCACATAAAGAAGATCTTTCTAATTTAGTATTTTACCTTTCTTTTAATGTTTCACTTAATTGGTTATCAGTAGCTTCAATATAATTTTCAAAATATGAATTAAAGTATTGGATTTTCATAATTCCCTAGGAAAACTAGAGGCATCATAAAAGTAATTTACAATCTTTACAAGAGGCCAGACATTAAGGAGACATCATTTTCCCCCATTTAATTGTTTTTATTGTTACATTTAATTTTGAGGAAAAAGACTAAGGGAACCATCTCAAACTCGTTATTTTTCTAGCTCATTATACAACTCATATAAGCCTTGTAAGTTGAGCCATTTTGCTACACTAATCATCTAGGGCATGGCTTAGGACTATTCCATGAGGTCCAGATATGAAGTCCTATGTTTTTTTTTTTTCTTTAAGAGCTGCTGGTCTTGAAATCAATGGACAGAAAGTTAAAGGAAACTTGAGCAGGTTGATCTGGGAATTGTTAATTATATACAATTAAAAAGGATCTAAAAAACGGAAAGCATATTCAGTCCTCAGTTAAGCTCTAGAAATTATGTGAACAAGAGACTTTAAGACTGGTACAGTATTTTTTCCTCTTTATTTAAAGCTTGGATTTTAACTTTTCTTAGATGAACATAAGAAAGTTTCTTGTATTATGGCATACTATTTTCATTAGAAGAAGAGTGCCACCATTTCCTAAATTAAGTAATATATTATGAAATATTCTTCTCTCATATTAAGTGGTGAAAGTACAGCCTATTTAGTGATTTTATCCCTAATCAAAAATTTAACTTGAAAATTACAGTATATTTAAATGTTTATTCTTTTCCACTATGCTGTGTGTTTCATGTATTCAGAATCTCAATTAGCCCACTTCTCAATTGTTTAATATGATTTTTGTTTGTTTTTTTTCAGGAACAAGCATGAATACCTAGTGAAAAATTATAATTCAGGGTGGTTTTTAATATTAATTTTATAGTTAAGTCTTAAATTTGATTCCTTATTTCTGTTACTCAGTAAGTTATTCTACAAATGTCACTTCTGTTTCAAGTTATTTGAACACTCCCCCCCAAAAAACAACAAACAACAAAACAGGTCAAGGTTATGTATCTTAGCAACAACATCTCATTAGACTGTTGAGTATGTAAGGTAGAAAAGATACATTTTCTTATTCATATAAGAAGTTTATGAGAATAAAGCTAAAATATCTTGCATCTGTAACTGATAGAATAAACCGAATATGTCAATTTGGAATATATGCATATCTATGTGCATGTATGTGTGTGTGTGTGTGTACATATACATATATGATTTAGCACAGCATTTCAGATTAATTTTTAGCACAAACATTATGTGATATTTGCAATGTGTAGTCACTTGAGTAACAGCTATTATATTGTCGGAATTTATTTAAGGGCTGGGAGTTAAAGATTACCCTTACACATTATTAAACCAACATATGCTATACTTGTTAATTGTGATTTTGAACAAACAAAATTTATGGAAATCTATGTTTAAATTATAATTTCAAGCTAACTTAGCTTTTGCGTCTCTCACAGTCTATTGCATAATGAGTCATCTATTTTAAATTATCTCTATAATCCTTTACTTCTCTAATAATTTTCTTGGTACTTGATGAAAATTGTCATTCTTAATTCTCTTTTGGTAAAATGGCTTTGTTCATTACAAATGCATTAGGCCACTATTAGCACTGGTTTTAAATTGATTACTAATTTTATGGATATAAAAATTATCACACTAGAGTGCCAAGGCAAAAAATTACCAACAAGTATCTGAAGCAAAAACAAATACGCCAACAAAAGAAAAAATAAATCTTAGTCTATGGTAGACAGATACTAGAGTGGCTAACAATTCCTGCCTCCTGGTGTGTGCATCTTTGTATAATCTCCTTTCTGTAAGTTTGGTTGATACCTATGACTCGACTCTAACCAATAAAATATGGTAAAGTGATGTCATTCTCATGAATATCTTATGATATATAATTCTGTCTTGGCTAACTTCCTTCTTTGTTGGCTTTGAAGAAGTAAGCTGCCATATTGTAAGAAGACCTATGTAGAGGGACATATAGCAAGGAATGGCAGTCGACTCCTACAAGCTGACAGTGGCACACTGCTGACATCCAGCTAGAAATGAAAATCCTCAGTCTTACAACCTCAATGAGATAAATTCTCCAAACAACCTAAGTGAATTTGTAAGTCTATCCATCTATAGTTGAGGATCCAAATAAGAACTCAACCCTGGTCACCACAATTACAGCTTTGAAGAGAATAGAACTAAACTGTGTCTGGACTCCAGACTCACAGAAACTGTGAGAAAATAAGTGTATGTTATTTTAAGCTGCTCAATTTGTAGTAACTTCTTACGAAGCAATAAAAAAACTAATACACAATTTTTAAGTTTGAAATTTAAAAAAAAAAAGAGTGTGGCAATAGAAAACAACAGTGATCCGATGGATAATACAATGTAAATATTAAAATCGCAACGTAAGACAAAGATTAAACTACAAGAATGTTTAAAGATAACCTTACATTATACAATGAAAGAGAAAGAGAAGAGACATCTACTGTAGTAATAGTAGTATTGGTGGTGGTGGTGGTGGTGGTGCTGGTGCTGGTGGTTGTGGAAGAAGAAGAAGGAGAATAATTCTTTAAACATCTAAATTATTTCCAATTCATGTCTACAAAATGCCAGGAGATTTCCAGAAAAAAATGAGAACTAATTTAGCAATATGAATATCGTATTGAGGAAAAATATGAAATATTACAAAAATATTACAAAATTAGTGTTTATGTTTCTAAATTTTTTACTCTGCCATGACTCACATAAACATAACATTAAACTGTATAAAAATTATCCTTTTCAAATAATTTTATATTTTAAAAATGTATTTTCATATATATCTAGTTCTTATAAAATAAACTTTAAGTACTAATTCATATGTAAATGATTTTTATAAATTCTATTTAAGATCAATCTATATTTTGCATTTATAATTTGATTTTTATACTTAGGATAAAAAATACATAAGTAGGTTCCTGATACAGTCTTGAGAAGATTATTTATAATCCACTATAGTAAAAATTGCATATTAGGGGAATTCCAAAGAAATGATTAATAAAAAAAGTTTAGGCTCACGACTAGAATTGATGTTTTATTTAAAAAGTTATTGTATGGATGTTAAAGTGAAAATTGACTTATATGTTCAGCAGGGACAATAATCTTACAAAACTATATCAAAATACATTTTTTAAAAATTTAAGTATAGTTGATATACAATATATTAGTTATGGTAGTTTTAGAGGTACAATATAGTGATTCAACACATATTCTATGTTGTGATCACTATGCTAAGTCCAATAATCATGTGTCATGGTGCAAAGTTATCACAATATTAATGGACTACATTCCTCTTCACCTTTCTTTACACCTCTCCTCACCCTCTCCCCTCTAGCAACCATCAGTTTGGTCTTTGTTTCTATGGGTTCTTTTTGTTTTATTTTGTTTGGTCATTTTTTTTGTTTGTTTTTGTTTTAAGATCCCACATATAAGTGAAACCACATGGTATTTTTCTTTCTCTAACTTATTCAACTTAGTCCATTCATTTTGTTGCAAATGGCAAGATTTAAAAAAAAAAATTACTTTTCAATTATAGTTGGCATACAATATTATATTAGTTTCAGGCATACAACGTAGTGATTAGATATTTATATCTTACAGTGATCATCTCGATAAATCTAGCACTCATCTGAAACCATATGTAGTTATTATAATATTATTGACTATATTCCCTATATTGTACTTTACATTCCCATGACTCTTTCGTAACTACCAATTTGTACTTCTTAATCCCTCCCTCTTTTTCACTCAACTTCTCAAAATCCCCTCCCATCTGGCAACCTCAAAATATTCTCTGTATCTGTGTTTTTTTTTTTTTCTTCTGTTTTGTTTGTTTGTTAATTTTGTTCTTTAGATTCCACATGTAAGTAAAATCATATGACATTTGTCTTTATTTGACTTACTCCACTCAGCACAATACCCTTCAGGTCTATTCATGTGGTTGCAGATGGGAAGATTTTATTATTTTTAAATAGTTTTTGATGACTGAGTAATATTCAATTGTATGTATTTACTATCTCTTTATCCATTCATCCACTAATGGACACACAGGTTGCCTCCATATCTTGAAGGTTGTAAATAATGCTGCAATGAACATATGGATACATATGTCCTTTCAAAGTAGTATTTTCTATTTTTTTTTTAATAAAAATACCCAGAAATGAGATTACTGGGTACTTCTGTGTCACTTATTATAGCCTTTGTTTTAAGTTTATTTTATATAAGTATCGCTACCCCAGATTTTGTTTTCTTTTCCATTTTCATGAAAAATATTTTTCCATATCTTTACTTTCAGTCTCTGTATGTCCTTCAGCCAGAAACGAGTCTCTTGTAGGCAGCATATGTAAAGGTCTTATTTTCTTATACACTCAGGTACCTTATCTTTTGATTGGAACATTTAATTATTTTTTATTTGAATTAATTGTTGCTAGACATGTAGTTATTGTCATTTTATTATTCATATTTTAAATCTTTTTTTTTTTCCTGTTTCTTCTTTAAAAAGTCCCTCTAACATTTCTTGTAATATGGATTTGGTGGTGATGAATTACTTTAGCTTTTTCTTGTTTTGAAAGCTTTATTTGATTTTAAATAACTTTGTTGGGTAGAGTAATCTTGGTTGTAGGTCTCTGCTTTTTATCACTGAAAATTTTGTGCCAAGCCCTACTGGCCTGCAAAATTTCTGTTGAAAAATCAGCTGGCAGTCTAATGGGAGCTCCCTTGTAGGTAAGTAACTGCTTTTCTTTTGCTGCTGTTAAGATTTTTCTCTTTGTCTTTAACCTTTAGATTTTAATGATGACACATCTTGATGTGGGCCTCTTTAGGTTCACCTTGTTTGGAATACTCTGTGCTTCCTGGGCTTGTATGTTTATTCTCTTCACAGGTTAATAAAGTTTTTCATCATTATTTCTTGAAATAGGTTTTCAATTCCTTGCTCACTTTTGGTATTCCTATGATGCAAATGTTGGCATGCTTGATGTCCCAGAGGCAGCTAAACTAGCTTCATTTTTTTGAATTTTGTTGTTGTTGCTCTTTCAATTCGGTGCTTTTTGCTACCTTATCTTCTAAATCACTGATTTGATCCTCTGCTTCATCTAATGCACTGTTTATTTCCTCTAAGGTAGCGGTCCCGAACCTTTTGGTACCAGGGATAGATGCTCCTATGAGAATCTAATGCCTGATGATCTGAGGTGGAGCTGAAGCAGTGATGCTAGTGCTGAGGAATGACTGTAAATA
>NW_011888844.1:6500626-6502947 GCF_000151845.1 Pteropus vampyrus | reverse complement strand
TGCAGATGGGAAGATTTTATTATTTTTAAATAGTTTTTGATGACTGAGTAATATTCAATTGTATGTATTTACTATCTCTTTATCCATTCATCCACTAATGGACACACAGGTTGCCTCCATATCTTGAAGGTTGTAAATAATGCTGCAATGAACATATGGATGCATATGTCCTTTCAAAGTAGTATTTTCTATTTTTTTTTTAATAAAAATACCCAGAAATGAGATTACTGGGTACTTCTGTGTCACTTATTATAGCCTTTGTTTTAAGTTTATTTTATATAAGTATCGCTACCCCAGATTTTGTTTTCTTTTCCATTTTCATGAAAAATATTTTTCCATATCTTTACTTTCAGTCTCTGTATGTCCTTCAGCCAGAAACGAGTCTCTTGTAGGCAGCATATGTAAAGGTCTTATTTTCTTATACACTCAGGTACCTTATCTTTTGATTGGAACATTTAATTATTTTTTATTTGAATTAATTGTTGCTAGACATGTAGTTATTGTCATTTTATTATTCATATTTTAAATCTTTTTTTTTTTCCTGTTTCTTCTTTAAAAAGTCCCTCTAACATTTCTTGTAATATGGATTTGGTGGTGATGAATTACTTTAGCTTTTTCTTGTTTTGAAAGCTTTATTTGATTTTAAATAACTTTGTTGGGTAGAGTAATCTTGGTTGTAGGTCTCTGCTTTTTATCACTGAAAATTTTGTGCCAAGCCCTACTGGCCTGCAAAATTTCTGTTGAAAAATCAGCTGGCAGTCTAATGGGAGCTCCCTTGTAGGTAAGTAACTGCTTTTCTTTTGCTGCTGTTAAGATTTTTCTCTTTGTCTTTAACCTTTAGATTTTAATGATGACACATCTTGATGTGGGCCTCTTTAGGTTCACCTTGTTTGGAATACTCTGTGCTTCCTGGGCTTGTATGTTTATTCTCTTCACAGGTTAATAAAGTTTTTCATCATTATTTCTTGAAATAGGTTTTCAATTCCTTGCTCACTTTTGGTATTCCTATGATGCAAATGTTGGCATGCTTGATGTCCCAGAGGCAGCTAAACTAGCTTCATTTTTTTGAATTTTGTTGTTGTTGCTCTTTCAATTCGGTGCTTTTTGCTACCTTATCTTCTAAATCACTGATTTGATCCTCTGCTTCATCTAATGCACTGTTTATTTCCTCTAAGGTAGCGGTCCCGAACCTTTTGGTACCAGGGATAGATGCTCCTATGAGAATCTAATGCCTGATGATCTGAGGTGGAGCTGAAGCAGTGATGCTAGTGCTGAGGAATGACTGTAAATACAGATGAAGCTTTGCTCGCTCACCTGCTGCTTAACATGTGCTGTGCAGCTTGGTTCCTAATAAGCCACAGACTAGCACCAGTTCACAGCCTAGGGGTTGGGGACCCCTGCTCTAAGATATTCTTTATTTCAGTTTTTGTATTCTGCATTTCTGACTTCTTTTATGTTTTCTATCTCCGTTTTTATGTTTTTTTTTTTTTATCACTTTTTAAAAGTTCTCATTGAGTTTACTTACTCTTCCCCTAAGTTCATTGAGAATCCTTATAACCACTGTTTTGAACTCTTCTGGTAGATCGCTTGTCTCCATCTTGTTTAATTCATTTTCTGGAAATTGTTCTGTTCTTTCATTTGGGACATGGTTCTTTATCTCCCCATTTTGGCTGCCCCCCTGTGTTTGTTTCTATGTAGTAGGTAGGGCTCTTAATTCTCTTGGTCTTAGTAGATTGGCCTTATGTAGTAGGTGTCTTATAGGGTTCAGTGGCAGTTTCCCATGGTCACCTGAGCCAGGTGCTCCTAGGTTTGCTCCTTTCATGGGTTGTGTCTCCCCTCCTATTGTAGTTAAGCCTTGGTTGCTGTTTGCATGTCAATGGGAGGGATTGATCCTTAGGCTGATTGTTTGTGAGGATTGTCTAATGAAGGGCTGACTCTATGGAGCAGGATTTCCTTTAGTAGGGCTCTGGTATTTGCCAAGTCTACCCTTTCCATGTGTCATCCTTGGATGCAGCTCTGGATGGTGCTCCAGCTCTGGTCAAAGCTGGCTACTGGGCATGCCAGCTCCAGTGCCTTTTGGGAGGGTCTCTACTGTAGGCCAAGTTCAGCTGCAGCCTGTGTGATGCTGGGGCCACCTGGCAAGAATCACCAAACAATCTGCAGATTACCACCACCTGTGCTAGTCTTAGACATGCCTTGAGAAGCCAAACTGTGAACTGAGGTTGGCTCCTGCTGGTGCCAATCTTGGGGCTCCTCAGAAAGAGGTATGGGGCACAATGAAGCCAGATGATGCTTGTTTGGGTTTTGTGAACCTTTGAGAT
>NW_011888844.1:6483496-6497961 GCF_000151845.1 Pteropus vampyrus | reverse complement strand
TGTTTTGTTTTGTTTTGTTTTGTTTTGTTTTGTTTTGTATTCCCTGATTATTGTATAGTTGAATTTTGAGACTTGTTTTTGGCTTAGCATGTATTTTTTTCCTAGAAAATGTTTTATGTGCACTTGAAAAAAGTGTATTATCTATAGTTTTTAGATGAGATACTTTATGAATGTCTAATAAATTAAGTTGGTCTAAAAGCTACATATTATTTTTAAGTGGTTTATTCATTGTGATTATTGTGTATTTTACTTTATTGGTGTGATTTTTTTTTCTGTCTCGTGTCTTATTTCTGGTTATGACTTTTTTCTTTTCTGCAGAAAGAAGAGCCTTTAACATTTCTTGTAAGGCCAGTTTAATGGTAATAAACTTTAGTTTTTAATTGTCTAAGAAACTCTTTATTTCTTCTTCAATTCTGAATAATAACCTTGCTAAATATAGTGTTCTAGGTTGCAGATTTATTTGTTTCACCACCTTAAATATTTTCTGCTACTCCCTTTTTGACTGTAAAGTTTCTATGAGCTGATAGTCTCATGAGTGTCTCTTGCATGTGACTTGTTTAAGTCTTTCTGCCCTTAAGATTATCTATTTATCCTTAACTTTTGCCATTTTAATTATGATATGTCTTGGCGTGACTCTTTCTGGGTTCATCTTGTTTGGAACTCTCAGTGCTTCCTGGACCTGGATGTCTGTTTCCTTCCTTAGATTAGGAAAGTTTTCAGATATTATTTTTTCAAATATTCTTTCTGCTCTCCCCCTCCCTCTCCCCCTCCCTCCCTCCCTCCCCCTCCTCCTCCTCCTCTTCCTCCTCCTCCTCCTTCTTCAATCCCCATAATGTGGATTTTAGGAAGCTTGATGTTACCTAAGAGATCTCTTATATTATTCTTATTATTTATTTTTATTAATTTTTCTGTTCTGATTGGTTGATTTCCACTTTTCTATTTTTCAAGTCCATTCTTCTGCATTAATTAATCTGCTATTGATTTCTTCTAATGTATTCTTTATTGCAGTTATTGTATTCTTTATTCTGATTAGTTTTTTATTACATTTTTCTATCTCTTTGTTGAAGTACTCTCTTATTCTATTCTACTCTCAATTTTGTTGAGCATCTTTACAACTGCTTCCTTGAATTCTTTATCAGACAAATTACTTATCTTTGTTTTATTTCAGTTTTTCTCTGGAGTATTTTCTTCCTCCTTCATTTGGGGCATATTCTTCTATATTCTCATTTCATTTGACTTTATATGTTTATTACTATGAGTTGGATGGAACAGCTATCTCTCTAAGTCTTGAAAAAGTGGTCTCTCTGTAGACTGTGTCAAATAGTTTTAGCAGGCCAGTTGTACTCAAAGCAGGAAAGTGTACTGCCTGATGTGTTACCTGGTCTGAAGGAGTGGGTTCTGTGGGAAAGCCTGGTGTGTGGATGTTTCCTTGATTTTCTAATCTGGGTGTAGAAGAGGCTGCTAGGTGAGTGATTGGTGTGCTCTGTTGCTTTAATTGTTTTCAGAACAGGGTTTGGATAGGGTTTTTCTGAGTGTTTGTTTCTCAAAGCCCTACTAGCTCCTTTCTTTTTCTGATAAGACAGCCTTGTATGCACACACAACCATATTATTCTTGTTCTGCACTTTCTCTGCATAGGTAAACTCTGTGCATGTGCACAGCAACACCCTGCTCACTTCTCGTGTGGCAGATCTGCGTGTGGGCACTGCAAAGTTTTGCTGGTTCTGCACTTTATTTGGGTGCAGAAGCTCCACTATCTCTGGACAGGGAAGTCCTGTGTGCAGATACCACAGCATTTTGCTAGCTCTACACTCTCTTCAGAAGGGGCAGCCCCACATGATCACACAGCACTGCCCCAGTATCTCCTCACTTTCGCTGGATAGGGTAGCCCTGTAGGTGGGTACTGCAGCATTTTGCTAGCTTTGTACTCTCTCCAGGTGGGTGAACCACATGTGCACATGAAAACCAGTGGATGTGCAAAGCAGTATACTACCATACCTGCTGGATCAATCTCTGGGTAGAAGGGCCTCTTATGTGCATGCTATGGTGTCCTCCTGTTTCTCCTGGATCTAGCTCTAGGAGGGACTTTTGGGGATGTGTTACAGCACCCTGCATGTTGGCCAGAGAACCTGGATGGAACCCCTACCCACTATCCCTGTTCAGGGGTAACATAAACAATGGCGCTCACCAGTTCTTCCTGTCCTGGGTTATTCTATCGATTCCCAGAGTGATCTCATGGTTCCCCAGACTTCTCTATGTAGTCTCATTCTATTCCTTATTTTCCAGAAGCTGTTTAATTGGCTTACAGTTGTTTCTCAGGAACAATTGCTCTAAATATAGGTATATATTAGATGTATTCTTAGGAGAAAATGAGCTTAACATCTACCTGCATAGCCATCTTGCACCTGCCTCCTCAAAATATATTTTTAATTTTGAGACAAATAAAGGCCGAAATTCAGCTACAAATAAGAAAATAATCCAGTTATCCATGTCAGTTGATGTTAGTCTATCCTTGTGTGTACAGTAACCTGTACATCCTGATGGACACATGGGAACCCACATAAATATCTCTTCTAAGTAACCCAATTGCTGAAATGTAGTGGACAGCTTGCAGGAAAAGCAAATTCTGAACAATAAAATCATCTCCCTGACATTATGCTCTCCCTTTCTTGGCAGAAACTCACTTGGTAACCAAATCATTGCCTTTTACTTGGTTTCAGAGCTCCAGTTTCCCTGATTTGGATCCAAAACTTTGGTGGCTCAAATATGGTAGTACACATAACTCATCCAGTTTTTGCAGAGGAAGTCACAATGAGTATCCTGGTGCTCTGGCTGTTCACCTGCCTGGGAAGCCAGGCAGGCACTATGCATAATCAGGAGAATATGTGATGTTCAAAAGCAATTAAAGTGTTTGCCAAGGAGACCGTGTACCACCAATGTTGAAATTCATACAATTGACCTAATGAATTGCATAGCAATATCTGCACAGCTTGAAGAGATTAAAACCTTTTCGTCATTAAATTAACATTATTGTCTCTTAATAATTCTTGAAGGCATAATTGGGCCTGATCTTGTTTTCTTTGAATAAATTGTTTATTCATATAAGATGAATCTCAACGTCTGGGTTGGCATTGACCTAACGAGAAAAAAATTTTGTTGTAGAGAATTCTGATCCTTTAAAATAATTCTTAAAATGGTTTCAGAAAACTGCACACCTACTACTAATAAACTAATTCTGTAGATTAAAGCTGTTTGGTCCCTCTAACTAGCTATCAATTTGATCAAGAAGAATGGAAGTTCTGAGTGGCTCTGAATGTAATACTAAGCAATCATCTTGTTTTATTTTCACTGATAAACATTCGAGTAAATGAATTGCTCATGCCATCTCCATTTCCTCATACATATCTACTTAACTCTTTATACAACATGGCTTCTATTTTAGCACTCTACTAAAATGCCATGCATGAAAGCCAATTTTTCTTTACTTTTTACCTTTGGAGTACTTGACACTTTAGGAAACTTCATTTTTATTAAAATGTTCTGCTTTTTAGCCTCACAGACACTGAGGTATATAGATTCTGAGGTATATATGTTTTCTGATAGTTCTCTTTTTAGGACTAACAAGCACATATACATTTACATTTGTATGTACACACACACGTATATATGCCATGTGATACAGGTTTCCACAAAATACAGTGTTAAATTTCTGTAGCTCAGCTTTCCTGTTGTTTTGAGACATTATTATTTTCCTGATGGCAGAATATGTTATGCTGCTTATTTACATGCCAGTTCAGGACTTCTACTCCTTCTGTACTTGAAGGTCATGTATATTTGTACTTTTTATAATATTACTCCCATTCCTAAATTTTTGAACACTACATGAAATTGTCTTTATTTTCCAGTGATGTGACTCAAAAAACACTGTAAAACTTGCAACTTCTCATAGTAAACAGACACAACAATGGCATAGTTATTCTCTACTCTCATGTTTCTTCTAAATTGGGAGAATTCTATTAATATTCTTCATATAGAAGCTAACTCTGTAGGGGTAAAAAGACATGGATGCCCCTTCTTAGAGATTTCACCATATCTAATTATCTTATCTCTTTCTTCTCCTTCCTCTGCTCAGAGGATCTTTATATATTCATGAGGGACATGTATTTGTTAATACAGAGAACTATCTTAGCTTGATTCCACATTTTTCAGGTTTCTATTGTTTATTCCTAAAAAAGTAATTGATAATTTGGAACTTTAAAGACAAAAATATTAGTATGTAATGCCTTTATTATATGATTCTTCTGGTTTTTCTAAAGCAGAGGATATCACAAATTTAAGATTTTTGAAAGATGGAGGTTTTAAATAAACCTCCATCTTTCAAAATAAATACTATGTGAAATATATATATATTTCACATAGTATTTATTTAGTAAACTGAATTAATGATCATTTTGGTGCAGTTGCAAAGCAGAGCCATTTTTTAGAAAAAGAAGCCTAAGTTGAAGTGCTATTACTCTTTCTATCAAAATATTTATAATAATGATTATGTTTAGATCATTTGAATACTCTATGTATAGGTCAAACTTGCAATAAATAATTTGTCCTTCTATTGACAAAAATATCATGGTGTTTTAAAAAGTAATAATGGAATATTTATATATTTTCGTTTAAATTCTATCATTTCCTAATGTGGAAATTTAAACAAACAAACAAACAAATGAAAAAAATCCTACCTAAAAGGAGAACAGTTAATATGAAAATATAAAATACTTCTCACTTTATTATAGCCAAAAGGAGACCAAAAACTATTTTTAAATTACCCCCAAATGTTCTCTGCCTTTCAAACTGAACCTTGTATATGACTAGATTAACTATGACAGAACTCTTTAAGGAAGGGTGAGTATAAAAACAAAATATAATTTCTTAACTGCAAAGTTGACAATCAGACTTAAATATTTTAACCCCATCTAGTCCCTTTAGAAATTGTATATTTTATTATTAATTGACATATAAGTGAGATCATATGGTATTGTTCTTCTCTGTCTGACTTACTTCAGTTAGCATAATACACTTTAGGTCCACCCATATTATTGCAGATGACAAGATTTCATTCTTTTTATGGCTGAATAATATTCCATTGTACATATGTGCCACTTCTTTATCTATTCATCTATTGATAGACACTTAAGATGCTTCTATATCTTGGCTATTGCAGAGAACATATGGATACATCTTTCTTTTTGAATTAGGGTTTTGGGTTTCTTCAAATCAATACCCAGAAGTAGAATTACTAGGTTCTTTTTTTCTTTCTTGTTACAGCCTTTTTTTTAAAGCCTATTTTGTCTGGTATAGTATTGCTACCCCAGCTTTTTGTTTGTTTGTTTCCATTTTCATGAACTCTTCTTTTCTATTCCTTTACTTTAAGTCTGTGTGTGTCTTCTGATCTGAAGTGTGTCTCTTATAGGTACAGTTAAAGTAATTGTTGAAATATATATATAGTTATTGCCATTTTATTATTTATATTTTTATTTTTTTTTCCTTCTTCTTAAGTCCTTTTAATATGTCTTGTAATACTGGTTTGGTGGTGATGAACTCTTTTAGCTTTTTCTTGTCTGTTATAATTTTTTTTTTTTTTTATTTCTAACAATGTCCCAAGTGATGCTTGTGTTTCTGATTTTAATACACATTTTAAGGAGCCAGATTCCAGGTTATATATATCTAGGACTCAAATCTCTGAGTAATAGAATATGTGAATGCTCAGCTTTACAAATAGTGTGAAAAAAATTACCAAAGGGTTTGTACCAATTTATACCACCTGCTAGTGGTTTATTTATTTCTTATTAATTTGCATCCTCATCAACACTTGGAGTTTTCAGATATCTCTGTTTTTATCAATTTAATGCACATACAGGTGAATCTCATTGTAAAATAATTTGCATTTTCCTGATCACTGAAGAAGTTTTGCTTCATTTTATATGTTTATTTGCCATCCGTGTTTTATTTAAAGTGTCAGTTGCGTCTCTCTTAAGTTGGGATCCCCAAAAGCAGACCTTTTCTTGGGGATTTGCACAATAGCATTTTCTTAGAGAATGTTTCCCAGAGACACTTAGCAGTGTAGTTGTGGAATCCAGAATGGAACAATAAATATTATGCCACCACATCTACCTTCTTGGTCAAGATGTGCCCCCAGGGCAACATCATTTTTCAGTTACCTTCTACTCTCCATGCAAACAGAACCAATGTCTACAGCCCGATTTCATTGACAAAAAGATTCAGGTACTGGCTATTGGGAATGAAAGTATTAAAAATGATAAAGAGATGCGAAAGGACATAGATGGAATTATCACAATGGCTCTTCTCATTTTGTATTCATTTTTCTCAGACTTAATGATTTTATATATTCTGATTACTGATCTCGTCTCTATGTGTTTCAAATATTTACTCTAAGACTATTATTTATATCTTCACTTTTTAATGAATATTTTGATGAACTGGAGTTCTTATTTTCATTGTAGTCAAAATTATGAACCTTTTAAAATGGGTATTGATTATTGAGTTATATAAAAGGCACAACATATGTTATGTAGAATAAATAAAAGCAAAATGTTAATAAAATATTTGGGATTGGCTTAGTGGTAGGGTAAAAAATTTAAAATTAGAGTCTGGAAAATTTGAATTATTAAATGGCAAAATACATACATTTTAAAGTTGCCTACAACTTTTTGTTATGCACCTCTTGTGTCTACTGATTGAGTCTGTAGCATTAAGAAAAGTGGTTGAGAAGAATCAAACAAATGTTGTGTTTAGGATAGAATTATCTGCATTTTGCAAGATATTATTAGAAATAAATGAGGTCACTGGAGACTTGGCTAATTTTCAAGTAATTTGAAGGGAATAGTAAACATAATCTAGAGATCAAGGGTTCTATAGAAATGAGAAAGCCATTGCTTCTAAATTCTACATGTTAAATGGGATCTTAAGGTTTTAAGAGATAAAAGAACAATAAATTTCCATAATTGAACTAATAATTCAGTTCTGCCACAAAGATCAGATTAAGCATATGGCTTTCCAAAATATCATTTCTAATTGATTTGCAATAGCTAACATTAACGTGAGAGACAGAGAAGCATGGGGGCCAAGCAAAAAAAAATCTGATTGGAAAATTATGTCAAGATAGAATTTCAAATATGGTTAGTGGCACAGGAAACTGATTAGAAAAAAAAAAGTAGACATAACTGTTTTTTTTCTCCAGCTTTATTGAGATATAATTGAAATATAAAATACATAAGTTCAAGGTATACAATGTGTTAATTTGATATGTTTACATATTATGAAATGATTACTATTATAGCATTACCTAACATACCTATCACTTCATATAATTGCAATTTGTGTGTGTGTGTGTGTGTGTGTGTGTGTGTGTGGTGAGAACACTTAAGATCTACTCTCTTTGTAACTTTAAAATATTTAATACAACGTTATTCACTGTAATCACCAAGTTGTATATTAGATTCCCCAGACTTATTCATCCAATAACTGGAAGTGTATGCCCTTTAACCAACATCTCTCCATTTCTCCCATTCCTCAACCCCTAGTAATCAATATTTTACTTACTGTTTCCATGAGTCTGACCTTTTAGATTCCAGATATAAGTGATATCATACAGCATTGATGTTTCTTTGTCTGACTCATCTCACTTAGCATAATGCCCTCAAAGTCCATCTGAATTGTCACAAATGGCAGGATTTTTATCTTCCATATCTTTATCTTGACTATTGTGAATAATGCTACAGTGAACACAGGAATGCAGATATCTCTTCTCTTCAAAATCCTGTTTTTATTTCCTTTGGATATATACCCAAAAATAACATTGTTAGATCATATGGTACATCTACTTTTAATTTTTTAAGGAATCTCCATACTGTTTTCCATAGTGATTGTACCAATTTATATTCTCACCACCAGTACATCAGGGTTCCTGTTTTTCTACATACTCACCAATTCTTAGGATAAATATAATTCAGGTGTATGACATGGTTTAACACACATATATATACTACAAAGTGATCACCTCAAAATTAATATTCATCACCATACAATTGAGCTTCTTCATCCCTTTTGTCTACCCACCAACTCCCTTTTCTTCTGGGAAACACCAATTCATTCTCTGTATCTATTAGTTTGTTTTTGTTTTATTTTGTTTATTTTCTTTTTAGACTCCACATATAAGTAAAACCACACAGTAATTTGTCTCCTTCTAACTTATTTTACTTAGCACTATATTCTCATGGTCCATCCATGTTGTCACAAATGGAAGGATTTCATTATTTTTGTTGCTGAGTAATATTTCATTATATATACACCATATCTTTTTTATATATTCATTCACTGATGTACATGTAGATTGTTTCCATACCTTAGCTATTGTAAATAATGCTACAACAAACATAGAAGTGTATATATCTTTTTGAATTACTGTTTTATTTTTTTACATTCTCTGAATAAATACCCAGAAATGGAATAACTGGATCATATGGTAGTTTTATTCTTAATTTTTTGAATAATCCACGTTATATTTTCCATAGTGGTTTCACGAATTTAAAGAATTTATGAGAGTTCCCTTTTCTCCAAAACTTATTATTTCCTTTCTTTTTTATTGTACCCATTCTAACAGATGTGAGGTGATATCTCATTGGTTTTGATTTGAATTTCCATAGTAATTAGTGATGGCGAAAATTTTTTTGTGTGCCTGTTGGCCATCTGTATGTCTCTTTGGAAAAATTCAGATCCAATACTCATGTTTCAAATCAGGTTGTATTTCTTTCTCAAAATTGCTTTGGCTATTAGGTATCATTGTTGGTTTCAAATCTTAGAATTATGTGTTTTATTTCTGTGAAATATGCTATTGATATTTTGATAACAATTGCATTATATATGTAGATTGCTTAGGATAGTTTGTGAATTTTAACAATATAATTCTTCCAAGCCATTAGCACAGAATAGCTTTTAATTTATTTCTGTCCTCATTGATTTTTTTTTATTTGTGTCTCATATATTTCAGTGTACAGTCCTGTCACTTCTTTGGTTAAACTTATTCTTAGGTATTTTATTGTTTTTTGATACAATTGTAAATGGGATTAGTTTCTTAATTTCTCTTTCTGAGAGTTTGTTATTAGTGTATAAAAATGCCACAAATTTATGTATATTGTTTTGTATTCTGCAACTTTACTGAATTTATTTGCTAGTTCTAATAGGTTTTTGCTTCAGTCTTTAAGGTTTTCTATATATAATGTCATATCGTCTACAAATAGTAACAGTTACTTTTTCTTTCCCTTTTGGATAACTTTTACATTTTTACTTCTTCCCTGAGTGCTATTGCTAGGGCTTCTAATATTATGTGGCAATTCTAATATTATGTGGAATAAAAGTGGCAAAGGTAGACAATCTTGCCCTGATCTTGACCTTAGAGAAAAAGCTTTTAGCTTTTCACTATTGAGTATGATGTTAGCCATATAAGACCTTTATTATGTTAAGATACATTCCCTCTGTACCCATTTGTTTGAGAGTTTTTATTATAAATAAATGTTGAATTTTATTTAATGCTTTTTCTATATTAAAATCATCATATAATTTTAATTCTTAATTTTGTCAATGTGGTGTATCACATTGATGTATTAATATTGAATCATCTTGCATCACTGGAGTAAGTCCCATTTGATCATGTTGTGTGATTTTTTGGATGTATTTTTGAATTTGGTTTACTAACACTTTGTCGAGGACTTTTGCATCTATGTTCATCAGAGATATTGACCTGTAATCTTATTTTGGGGGGGTTTCCTTGTCTGGTTTTGATATTAGGATAATTCTGGCTTCATAAAATATGTTCAGTGGTGTTCATTTTTGTTTAATTTTTTGGAAGAAATTTAAAAGTGTATGTTTTAAATCTTGAATATTTGGTAGAATTCACCACTGAAGTCATCTGAACCTTGACTTTTGTTTGTTGGGAGTTTTTTTGGTTTTTAATTCAATCTCCTTAACTAGTAATCTGTCTATTTAGGTTCAATGTTTTTTTTGTTGATTCAGTCTTGGAAGACTGTATTTTTTTAAGAATTCATGTAATTTTTTTCTAGGTTGTTCAATTTGTTGGCACATAGTTGTTTGTAGTACTCTCTTATGATCCTTTGTATTTCTATGGATTAGTTGTAATTTCTGTTTCATTTCTTATTTTGATTCCTCTCTTTTTTCCTTGGTTAGTCCTGTTAAATGTTTTTTTCTGTTTTCTTTATCTTTTCAAATAACCAGCTCTTAGTTACATTGGTGTTTTCTATTGTCTTTTTTACTCTCTATTTTATGTATTTCTTTTTTTCTCCCCTCTTTTAATTCCCATGCCTCTCTCCCCACGACTTCCACCCCTGACCTACGGATGTTGCTGTTTCCCCTTAAGAACTGCATCTCTGAAGGCAGAGCTTCTCCTCTCATGCGCTCATGGCAGGCGCCCAGGACCTGGCTCACTTGGGGTATGGTCCGTGGCTCCACCTGGGGCGTGAACCGAGGACATACTGCATATAAAGCAGACGTGCTAACTACTACACTATGGAGCCACACCTCTATTTTATGCATTTCTTATCTGATATTTATTATTTTCTTTCTTCTACTACCTTTGGGCCTTGTTCTTGTTTTTCTAGTTCCTTTAAGTGTAAAGTTAGATCATTTATATGTGATTTTTTGTATTTCTTGAATTGCTATAAACTTCTCTCTTAGAACCACTTTTGCTGCATCCTATAGATTTTGGTATGTTGTATTTCTGTTTTCATTTGTCATTAGATAGCTTTTTTTAAAAAATTACTGATTTAATAGCTCATTGGTTGTTTAATAGCATGCTGTTTAATCTCCACTTTTTTTTTCCAGTTTTATTCTTATAATTGGTGTCATACCATTGTGATAAGAAAAGATGCTTAATATAATTTCAATTTTCTTGATTTTTTGCGATTTGTTTTCTAGCCCCAACATGTGATCTATTCTGAAGAATGTTTCATGTGCCCTTGAGAAAAATATATATTCTGTTTCTATTGTATAAAATGTTCTATATAATCCAGTTGGACTAATGGTCTAAATTCTTGTTCATGGTCAATGTTTTCTTAATAATTTTCTCTCTGGATGGTCTATCCACTGATGTAAATGGGGTGTTAAAGTCACCTATTATTATTTTATTTCTTTCGATTTCTCCTTTTATGTCCATTAATATTTGCTTTATATATTTTGGTGTTCTTATGTTGTGTGTGTATATTCTTATGAAATTTAAACTATCTTCCTGGATTGACACCTTTATCATTATATAATGTCCTTTATTACAATCTTTGTTTTAAAGTCTATTTTATCTTACGGGAATATAGATATACCAGTTTACCTTTTGTGTCCATTTGCATAAAATCTCTTTTTCCATTTCTTCACTTTCAATCTCTGTGTGTCATTACCTCTGAAATATCTCTTTTAGGCAGCATATAGATGAGTCTTGTTTTTGTTTTTTGTTTTTTTTTTTTGTTTTTTTTTTGTTTGTTTTTAATCCATTCAGGCTTTCTATGTCTTATGGTTGGAAAATTTACTCCATTTACATTTAGGATAATTATTGATAGTTATGTACTTATTGACATTTAATTAATTGTTTTCTGACTATTTTTGTAATTTCTCTGTTTCTTTCTTCTCTCTCTTCATGGCTTGATGAAGTTCTTCATTCGGTATTATGTTTAGATTTATTTCTCATTTTCTTTTGTGTATTTGTTATTAGTTTTTACTTTGTGATTACTATAAGATTCACATATACCATTCTATGCATATTATAGTTTATTTTAAGTTGATTGTAACTTAATTTTTTAAAACATAAACATTTAACTTTATTTATCATTGTCATTTAAGCTTGATTTTATAGAACACAAAAAGAGTTTAAGAGTTCTGTAGCACCAGAATTTAAGCAATAGAAATATTGATAGCTTTGTAGGTGTAAGTGATGTAAAGTAAAATCAAATAATTGGAGATTTTTTCAATATGGAAATTATACAAATAAAATAAATGGCAAAAGAACTGAAAGCTTGAATTTAGTTGTTCCACCACATTATTTCTGTATTTCATACACTCAGGATCAGCAGTTACAATCAAGATGAGTCCAAATTTCCGTACTTAAGTAAAGGTTTCAGATAGATATAGGCCACACTGATATAAAATGCTGTTGATTTCAAAAGAGAACTAGGGTGTGATTTTGTAACTTCTGTGCAGGATGATGTCTCACTCGTGGGAGAGCTGCAATGCCATGGCCAGGCCCATGGATGCCATGCACTTACTTGCAGATGGCGACTGCAAGGCTCTCCACCAGTTTTCAAAAGTCAAAAGTAACTTAAATTTGAACACATACCAAAGCTTTAGATTTTTATTCTGCCCCACCTTTTATATTTTTGATGACAATTTTTCTTTTCATTTTATGCATCCCTTAACTAATGATAGTAATTTTAGTTAACATTACTACTTTTGCTTTTAACCTTCATATTTGCTTTAAAAGTGATTGTTTCACTACATTTGTTATATATTTACCTTTTTACATTTGTATGTTATCAATTAGTACCACTTTTTTCAGTTTAAATAAGTATCTTTAACATTTCTTATATGATGGCTTCATGGTGATGAACTCCTTTAGCTTCTGCTTATCTAGAAAACTCTTAATATCTTTTAAATTGAGTCATAACCTTGTTAAATAAGGAATTCTTGATTAATTGTTGAATAATGAATTCTTGATTGTAAGTTTTTTTTCAGTACCTTAAATATATTGTCCTACTTCTTTCTGACTTATATAATTTCTGCTGAAAAATCTGCTTATAGCCTTACAAAGCTTCCCATTTACATGATCGTTTTTCTTTTCTTGCTGCTTTTAACATTATCTCTTTATTCTTTTTTCTTTATTCATTTTTAATAATTTTCTATTTTTCAATTATACTTGACATATGATATTATATTATTTAAGTGATTACTCTGATAATGTTAGTACCCATCTGACACCATATATAGTTATTACAATATTATTGACTAAATGTCTTATGCTATACTTTACATCCCCATGACTATTTTGTAACTATCTATTTGTACTTCTTAATGCCCTCCCTTTTTTCATCCATCCCCCTGACCTCCCTCCCTTTTGGTAACCATCAAAATATTCTCTGTATCTATGAGTTTGTTTCTGTTTTGTTTGCACATTTATTTTATTCTTTAGATTTCACAAGCCACTAGTGCCTGGCTTGTGGCTGCTTAGCAAGAGGTATGTGGCAAAATGAGGCCAGATGCATCTTGTTCTTGGTTTGTGATCCTTTGAAAGATTTTAGGAAAGTGTGCAGCATGAACCAAGACAAGTGGTTTGTATGGAAAAGCCACTGGAAGTGTCTTGGGTGAACCCACAAGGTGGGTGGGATGAGGACTCAGGGAATCACCAGAGTAGGATAACCAGTGTTAACCAGGTTGATGGATACTCAGATATAGTGGCAGACTTCATCTGCATGCCAGGAGTGGGGAGGGCCTAATAAAGATATCATGGTCTCTGCTACCACTGATCTCTGGGAGAAAGCTGACACTCCAGAACATGCCCTGAGGCCAGACAATTCATTTCCTCCTCATATGTCTCTGGTGCCTTTCGAGCTGCTGCTCAAACACTGGAGCTTGGAGCGAATAAGTCTGTCAGTGAGTAAGTCTTTTAGCGGTCCCTTTAAGAGGAATGCCTGGGACTGAAGCCATGCTTCATCTCACTCAATCACAATCTCTGCTGTTTTTCACAGCCAGAAAGTTGTGGGAACTTTTCAGCACTGGAACCCTGGTCTGAGGAGTCTGGTGTGAAGCTGGGACACCTCGCTTCTTTGGGGGTAACTTCGCAGCTAAGATATCCCTCCAGATTTTTAACCACCACATGCAGGTGTGAGAGCAGGGGGTTCCACATCATTACTCCACCCTATTAGTCTTGAGGTGGCTTCATATGCATGTTCTTAGTTGTAGCACTTCTGCTCATCTAGACTTCAGGTGATTCTCAGTGTTGGTTGTCCTGTAGTTTAGCTATAATTTTGATGTGGTCATGAGAAGAGGCAAGCGCTGCATTTTTCCACTTGGCCAGCATGACTGGAACTCCACATTATCTGTTTATACTTAAATTTTACCACTCTATGGGATTCCTGGACATGGATATCTGTTTTATTTTTCCCATATTAGGGAAGATTCAGTGATTACTTAAATAACTTTTCTGACTCTTTCTTCTTCTTCTTAAGGAAAGACTATAATGCAAATATTATTCCACTTGATGTTTTTCCAGAGGTCTCTTAATATATTAACTTGAAAAAAAAATTAGAAGTGGAGAAATATGGCGGAGTGAGTTGTCCCCAGATCTCTACTCTTGAAACAAAATAAACTGAACATCAAAAACTCAACAAAAACACACAAACTG
>NW_011888844.1:6480894-6483446 GCF_000151845.1 Pteropus vampyrus | reverse complement strand
TTGAGTCATAACCTTGTTAAATAAGGAATTCTTGATTAATTGTTGAATAATGAATTCTTGATTGTAAGTTTTTTTTCAGTACCTTAAATATATTGTCCTACTTCTTTCTGACTTATATAATTTCTGCTGAAAAATCTGCTTATAGCCTTACAAAGCTTCCCATTTACATGATCGTTTTTCTTTTCTTGCTGCTTTTAACATTATCTCTTTATTCTTTTTTCTTTATTCATTTTTAATAATTTTCTATTTTTCAATTATACTTGACATATGATATTATATTATTTAAGTGATTACTCTGATAATGTTAGTACCCATCTGACACCATATATAGTTATTACAATATTATTGACTAAATGTCTTATGCTATACTTTACATCCCCATGACTATTTTGTAACTATCTATTTGTACTTCTTAATGCCCTCCCTTTTTTCATCCATCCCCCTGACCTCCCTCCCTTTTGGTAACCATCAAAATATTCTCTGTATCTATGAGTTTGTTTCTGTTTTGTTTGCACATTTATTTTATTCTTTAGATTTCACAAGCCACTAGTGCCTGGCTTGTGGCTGCTTAGCAAGAGGTATGTGGCAAAATGAGGCCAGATGCATCTTGTTCTTGGTTTGTGATCCTTTGAAAGATTTTAGGAAAGTGTGCAGCATGAACCAAGACAAGTGGTTTGTATGGAAAAGCCACTGGAAGTGTCTTGGGTGAACCCACAAGGTGGGTGGGATGAGGACTCAGGGAATCACCAGAGTAGGATAACCAGTGTTAACCAGGTTGATGGATACTCAGATATAGTGGCAGACTTCATCTGCATGCCAGGAGTGGGGAGGGCCTAATAAAGATATCATGGTCTCTGCTACCACTGATCTCTGGGAGAAAGCTGACACTCCAGAACATGCCCTGAGGCCAGACAATTCATTTCCTCCTCATATGTCTCTGGTGCCTTTCGAGCTGCTGCTCAAACACTGGAGCTTGGAGCGAATAAGTCTGTCAGTGAGTAAGTCTTTTAGCGGTCCCTTTAAGAGGAATGCCTGGGACTGAAGCCATGCTTCATCTCACTCAATCACAATCTCTGCTGTTTTTCACAGCCAGAAAGTTGTGGGAACTTTTCAGCACTGGAACCCTGGTCTGAGGAGTCTGGTGTGAAGCTGGGACACCTCGCTTCTTTGGGGGTAACTTCGCAGCTAAGATATCCCTCCAGATTTTTAACCACCACATGCAGGTGTGAGAGCAGGGGGTTCCACATCATTACTCCACCCTATTAGTCTTGAGGTGGCTTCATATGCATGTTCTTAGTTGTAGCACTTCTGCTCATCTAGACTTCAGGTGATTCTCAGTGTTGGTTGTCCTGTAGTTTAGCTATAATTTTGATGTGGTCATGAGAAGAGGGAAGCGCTGCATTTTTCCACTTGGCCAGCATGACTGGAACTCCACATTATCTGTTTATACTTAAATTTTACCACTCTATGGGATTCCTGGACATGGATATCTGTTTTATTTTTCCCATATTAGGGAAGATTCAGTGATTACTTAAATAACTTTTCTGACTCTTTCTTCTTCTTCTTAAGGAAAGACTATAATGCAAATATTATTCCACTTGATGTTTTTCCAGAGGTCTCTTAATATATTAACTTGAAAAAAAAATTAGAAGTGGAGAAATATGGCGGAGTGAGTTGTCCCCAGATCTCTACTCTTGAAACAAAATAAACTGAACATCAAAAACTCAACAAAAACACACAAACTGAATATTAGCATGTCTGAGCATGGGATCTGTGCATAGAGCTACCATAGGTCAGAATCCTGGGTGTCGGGCGATGGACTGGGAAAAATAAGGAAGCTATTTCTCACAGCCGGAGCTCCCCATAGGAGAAGGGAGGAGGGGAGAAAGTGCAGCAAGATCCCTGAACAGCCCTGCTTGGGAGAGCTATGAGCCATATGCGGCCAGCAACAGTGCCCAGGCATAGGAGAGAAAGCAGAGAAGTGAAGATGGAAGAAAAGTAGGGACGGAGGAGAAAAACAGTTGATTTTTTTTCCAGCCATGGTTTCAAAACTAAAGCAGAAGCACAGCCCCCATTCCTCAAGCTAGAGGTCCTCTCCCCACATATCCTCAAAGACCAAACACTGCAGAGCCCCAGGGGAATCTGAGCAAACGCTACAGAACCTGTCGGTAACACTGACAGGGACTGAGACTGAGGGTAGCAAGCATGATTGAATATGTATATACAAAAATGAATTATTAAGGCTTTATATAAAGCAAGGATCTAAGAGGCTTAGATGCCACCTACTGGAAACCAAAAGAAAAATGTCTTACTTGCAACAAGCTAAAGACTTTTATATAACAAATCTTTCTAGGAAAAAAAAGTAGAATACACTTCCATTAATGCCCAGGCAAAGAGATAGTCTATTAAACACCACTAAACCAAGGTAAAAGGCATCTCAGTAAGAACAAGAAAAATCTCCAGAAAATAAGCTTGCAGACATAGAAATATGTGACTTAAATGACAGAGAATTCAGGATGGTACTTCTGAAAAAACTCAATGAGATAAAAAAA
>NW_011888844.1:6473372-6480254 GCF_000151845.1 Pteropus vampyrus | reverse complement strand
TCAGCCTACCTAAAACAAAATGAGAAAAATGAATAATTAGGAGTAAGATAACTATCAGGCAAATAGAAGCAGAGGAGTGCAACCCTTACTAAGAACAAAGCATTATAAGCTTAAACAATAAGAAGAGATATGCTATAGCAAGATAGTAATTAATGTTCAGCATACAAAGGGAGACATAAAGACATCAATGACTGAAAAGGGGATTCAAAGATCTAAATTCGTGAAGGGGAATAAAAATAAGGCACACACAGAAGAAAATGGATGACTGTATATGTATAACAATCCTTTACATATTCGTAATAGTAACCACACATCAAAGATTCAGAACTGAAGTATATTATATAAAACAAGAAGAACCAGAGGCAAAACCAATAAAAGCCAACCAAAATAAAGAAAACAGCAACACAAGGACAAGGACGCAATGGAAACACTGAACTACCAGAAAGCAAAAGGTAAAATGGCTACAAGAAGACATCATATTTCAATAATTGCCCTAAATGTAAATGGAGAGAACTAACCAGTAAAAAGTCACAGAGTTGTAGAATTGATCATAAAACAAAACCCAACAATATACTGCCTCCAAAAGACACATCTCAGCTCCAAAGACAAAGATAGACTCAGAGTGAAAAGGTAGAAATTGATATTTCAAGCAAATGGCATTCAGAGAAAAGTAAGAGTAGCGGTACTAATATAAGACAAAATAGACTTCAAAATAAAAAAGGTAAAGAAAGATACTGAGGGACACTTTATAATGATAAAGGGAATCATACACCAAAAGACATAACACTTATTAATATCTATGCTCCCAAACAGGGAGCCCCTAAATATATAAAGCAATTACTAACAGAACTAAAGAGAGAAACAGACCAGAACACTATCATAGTCGGGGACCTAAATATCTCATTGTCAGATATGGACAGATCATCCAAACAGAAAATCAATAAGAAATAACATCTTTAAATGACACATTAGACCAACTGGACATAATTGACATTTACAGAGCCTTCCATTCCAAAACAGCTGCTTATACATTCTTCTCTAGTGCACACGGAACATTCTCAAGGATTGACCACATACTGGAACACAGAGATAGCCTCAACAAATAAAAGAAGGTAGTAATCATACCAACCATATTCTCTATTCATAGTGCTTTGAAACTAGAGATCAACTGCAAAAAGAAAGCAGGAAGAACCATAAATACATGAAGATTAAACAACATTCTACTGAAGAATAACTGGGTCACAGAAGAAATAAAAAAAGAGATCAAGAGATACATAGAAACAAATGATAATGATAGTAGAACATATCGAGTCTTGTGACACTACAAAAGTGGCAATAAGAGAGAAGTTCATATCAATACAAGTGTACCTCCAAAAACAAGACCGAACCCAAATAAACAACCTAATGCTTCATCTTAAAAAAAAAAAATTAAAAAGTAAAAACAAATGAATCTTAAAGTTAGAAGAAGGAAATAAATAATCAAAATTAGAACAGAAATAAATGAAATTAAATACAAAAAAAAATAGAAAAATAAATGCAAGAAAGTGCTGGTTCTTTGAAGGTTAATAAAATTGATAAACCCTTGGCCAGACTCACTAAAGGAAAAAGAGAAAAGATACAAATAAACAAAATCAGGGATGAAAGAGGGGAAATTATGACTGATATCACAGAAATACAAAGAATCATACAAGAATACTATGAAAAAGTATATCACACCAAATTTAATAACCTAGAAAAAATGGACCAGTACTTAGAAAAATACAACCTTTCTAGGCTGAATCAAGAAGATCTGGAAAATCTAATTGGACAAATCAGCAGTGTGGAAATTGAAACAATCATCTACAACCTACCAAAAAGTAAAAGTCTAAGATGAGATTGCTTCACTAATGAATTCTACCAAACATTCAAAGATTTATTACCTCTTCTCCACAAGCTCTTCCAAAAATTTCGAAGAGGAGGCAATACTTCTCAACTCATTTTATGAGGCCAATATTACTCTGATGCCAAAACCTGATAAAGGTAACACAAATAAAAAACTATAGACCGATATTTCTCATGAACACGGATGCAAAAATCTTTAATAAGATACTAGTGAATCTAATATAGCAACATATTAGAAAGATTATACACCGCAATCAAGTGGGGTTCATCTCAGAGGTACAAGGATGGTTCAACATATGCAAATCGATTAATGTGCTACACCACATAAGCGAATTAAAAAATAAGAATCATATGATCATATCAATAGATTCTGAAAAAGCCTATAACAAGACGCAGCAGCCATGTATGGTCAAAACACTTAACAAAATTGACACAGAAGGAAAGTACCTTAACATAATAAAGGCCATCTA
Source organism: Pteropus vampyrus (assembly GCF_000151845.1). Taxonomy (NCBI): domain Eukaryota; kingdom Metazoa; phylum Chordata; class Mammalia; order Chiroptera; family Pteropodidae; genus Pteropus; species Pteropus vampyrus. The sequence goes on along the minus strand of NW_011888844.1, from coordinate 6,477,903 downwards.
TGATGAACCCTCAGCCAACATTATACTTAATGGTAAAAAACCACAAACCTTCCCTCTAAGATCAGGAACAAGGCAAGACTGTCCACTATCACCACTATAACATTAGAGGTCCTAGCGAGTGTAGTCGGACAAGAGAAAGATATAAAAGGCATCCAAATAGGAAACAAAGTAGTTAAACTATCACTATTTATAGATGACATGATTCTCTATATAGAAATCCCTAAAGACTCCACAAGAACAGTATTAGAAATACAATAGTCTCTGGATACAAAATCAATGTTAAAAAATCCATAGGGTTCTGGTATTTAATAATGAAGTGTCAGGAAAAGAAGTGCAAAAATAACTTTTGTAAGTGCAACGAAAAATAAAATACCTAGGAATAAATCTAACAAAACATGTGACAGACCTATATAATGTAAGCTGTAAGACTCTATTAAAAGAAATCGAAGAAGATACAAAGAAATGGAAAGGTATTTCGTGTTCTTGGATTGGAAGAAAAACATAATTAAAATGACCTGATTACCTAAAGCATTATATAGATTTAATGCAATCCCCATCAAAATCCCATTGGCATTTTTTAAAGAAATAGAACAAAAAATCATCAGATTTGTATGGAAGCACAAAGACCCCAAATTGCCAAAACTATCCTGAGGGGAAAAACAAAACAAAACAAAAACAAAAACAAAAAAACAAGACTGGAGGCATCACTCTGCCCAACTTCAAATTAGACTACAATGTGGCAATAATCAAAATAGCATGGTACTGGCAGAAAAACAGACACGGGCCAGTGGAACAGAATGAGAGTCCAGTAGTAAATCCATATTTATATATCAAAAAATGTTCAATTAAATAGCTAAAAACATACAGTGGAGAAAGGAAAGCCTCTTCAATAAATGGTGCTGGGAAAACTAGAAAGCCACCTTCAAAAGAATGAAAGTAGGCTGTTATCTATCACCACACAGCAAAATTAACTCAAAATGGATTAAGGAGCTGAATATAAGACCTGAAACAATGAAATGCATAGAAGAAAATATAGGAATTAAACTCAAAGACCTTGGGCTTAAAGAGTTTTTTTATGAATTTGATCTCAGAGGCAAGGGGAGTTAATGATAAAATAAATGAATGGGACTACATCAAACTAAAAAACTTCTGCACAAAAAAGAAACCATCAACAATATAAGGAGACAACCACCCAAATGGAAAATATATTTGCAAGCAGCACCTCCAATATGGGCCTAATATCCAAAGTACATAAAGAATTCATACAACTCGATAACAACAAAAAAACAAATGATCCAATCAGAAAATGGGCAGAGGACCTTAACAAACACTTTCCTTAGAGGATATACAAATGGCCAACAATGTATGAAAAGATGCTGATCTTCCCTAGCTCTTAGAGAAATGCAAATCAAAACCACAATGAGATACCATCTCACACCTGTTAGAATTGCTATAATCAACGGGACAAATAATAACAAATGCTGGAGAGGATGTGGAGAAAAAAGGAACCCTCATACACTGCTGGTAGGACTGCGAATTGGTACAGCCAGTATGGAAAACAGGATGGAGGTTCCTCAAACAACTAAGTATTGATCTACCATATGATCCAGCAATCTTTCTACTGCATATTTACCCCAAAGACTTGAAAACCCATATCTGAAAAGATATTTGCACACCGATGTTCATACCAGCAGTATTCACAGTGGCCAGGACATGGAAGCAACTGAAGTGTCCTACGATAGATGATTGGCTAAAAAGCGGTGGCACATATATACAATGGAATTTTACTCAGTCATAAGAAGAGGTGAAATCCTGCCATTTGCAACATGAATGGCCCTCGAGATAATCATGCTAAGCGAAATAAGCCACACAAAGTTGAAAATCACATGATATCACTTATATGTGTGATATAAATCTAAAAGCAACAAATGGTCAGGACAAACAGAGACTCATGGAAATGGACAATAGACTAGTGGTTAGCAGGGGGTAGGTGGGGAAGGAGAGTTAAGTGGGGTAAAGGGATCATATATACAGTGACAGAAAGAAATCTTACTATGGGAGGTGAACACTATACACACACACCTTTATACATATATGCCTTATTGTTAAAATGTATAGCTGAAACTTATCTCATTTCATTAACCAATGTCACCATAAAAAATAAATTTAAAAATAAATAAATACATACATACATAAAAATTTTAAACTACTGTGTCTTGATGAGCTCTATGTTATGTCTCCCAGCTCACTGATTTGTTCCTCTATTTCTTCCATTCTGCTGTTGAATGTTTGCAGTTTTTTTTTTTTTTTTTCCATTCAGTTATAACTTCTGTTGGTAACTTTTATATAGTATGTGTCTTTGTTGAAGTTTTTACTTCGTGTTTTCATACATTATTCTTCCAAATTTGATGAACATCTTTATGAGCATTGCTTTGAGTTTCGTTTTTTTGTTTTGTTTTTTGTTTTTTGTTTTTTTTTTAAATTAGGTGTTTTACCTCCATATTCTTAAGGTTTTCTTTTTGTTGTTGTTTTTGCTTCTTAAGTTAAATCTTGTTCTCTTATTTGGAATAAATTCCTTTGTGTTCTCACTTTGCTTGACTCTGTTTTTGTTTCTATGTATTAAGTGAAACAGCTACCTTTCTCAGTATTGAAAATGTGATTTTGTTTGAAAGATGATCTTTCTTGTTTATTCTTGCCTTAACTCTTGGTTGTCTCTCAATCTTTTGGGATTGCCCTGTCTACCTGAGTTCTTCTTAATATGTACCCATTGAAGGTGTACCACATTTGTCATTGTTCCAAGTGGAAGAATCTCATTTAGTACTGAGTTTCAGGATAATTGGAAGCCAGACCCTTAAGAAGCAGCTTTTATAGTATAAAAATGTATACAGTTTTGTGGGATACAATCCTTATCCCTGTTGGACTCCAGGCCAGGAGATCTGGAGGTGTGCCTTGGATAACAGTTACCCAAGTAGTGACTCCAGAGGATTGTTTAAGCCCTTTTTTGAAAATTGAGACAAGCTATAGCAAGGTCAAGGGATGTTCAAAGATGGTGTCTTCCTGCTTTTTTTTTTTCCTCCTGGAGTGTCTCCTTAACCTCTATGTATGTGGGAAGCCTGAAGCCTGTCCATGAACCTGTCCCTGAAGCCTGAACCTTCATGCTAAGTAAATAGGACTTTTTCACATGAAGAATGAGTTTGTGTTTTACTCTGCTGTTTGTGCAGTGCTCTCCCTGGAGGTGGTGGCCAGTCAAGAGATGTCTTTTAGTTTGTTACAACCTCATAGAGCTCAGTTACCAGGGTAAGGCAATCAAGGAGTGTCCCCTGTGTGGATTGCATGGGCCCACTGGCTTTATCAAAGCTGATGTAGAGTATAGGGGGCTGGAATTACTCATGGTTATTGGAAGGCCATGGGAAAATGTCTTGACTGTGCATGTCCATGGGCTTAGCACTGCAGTGAGAAAGTGTTTATCTCTGTGCAGCTGACTGAATATGAGAGAATGCCACAGCCCTTTGTGCTTTCTAGCCCAAGACAGGAAACAAGGAGTTTTTGCAGCTTCTTACTCTGGAAGACTCTAGCTAGGGAGCAAAAGAATGTTGTGACTATTCATGCTTGCCTACAGCATCCAGGGATGGGAGAGTGTTGAAACTGTCAATGTAAGAACATCCGAACTTGTAAAGATTTTTTGTAAAAAATTATTTGAGCCAAACAGAAAATACACCTGAAAGATATATCTCAACAGACTGAGAAAAATACTTCCAAGAAATTATAGGTTTTTTTTTTCTTTTTCAGCTTCTTTTATGCATTTGGATTAAGGAGAAAAAGAAAGAAAGATTACATGAAGGTGGGAAAAGCAAGGGAGGGATAGAATTACAGAATAGTTAATAAGATGATGAAGGGGTCTGAAAAGAGACATTTCAAAAGTGTTTTGACCTAGATGAACAGAAATAATGAACAGGGCTTAAGGCAAAAATAAGTTATTTTTTACTAAAGTATTTATATACCTGGGGTGTGATTCTACACCATGATCTGCCCAGTTAGAAATTTATGATCAAATCACCCTGTGAGGTTACTTTTAGTACAACCACTTTTTCATCCACAAAACTACCTGCACTCTCCTGTTTCAGTAAGGCAGTGGAATAGTGCCACAACCTCTCTCTTTTACCTGTCTTAGCAGGGTAGCGGGAAAGTGCCACCTCTTTGCTCAGCTGCTTGTATTAGCAAGTTAGGAAAAGAGTAAAATAACTGCATCATCCAGGGCCTCCATCTCCAGGGAACATTTTGTGGATGAAAAAAGGACGCTGTAATAAATTGTAAATTCCTAACTGGGCAGGTCATGGTGAATAGTTATGACTTAGGCATATATCTTTTTAGTAAAAAGTTTATATTTGCCTGAAGCAAGCCCTGTTTATTGTTTCTGTGCATTTAGGTTAACGAAACTTTGAAATGCATCTTTTCAGATCCCTCCTTCTAAAACATAATCGCCCTCAAGAGAGCAAATAATCTTAACTGTTTGGTAATCCAATTCTACCTT
>NW_011888844.1:6467121-6472487 GCF_000151845.1 Pteropus vampyrus | reverse complement strand
TATTTTGAATTATAACTGCTTATTTGATATATGATTTATACATATTTTCTCTCATTCCATAGTCTTTCAATTTGTTTATTGTTTCTTTTGCTGTGTAATAGCTTTTTAGTTTGATGTAGCACCACTTGTTGATTTTTGCTTTTGTTGCTTGTGCTTTTGGTGTCATATACAAAAAAAAAAATGTTGTAATGACCAACGTCAAAAATATTTTCTCCATATTTTATCCTGGAAGTTTTAGAGTTTCAGATATTATGTTTAATCCATTTTGAGTTAACTTTTGTGAGTGGTATTGATGCAGGACAAAGCAAATTTCTTGAGTGCATGTGTGTGTGGGGGGGGGGGCGGGGGGAGCTCCAACCCTGCACTAAGAGAGAAAAGGGTTATTTACTGAGTGCAAGAAAAAATTCAAATGCCCATAAAAATTAGTCAAAAGGAAAGTTTATTAGAGAAGGGGAAAAAGCAAAGACAAAAGAAAGCAAAGACAATAAGCCAAGATAAGAAAAAATGTCCTGAGTTTGGGAAAATTTATTTTATATATCATTCTTAATTTCTGTGAATTATAAAGACTTTGTTTACCCATTTTCCTTTGAAATGCGCATACAATGAGAAAAGATAATAGTATGTAGTACAAAAAGACAAGAAAATGTAGCATGAAAGGCCTACTGGCAATTATCAGGTTTTGATCTACAGATTTCCAATGATTTTAGCAATAGGGAATGAATGATTTTATTTTATGTAGTGAGCCACTTAACGACTCTGTTTTTCCTATTTTCCCTTTATGATCTGAGAAAATGTTTTGTTAGCAATCTCAGTAGAAATCTTCTTTTGTGCTTCAGGTTTCCTTGTGGTTTGGCTGTGGGACTGATCAGCAAATTGCAGTCTCTGACTATAGCTTGATTTAACATTTTAATTCTCTTGCCTCCTCCCTACATTAGTATACTACAATATCCAACTTTATGTAGTTATCTTGTTTTCCCAACACAATTGTTTAAAGGAATGATTTTTCCCCCATTGAGTATTGACTTCTTTGTCAAATATTAGTTGACCACAAGCAGAAGGTTTATTTTGGGGCTCTTAATTCTGTTCCATTTTTCTATATGCATATTTTTATGCCAGTATGACATTGTTTCAACTACTATACCTTTGGAATATAATTTGAATTCAGGAAGTGTGATGCCTTCAACTTTGTTCTTTCTCAGGACTGCTTTGGCTATTCAAGGTCGTTTTTTGTTCCATACAACTTCTAGGATTTTATTTTCTATTTTTGAGAAAAATCCATTGGGATCTTTATAGGAATTTTATTTACTCTGTAGATAGCATATGATAATAGGAACGTTTTAACAATATTAATTATTCTGATTCATAAACACACAATGTCTTTTTATTTGTGAATTTTCAAACTCTTTCAGCAAATTCTATAGTTTTTGTTGTACAGATCTTTTATCTTCTTATTTAAATTACTCCAGTTTTGCCGTTTTTGATGTTATTGTGAATGGGATTATTTTCTTTATTGTTTTTTCAAAAGCTTTAATGTTAATGTATAGAAACATTGATTTTTGTATATTTTGTAGCCTACGATTTTACTGAATTTGCTGATCACTTCTAGCTATTTTTTGGTGGTATATTTAGGATTTTTCATGTATGAGACCATAAATTCACACATAGAGACAATGTTACATCTTCTTTTTTATATGACTGCCTTTTTGTTGTTGTTGCCTAATTGCTCCGGTTAGGACTTCCAGTACTATATTAAATAGAATTGGCGAGAGTAGCCACCTTTGTTTCATTCTTGATTTTAGAGAAAAACATTCAAAGTTTTAGCTGTGGATTTGTCATATATGGCCTTTATTATGTCGAAGTATGTTCATGCTATACAAATTTGTTAAACATTTTCATTGTGGAAAAGTGTTGTATTTTATTGAGTGTGTTTTTTGAATTTATTGAGATAACATAATTTTAATGTTTTATTCTACTATTGTGGTGTATCTCATATATTAATTTGAATATATTGAACCATTTTTATATCTGAGGGATAAGTTTATGGTTATGATCTTTTGCATGTGCTGTTGAATTCAGTTTGCTAATATTTTCTTGAGAATGGTTGCACCTATATATATATATGGGAAATTGTTCTGTAGATTTCTTCTCTTATATGCTTTTGCTCAGGGAATGATGATTTTGTAAAAAGAGACTGGGAAACTTTCTTTCTCTTCACTTAGTATGGAAAAGATGGAGAAGGATTAGTGTTTATTCTTCTTTGAGTATTTGGTAGAATTTAGCAGTAAAACCATCTTGTGCAGCAAGAGTAGCCACCTTTGTTTCATTCTTGATTTTAGAGAAAAACATTCAAATTTTTTTTTTTTTTGGCAAGGGTAGGTTTTTGATTACTAATCCGATCTCTCTACTTGTTATTCATCTGTTTGAATTTTCTGTTTCTTCATGATGTCATCTTGGTAGGTTGCATATTTCTAGGTATTTATCCATTTCTTCTAGGTTATCCAATTTGTTGGTGTATAAATTTTCATATTGTCTCTTATGAACCTTTATATTTCTGCAGTAATAGTTATAATATATTTCCTTTCAGTTCTGATTTTATTTATGTGAGGATTCTCTCATTTTTTTTGGTTAGCAAAGATAAAGATTTACAAATTTTGTTTGTCTTTCAAAAAACCTGTCTTGATTTTGTTAACCTGTCTATTGTTTATCAGGTCTGTATTTTATTTATTTCTCCTCTAATCTTTGTTATTTTTTCTTCTTCTCTCTTTAAACCTTACTATAATTTGGAGGTAAAGGCACAGTTAAAGACAACAAAAAAACTATACTAGAGTGTCATCAAAAACATGGCTGCATGAAGGATCTCGCTGGATCTCTCCTCTTGAAATAATGATAAGCTGAACATCTAAAACTCAACAAATAACACCCAAACTGCACACAAGCATGTCTGAGAGGTCTGTGCATTAGAACATTAGAAGGTGGGCAAATTGCATGAGTCTGAGAGGTAGATTAGGAGAGAGAAACAAAGGAGCTGTAGTACGCAGCTGGACCTCCCTGCAGGCTGAAGGGGGAGATTTCACAGCTGGTTCTTGGCTTTTTGAAGCCCAAAACAGTGCTACCTGAGTGATCAGCATATTCCATGCAGTGGAGCTCAGGAATCAGGTCAGAAAGCAGGGCAGAGACTGAGTGCAGCTGTCTTAGCAACCACTATTGCCAAGCAGGAGGCTGAGTCATAAAATGTGGCTGCAACCCCCACCACCATCCCGGAGCTCACCCTTTCCTTTTGTATTTGATGTTATTGTGAATGGGATTATTTTCTTTATTGTTTTTTCAAAAGCTTTAATGTTAATGTATAGAAACATTGATTTTTGTATATTTTGTAGCCTACGATTTTACTGAATTTGCTGATCACTTCTAGCTATTTTTTGGTAGTATATTTAGGATTTTTCATGTATGAGACCATAAATTCACACATAGAGACAATGTTACATCTTCTTTTTTATATGACTGCCTTTTTGTTGTTGTTGCCTAATTGCTCCGGTTAGGACTTCCAGTACTATATTAAATAGAATTGGCGAGAGTAGCCACCTTTGTTTCATTCTTGATTTTAGAGAAAAACATTCAAAGTTTTAGCTGTGGATTTGTCATATATGGCCTTTATTATGTCGAAGTATGTTCATGCTATACAAATTTGTTAAACATTTTCATTGTGGAAAAGTGTTGTATTTTATTGAGTGTGTTTTTTGAATTTATTGAGATAACATAATTTTAATGTTTTATTCTACTATTGTGGTGTATCTCATATATTAATTTGAATATATTGAACCATTTTTATATCTGAGGGATAAGTTTATGGTTATGATCTTTTGCATGTGCTGTTGAATTCAGTTTGCTAATATTTTCTTGAGAATGGTTGCACCTATATATATATATGGGAAATTGTTCTGTAGATTTCTTCTCTTATATGCTTTTGCTCAGGGAATGATGATTTTGTAAAAAGAGACTGGGAAACTTTCTTTCTCTTCACTTAGTATGGAAAAGATGGAGAAGGATTAGTGTTTATTCTTCTTTGAGTATTTGGTAGAATTTAGCAGTAAAACCATCTTGTGCAGCAAGAGTAGCCACCTTTGTTTCATTCTTGATTTTAGAGAAAAACATTCAAATTTTTTTTTTTTTTGGCAAGGGTAGGTTTTTGATTACTAATCCGATCTCTCTACTTGTTATTCATCTGTTTGAATTTTCTGTTTCTTCATGATGTCATCTTGGTAGGTTGCATATTTCTAGGTATTTATCCATTTCTTCTAGGTTATCCAATTTGTTGGTGTATAAATTTTCATATTGTCTCTTATGAACCTTTATATTTCTGCAGTAATAGTTATAATATATTTCCTTTCAGTTCTGATTTTATTTATGTGAGGATTCTCTCATTTTTTTTGGTTAGCAAAGATAAAGATTTACAAATTTTGTTTGTCTTTCAAAAAACCTGTCTTGATTTTGTTAACCTGTCTATTGTTTATCAGGTCTGTATTTTATTTATTTCTCCTCTAATCTTTGTTATTTTTTCCTCTTCTCTCTTTAAACCTTACTATAATTTGGAGGTAAAGGCACAGTTAAAGACAACAAAAAAACTATACTAGAGTGTCATCAAAAACATGGCTGCATGAAGGATCTCGCTGGATCTCTCCTCTTGAAATAATGATAAGCTGAACATCTAAAACTCAACAAATAACACCCAAACTGCACACAAGCATGTCTGAGAGGTCTGTGCATTAGAACATTAGAAGGTGGGCAAATTGCATGAGTCTGAGAGGTAGATTAGGAGAGAGAAACAAAGGAGCTGTAGTACGCAGCTGGACCTCCCTGCAGGCTGAAGGGGGAGATTTCACAGCTGGTTCTTGGCTTTTTGAAGCCCAAAACAGTGCTACCTGAGTGATCAGCATATTCCATGCAGTGGAGCTCAGGAATCAGGTCAGAAAGCAGGGCAGAGACTGAGTGCAGCTGTCTTAGCAACCATTATTGCCAAGCAGGAGGCTGAGTCATAAAATGTGGCTGCAACCCCAACCACCATCCCGGAGCTCACCCTTTCCTTTTGTATCCTCTGATACAAAGCACTGAAACATACACTATAGCCAGTACCAAAGACAGGCACAGTGATATTGAAGCAAGGAAATTGAAACCTGGTGGACAGCATTATGGGAAGGGAAACAGCCATACAAACTGCAAGCCTCTCCCAATCAATCCCGCCCCTCCCTACATAGTCAGGCTGATTTGGAAGGAAGCAGCAGAACATTGCATGTGTTGGGGCAGTAAAAAGACTTCAAAGCCTTTTTAGAAGCTCAAACCCCCATCACCTATTGCATCATTCCAAGGGG
>NW_011888844.1:6463749-6464411 GCF_000151845.1 Pteropus vampyrus | reverse complement strand
TACCAGAAAAAAAAAAAAGAGAGAAAATTATTATAGGAAATAATCATATTTCAATAAAAACGCTAAATGTATTTTAAAATTTATTTTGTATTATAGTGACAATGGTTAACGAAATCTAATATTTCAACAATAAGGCAAATATATATTGCATTGTATGTTCACCGCCCAGAGTTAGATTTTTTTCTGTTACCACATATACCCCATCTACTTTCCCCCTCCCCCCAACATTCTGGTAACCACTAGTCTATTTTCCATGTCCATGAGTCTCAGTTTATTGGCCTATTTGTTGCTTTTAGGTTTATATCCCACATATAAGTGATATGATGTAGTTTTCAACTTTTTTTGTCTGGCTTATTTCTCTTAGCATGATTATCTCCAGGTCCATCCATGTTGTTGCAAATGGCACTATTTCATTTATTCTTATGTCTGAATAATATTCCATTGTATATATGTACCACCACTTCTTTAGACAATCATTTATTGTAGAACATTTGGGTTGTTTTCATGTCCTGGTCACTGTGAATAATGCTGCTATGAACATCAGGATATGAGTTTTCAAGTCTTTGGGGTAAATGTCCAGTAGAGAGATTGCTGGATCATGTGGTAGATCAATTCTTAGTTTTCTGAGGAACTTCCATACTATTTGCCATAGTGGCTGTACC
>NW_011888844.1:6457632-6463699 GCF_000151845.1 Pteropus vampyrus | reverse complement strand
CTGTGAATAATGCTGCTATGAACATCAGGATATGAGTTTTCAAGTCTTTGGGGTAAATGTCCAGTAGAGAGATTGCTGGATCATGTGGTAGATCAATTCTTAGTTTTCTGAGGAACTTCCATACTATTTGCCATAGTGGCTGTACCAATTTGCAGTCTTACCAGCAGGATAAGAGGGTTCCTTTTTCTCTGGATCCTCTGAAACACTTGTTATTACTTGTCCTATTGACAATAGCTATTCAAGCAGGTATAAAATGGTATCTCATTGTGGTTTTGATTTGCATTTCCCTAATAGCCAGTGATGTTGAGCATCTTTTCATATACTCATATATTCGTTAGCCATTTATATGTCTTCTTGGAAGAAGTGTCTGTTCAGGTCTTCTGAGCATTTTTTAATCGAATCATTTTGTTATTATTGAGTTTACGAGTTCTTTGTATATTTTGGATACTAGGCCCTTATCAGAGGCTTTGCTTACAAATATAATTTCCCATTCCATGGTTGTCTCTTTACCTTGTTGACAGTTTCTTTTGCTGTGCAGAAGTTTTTTAGTTTGATGGAGTCCCATTTACTTATTTTTGTTTTTACTTTCCATACTGCTGATCAGTCTACTTAGATTTTTCCAGTTCTTCTTGATTCAGCCTAGGAAAGTTGTATCTTTCTAACTACTGGTACATTTCTTCTAGGTTTTTAAATTTAGTGTTATATACTTTTTCTTAGTATTCTTGTATTATCCTTTGTATTTCTGTGCTGTCTGTCATAACTTCTCCTCTTTCATTCCTGATATTGTTTATTTTTGCTTGTTCTCTCTTTTCTTTAGTGAGTCTAGCCAGGGGTTCATTGATTTTATTAAGCTTCTCAAAGATCCAGCTCTTTGTTGCATTTATTTCTTCTATTGCTTTTTGTTTTCAATTTCATTTATTTCCGCTTTAATTTTGATTATTTCTTTCTTTCTGCTGATTTTAGGCTTCATTTGTTCTTCCTTTTCTAGTTTTTTACGATGAAGCATTAGGTTGTGTATTTGGGTTCATTCTTCTTTTTGAGATAGGCCTTTCCTCTTATTACTGCTTTTGCCATGTCCCCAAATTTTTGATATGTTATCATTATCATTTGTTTCTACATATCTCCTGATGTCTCTTTTGCTTTCTTCCTGATCCAGTCATTCTTCAGTAGCATGTTGTTTAATCTCTATGTGTTTGTGGTTCTTCCCACTTCCTTTTTACAGTTGATCTCCTGCTTCAAAGTATTATGATCAGGGAATATGTTTGGTATGATATCAACCCTCTTATATTTGTTGAAACTATCTCTGTGTCTCAGTATGTGGTCATACCTTGAGAATGTTCCATGTGCACTAGAGAAGAATGTATAAGCAGCTGTTTTGGAATGGAAGGCTCTGTAAATGTCAATAATGTCCAGTTGGTCTAATGTTTCATTTTAGGATGTTATTTCTTTATTGATTTTCTGTTTGGAAGATCTGTCCATATCTGACTGTGGGGTATTTAGGTGCCCTACTATGATAGTGTTTTCGCCTGTTTCTACTTTTAGTTCTATTAATATTTTCTTTATATATTTTGGGTTTCCCTGATTGGGAGCATAGATATTATTAAGTGCTATATCTTCTTGTGCATGGTTCATTTTATCATTATGAAGTTTCTCTCAGTATCTTTCTTTACCTTTTTCATTTTGATGACTATTTCGTCTGGTATTAATACAGCTACTCCCACTTTTCTCTGAATGCCATTTGCTTGAAATATCATTTTCCACCCTTTCACTTTGAGTCTATATTTGTCTTTGGAGCTTAGATGTGTCTCCTGAAGGCAGCCTATGTTGGGTTTTGTTTTTTGATCTAATTGCAACTGTGTGCCTTTCATCGATTAGTTCAATCTATTTACATTTAAGGTGATTATTGAAACATGTTTTTCTATAGCCATTTTATCCTTTGCTTTCTGGTAGCTTGGTGTTTCCATTGCTTCCTTCTCCCTGTGTTTCTGTTTTTTTTTGTTTTTCGATTTTTTTTTTTTTTTTTTTTTTTTGCGGGAAGGGGTGTGTTGTGGATTTTTCCTCTGGTGTGTCTTGCTTTATGTTATATACTTCAGTTCTGATTCTTTGGCATGTAGTTATCATTATGAATATGTTAAGAATAGTTATAAATATATAGTAGTCCATTTTCCTCTGCATGTGTGTTATCTCCATTCTCTTTTGTAAATTTGAATCTTTGAATCCTACCCCTTTCTTTTATTTTTGTCTCAATTTTTCCCTATGTATTATGAGCGTTCATTGCTATCTTGCAGTAGGAAATCTCTTCATATTTTTTAAGGTTATAATGCCCTATTCTTAATAAGGGTTGTACTACTCTGCTTCTATCTGCCTGCTAATCACCTTACTCAAAGTTATGTATTTTTTTTGTAATTTGGTTTTAGGTGAGTTGACCCCTTTCAGTATTTCCTGTAATGCAGGTCTCATAGTGGAGAATTTCATCTATTTTTGTATGTCTGGAAAGGTCATTATTTATCCTTCATATCTAAAGGAGAGCTTAACTGGATACATTATTCTTAGCTGGTAGTTCTTTTCATTTAATTGTTTTTAATATTTGATTCCACTCCTTTCTGGCTTGTAAGGTTTGTGCTGATAAGTGTGATGACAATCTAGTGGATTTTTCTTTATAGGTTACCATCGTCTTTTCACTGGCTGCCCTGAGAATTCTGTCTTTGTCATTGATTGTTGATAATTTTAATACAATATGTCTTGGTGAAGGCCTTTATGGATTGAGACAATTGGATGTTCTGTTGACTTCTTCAATTCCAAACTGCAACTCATTCCTCAGATTTGGGAAATTCTTGTCAACTATTTGTCTGAAAATGCTTTCTAGTCCCTGCTCCTTTTCCTTACCTTTGATAATGTCCATTATTCTTATGTTTCCTCTCCTGATGGTATCAGCTAGTTCTTGTATTTCTGTTTCATTATTTTTTTCTTTGGTTTCTCTCTTCTTCCTTCTGATTTATTTCTAGATTTCTGTCTTCAATATCACTGATCCTTTCTTACATTTGGTTGACTCTATTTCTCAAGCTTATTTATCTGTTTCAGTGTGTTCTTCTTCTCCAGACATTCTATTTGCTTCTTTTGAGGGTTTCAATTCCCTTGCCAATAATCTCATTATGCAAATCTAGTTGTATTTTTTCAGTTCCTAAAATTGTTGATATGAGTTGCTCTGGATTTCATCGCATTTTTTAAGAAATACCATCTGGAATTCTCTGTCATTTAAATTACATATTTCTGTCTTTAAGTTTATTTGCTGGAGATTTTTCTTTTTCTTTCTAAGATGGCTTGTTGCCTTGGTTGTTCTTTTGTTGTTGTTGTTATTGTTGTTGCTTTTTATGGACTATTTCTCTGCGTGGGCATTAATGGAAATGTATTCTGCTATTTTTTTTTCCAGAAAGAATATTTATTATATAAAAATTTATCTTTAGCCTGTTGCTAAGAAGGCATTTTTCTTTTGGTTTCCAGTACATTGTATCTAAGCCTCTTGAACCTCTGTTTTATATAACACCTATAAATGCCCTTTTTTAAAAAAAAATAAATGTTTGCTAGATTTTCTAGTCATGATTGGTACCCTCATTCTCAGTCCCTGTTAGTGTTAGCAACAGTTTAAGTAGCGTTTGCTAGATTTTCCTGGGGCTCTGCAGTGTTTGGTCTTGGAGGATATAGCGAGAGGTGCCCTCTGGGTTGGAGAATGGGGTCTTTGGCTCATGTTTTGAAAGCACAGCTGGTTATAATCACCCGTTGCTTCTCTGCTGTCTCCACTTCTCTGTTTTCTGCCCTGGTTCCTAGGCACTGTTTTTGCATGGAGCTCATAGCTCTCTCAGGCAGGGCTGTTTAGAGAATTTGCTGCACCTTCTCCCCTCTAACTCTTCCTGATGGGAGCTCTGAGTGCATGAGGCAGCTTCATTGTTTTGCCCAGTCTACTGCCCAATACCCTAGTTCCGACCTGTAGTAGCTCTTATGCACAGATCACTCATTCAGTCATGCTTATGTGTAGGTTGGGTGTTTTTTTTTTGTTGTTGTTGTTGAGTTTTAAATATTTAGCTTATTGTTATTTCATGGTGAGAGATCTGGGGACATCCCTCACTCCACCATTCTTCAGACATCACTTTTCACCCTAAATCTAAATGGACTAAACTTACCAATAAAAAGGCACAGAGTTGCAGATTGGATCAAAAACAAAAAACAAAACAAAACAAAAAAAAAACAACTATATGTTGCCTTCAAGAGACACATCTCAGATGCAAGGACAAGTATAGGTTCATAAGGAAAAGGTGGAAAACAACACTCCAAGCAAATGATATCCAGAGAAAAGCGGGTGTAGCCATTCTTATCACTAATGAAATTGGCTACAAGAAAAAATTGGTAATAACAGACAAAGAATACTTTATAATGATAAAGAGGACCATGCATCAAGAATATATAACATTCATCGATATATATGATCTCAATCAAGGAGCACCAAAATATACAAAGAACTATTAACAGAACTAAAGGGACAAAGATACAATTATAGTACTGGTTCTAAATACCTCATTCTCAGCAATGGATAGATCATCGAAACAGAAAATCAATAAGAAAATATTGTCCTTAAATGACACATGAGATCAATTGGACATAATTGACATTACACAGCCTTTCATCTCAATACAGAAGCGTACAGATTTTTCTCTAGTGCACATATTACATTCTCAAGAAGAGCTCATATGTTGAAACACAAAACTAACTAAACCAAATTTAAAAAGATTGAAATCATGCAAAGCATATTTTCTCACCATTATGCTTTGAAACTGGAAATCAACTGTAAAAAGAAAGCAGGGAGAACCACAAATATGTGAAGATAATACAGCATGCTACTAAAGAATGACAGGGTTGTAAAATAAACAAAAAGAGAGATCAAGAGATACACAGAAACAAATTAGAATCAAAGTACAACATATCAAAACTTTTGGGACACAGCAAAAACTGTAATAAGAGGAAAGTTTATATCATTACAGGCTTATCTCAAGAAACGAGAAAATCCCAAATAACCTAATGTTACAACTTGAAAAAAAAAACTAGAAAATAAAGAACAAATGAAGCCTAAGTCAGCAGAAAGAAGGAAATAATCAAAATTAGAGCAGAATTAAATAAAATTGAGAACAAAACGACAATAGAAAAAAATTAATGCAACAAAAAACTTTTCTTTGAGAAAATTTATAAAATTGAAAAACCTCTTGCTATACCCATAAAGAGAAAAGAGAAAGAAGACAGATAAACAAAATCAGGAATAAAAGAAGTTACAACAAATACCACTAAAATACAAAGGATCATACAAGAACATCATGAAAAACTATATGACACAAAATATAATTACCTAGAAAAAATGAACAAGTTCTTAGAAATATACAACTTTCCTAGACTGAATCATGAACAACTGGAAAATCGAAATAGAGCAATAAACAGTATAGAAATTGAAATGATCATCAAAAACCTCTCCAAAAGTAAAAGTTCAGGACCAGATGGCTTCACCAGTAAATTCTACCAAACATTTGAAGAAAATTTAATACCTGTTTTTTCTCAAACTTTTCTGAAAAATTGAAAAGGAGACTTCCTAACTAATTTTATGAGGCCAACGGTACCCTGAAACCAAAACTTGGTAAAGGTAAAACACACAAAAAACTATAGACCAATATCTCTTAGGAACATAGATACAAAAATTCTAAATAAAATACTAACAAATATAATACAACAACACATTAAAAATATTATACACCATGATTAAGTGAGCTTTATCCCAGATCACTGGGTTGTTTAATATATGGAAATAGATTAATGTGATAGACCACATAAAATAAAAAAAATTAAAAAAATCATACAATCATATCAGTAGATACAGATGAAACATTTGACAAGACACAGCATCTATTTATGATTAAAACAATAAAATGGGTATAGAAAGAACGGACCTCAATAAAAGCTATATACAACAAACTCTCAGCTAATATTATATTTGATGAAAAACTAAAAACCTGTCCCATAAGATCAGAAA
>NW_011888844.1:6455902-6457582 GCF_000151845.1 Pteropus vampyrus | reverse complement strand
CATACAATCATATCAGTAGATACAGATGAAACATTTGACAAGACACAGCATCTATTTATGATTAAAACAATAAAATGGGTATAGAAAGAACGGACCTCAATAAAAGCTATATACAACAAACTCTCAGCTAATATTATATTTGATGAAAAACTAAAAACCTGTCCCATAAGATCAGAAAGAAGACAAGGCCATCTGCTATCATTATTATTATTCAATATAGTATTGGAAGTCCTAGTGAGAGCAATTAGGCAAGAGAAAGAGATAAAAGGCATCCAAATAAGAAATGAAAAAGTCAAATTGTCACCTTTCGCAGATGACATTATTCTCTATATAGAAAACCTTAATGACACCATTAAAAAACTGCTAAAAAAAAAAAAAATACAGTAAAATTTCGGGGTATAAAATCAATGTTCAAAAATCCACAGTATTCCAATACTCTAATATGAATTTTCAGAAAAAGAAATGAAAAAAAAATACCGTTCTTTTTTCAATTGCAATAAAAAGAATAAAATGCTTAGGCATAAACCTAATGAAACATTTGGAAAACCTATACACTGAAATCTATAAGACATTATTAAAAGAAAATTGAAGAAGACACGAAGAAATGAAAGATAATTTATTTTTGGACTGGAAGAATCAATGTAGTTAAAATGACCTAAAACATTATACAGATATAATGCAACCTCCCCAAAATTCCAACAGCATCATTTAAAGAAATAAAACAATAAATTATCAGATTTTTATGGAAGCACAAAAGACTCCAAATAGCCAAAGCAATCCTGAGAAAAAAAGTAAGTTGGAGGAATTACTCTGCCTGAATTCAAATTATACTACAAAGCAACAATAATCAAATTGGCATGGTATTGGCAGAAAAACAGACACACAGACCAATGGGATGGAACTGAGAGTCCATAAGTAATCCCCTGTACATATGGGGAAATAAGTTTTGACAAAGAAACCAAAAATATTCAATGGAGAAAGGAAAACCTTTTCAATAAATAGTGCTGGGAATATTGGAAAGCCATAAGTAAAAGAATGAAACTAGACTGCTATCTATCACCATACACCAAAATTAACTCGAAATGGATCAAGAACCTGAATATGAGACCTGAGACAACAAATTGCATAGAAGAAAACATAGAAACTAAACTCATGGACCTTGGATTTAGAGATTTTATAAATTTGACATCAAAGGCAAGGGAAGTTAAATCAAAAATAAATTAATAAGACTATGTTAAATTAAATAGCTTCTGCACAGCAAAAACAAACAAACAAGCAAAAAAACATCAACAAAGTAAAGAGGCAACCGTCTGAATGGGAGAATATATTTGCAATCAACGACTCTGATGAAAGCCTAATTATTAGAAATATATAACAAACTCACACATCAACAATAAAAAAACAAGCAATTCAATTAAAGAATGGGCTGAAAACCTGAACAGACACTTCTCCCAAGAAGAAATACAAATGGCCCACGGATATACAAAAAAAAAAGCTCAACTTCACTAACTATTTGGGAAATGCAAATCACAACCACGATGAGATACCATCTCACATAGGTTAGAGTGGCTATCATCACACCATAAGTAATGACAGGTGTTGGAGAGGTTGTGAGTGGAAAAGGTACCCTCATACACTGCTGGTGGATATTAATATAATGTAATTTAATGTATATTAACA
>NW_011888844.1:6442313-6454852 GCF_000151845.1 Pteropus vampyrus | reverse complement strand
ATTTTCAAATAAAAGCTTTATTGTTGTTATCCTGTTTTAGATCAATCATTATGATTGCATGGGTGAAGTAAGAGGAGGATGACTTGTCTTTTAAGATTATATGTGAAAGATTACCAGGACATATATAACAACCTTATAAAAAGGAATAAAACTTAATGAGAGATTCTGTAAATTGATATGTATGCAGTGACTGGGTAGAAATTTTGGTTGTCCTACTTGAAAATAGGGAAGTAGATTCTGAATGAATAAAGAGAGTGAAAAAGATAGCTGACAATTAAAAAAGAGGATGTGGCACACTGTTAGATAATTATCAAATTTAATTTTTTATTGGGCACAGAGCTAAACTACATTTAAAACATACTTTACAGTTTTCTGAAAATAAGAATGCTATCTCACTGTTGACTTGTGAATGGAAGTTATGAGACCATTTCCAAGCTTAAGCTTTTCCAGACATAAGTTTTTCATGCATAAACACGCATAATTATCCATGCTATTTCCCTTTACTCCTGCTTGTTGTAAATAAGTTTTGTAATTTCAGAAGACATATCTGAATATGGTAGAACCACAAGAGAGAAGGAAACTGGATCCTGAAATCATCACTTCTGAGTTTGTATCTCATATAAATGAGAAATACATGTTACATTGTGTGGGTCTCAGGTCTGGCTGTGATCCAGACTTGTGCCTAGGGATAGGACACCGGATTTAAAATGTTACATTAATGTAGTAGAGTGCTTGCACCTACCTTATGTAAGTATGATTCAGCTTATTGTTTATTATGCATGTATGGCAGAATGCCACTATTGTTTTCTGACATATATAAAGTCTATGCGGTCCCCTAGAGCAGAAGTGCACGCTCCCCGCAATAAAGTTGGTGTCTGCCATTTCATTCTCATGTTGGCTCATCATGCTTTCTTTCAACTGGACATCTCAGCACCGAAACCTTCTTGATCAGCTGGGAGCTGACACAAGGTGGAGCTGGCAGGATGAGGTGAGTACAGCTCCCAGCACTCCAGAAGGTCCTGGGTGGAGGATACTCGGGTGGAAGACATGTGTCCCCCCACCTCCTTATCTGGCTACGTGGACAGCCCTGCAGGATTGGGATGGAGTGAGGCCGAGTCCACAGGACGTCCAGAAAGCCTGGGAGTTGCTGGAGCCGAATGTCCTGACCGCTCACCAGGAGGCAGCGAGTTGGGTGGCCTGAATGTTCATGATGGTGCTGCAGCAGGCCAGCCTGGAGGTTCAGGACCAGGTTCAGTGGGTGCAACAATTGCATTGTTAGAAAGAAGCACTGGAAAGGCGGCTGGCAGCAGCAGAACGCATGCTGCAGGGCCATGACATATCGCTGCCATAGTCCCGGACTGGGAACCCACCAGCGATACCTCAGCAAGCGCAGCCAGTGATATGGCAGCAGTTTGAAGTAGAGCAGCAGTTGGCCCTAGTGGAGGTGGGGGCGTGGGAGTGGGCAAGCTGGTGGCAGGGCAAGCTGGTAGTGCCCCAACCCAGGCTAAAAAGCATAACACCTTGATCCAGTACACCCTTGACAAACTCTGGGACCTGATGAAATAGGTATGACAGAGAGCCAGGGAGACAGTTCCAGGGTGGCTGCTGGGGCTGTGGGATGACAGGGATGAAGGGACTGAATTATCTTCGGAAGAGATGGCTCAGCTGGCCTCTGTAATGGTGAGGCCGTCCCTCAGGCAGCGCCTCTAGAATGTGGCGCTTCCGGGGGGGGGGGGAGGTGCAGGCAACCACTCCTTCATTAACTGACTCGTGTCCACTGCTCAGACAGTGTGGACCAACCCTAGGGGCTGCCAGAAACAGTGAGCAGATGGGCCACATACTTAAATTTGGTTCAGATAATTTGGGAAATGGGCATGCTACAGATCATGTTTCCCGCCCAGTACACTAGTCTCGATGAGGAGGTATTTACAACCCGTATGAAGGACTTGATCTTGACCTCTGGCCCGGCTGGTACTTTTGGCACCATGGCAACACTGCCTGCCTCTTACATAAATAGGCAGATCCACAAGGTAATGCCTGCCATAGCAAGGTTGGGGGATGTGGATGTGAAAAGCCAGGAGTGTTCCACCCAAGTGCATGCTGCACCACCCGCTGCACTCCCAAACCAGCCAGTGCAAGGACGAAAGTGTGGCCGAAAAGAGAGGGGCAGGGCAGTGCCCAGCCCTATCAGCCATGAAAGTGAGCCACAGGCAGATGTGGTTTGATCTCTTTGCCACAGGTGTCTCTGCAGAAAAGACTGAGCAGCAACCTAATGAAGTGCTGCTGGTGCTGTGGAATCAGCTGCACTCTGACCACCAATTCACTCCTGTTCCCAGGAAAGCCACAACCTGTGAGGTGAGGCTGGCGGATTATCTCCCTGATTAGGGATTCAGCCGGGACACCCGGTTGGTGGGGGAGTTGGTTGACCTGAGGCCATGTGTGAAACTGACTATACATTGGTCCCCCCACAATGTGCAGAGGGTATTAGCCCTCGTGGACGTGGGTGCTGACAGTGCCCTGCTCTATGAGAATCCGGGCAAGTTTTCCGGGCCCACTACAACCATAGAAGGCTATGGGGGTTGAGTATTTTGCATGCGGCAGGTCCCTATGACATTGGGTATTGAGATTGCCTCCTTGGCGTACCAAGTGTACATATCCCCCATATAGGAGTACATTTTGGGGTTGACGTTTTGCGAGGCTCGACTGTAAATACCACTGCTGGTGAATTTCACCTTCGTATCTGGGTGGTGAAAACTATTATCCAGGGATGTCCACACCATTCCCTGTTTGTGCTGCCCCAGGCTACCTGGGTAGTGAATACAAAGCACTACCACCTGCTGGGCAGCCATGAGGAAATAGTACGCACCATTCTGAAACTGGAAGAAGCCAGTGTCATTCATCCTACTCATAGCCCATACAACTCCCCGTGTAGCCAGTGAAGAAGCCTGGGAGCTGAATAAGGTCAAGCCGCCGCCCAAGCATGCTGCCATGCTGAATGTCACGTACATCATGGACCGGCTGTCACATGAACTTGGATGATACCCTTATGTGGTGAACTTGGCAAATGCCTTTTTCTCTAGCCCTACTCTGTGCTATGGTCTCGTGGCTCAAGATTTAGCTATGTGGAAACGACCACTCCTAATGCATTTGCATCATTACATTGATGATATAATGCTAACCTCTGTTTTTCTTACAGAACTAGAAGTAGCATCAACCAGCTTGCAAGAATCTCTCACTGATGGGGTGGGCAGTCAATGAGGACAAGATCCAGGGACCTGGGATCTCTGTCAAATTCTTGGGAGTTGTCTGATTGGGTTAGACAAAAATAATGCCAGAGGCAGTGATTGATAAGATACAGGCATATCCCCAACCTGAAACTGTTAAGCAGCTCCAAACTTATTTGGGACTGCTGGGGTTATGGAGAGTGTTCATTCTTCATTTAGCCTCCTTGATGCGACTCCTGCACCATCTAGTGCGACGGGATGCCCAATGGGATTGGACCCCTGAGATAGAAGAGGCCTTTAAGGCTACAAAGCAAGAAGTAGTACAAGCTCAAACTCTATGTATAGTAAATCCCATTACTGCTTACGGTGCAGGTAGATGATGCAGAGTTTGGATGGGGCTTGTGTCAGAAACATAGTTCCTGGAAGGTGCCGATAGGCTTCTGGTCCCAGTCATGGTAAGGCGCGGAAGCATGGTATACTCTGATAGAGAAGCAACTGGTTGCCATATATACAGCTCTTCTGACAGTGAGGCCATCACTGGCCCTAATTCCGTAACTATGCAGTCCACGTACCCTGAAGAGGGGTGGCTACGATCTTGGGTGAAGACTGCCTGTACGAGAATTGCACAAATCCCTACACTGACCAAGGCGGCGGGGGCGCGTACCTGGAGCAGTGGGCGCAGTTCTCTGTGAGCCCCCTGTCAGATCAACTGTACTCCCTATCGGGACTAGTGCAATTTCAAACAGAGCTCCTGGTGTAACCTGCTGAGATGGGAGATGTACCAAGTCTCCATGTAGAGGTTCAGGCTCCCATCCCTGAGGATGCCTGGTACATAGATGACTCATGCCACGGGCAGCCCCCAACCCGAGCTGCCATGGTGTTACAGACGTCTATAGAAACCTTCTGGTATGAGACTGGTTCTGGGCAATCCAGCCAATGGGCAGAGCTTCATGCTACGTGGTTGGTCCTCATGAATGAAACTGGCCCAGTGCACTTCTGCACTAACAGTGGGCTATGTATTGAGGTCTGACTCTGTGGCTGTCCCAATGGGCTGCTGAGGAGTGAATGATAGCCCTATGGGGCCAGGGGTTATGCGCAGACCTCCAGAAGTGGGGTCTTCAACAGGAAACTACTATATATCATGTCTCTGTTCATCGGCCATTACAGGCCCCAGGCAATGATGCAGGTGATTCACTGGCACAAATCTGCTTTGCCCGTGTACCACCGGTTCTAGCCCCTGGCTCCACCAAAAACTGGTGCATGCAGGCGTCCATACCATGGGACAGGTAGTGAAGCCATGGGGGCTATCATTGACACAGGCACAAGCACAAGTTGCCATGACACAATGCCCCTGGTGTGCTGAGCAGCACCTAGAGAGACTGTGGACACCTATGCCCTGCTCCATGTAGAATGTAGAATGCTGAGCAGGCACAGCAACTCTCCAGGAAATGGATGCTGAAGTCTAAGCCATCCATGCCCTGGGAGAAGACCCTCTGACAATTTGGTGGAATTCCTGGGGGTCCTCCTGGCGGTGGACAGTAGCCATCCTAGCCTTTGTCGCCTGTAGCCTGGTAGTATTTTATTGTTCTTTATATTGTAGTTATGGACTGTGGGCCCAAGGTAGTGCCCTCCGGGCCAGATCCTGCGCCACAACTCTGTAAGAGTGGAGCATGGGTCCCAGGTCTGGCTGTGGTCCAGGCTCATGGCTAGGGATAAGACTCTGGATTTAAAATGTTATTTTAAAATAGTAGGGTGCCTGTGCCTAACTTATGTAAATATGACTCAGTTTATTGTTTATTATGCATGTGTGGCAGAATGCCATTATTATTCTCTGACATATATAAATCCCATGCAGTCCCCTAGTGTAGAAGCACAG
The DNA here is from genome assembly GCF_000151845.1 of Pteropus vampyrus. Lineage (NCBI taxonomy): Eukaryota > Metazoa > Chordata > Mammalia > Chiroptera > Pteropodidae > Pteropus > Pteropus vampyrus. The sequence goes on along the minus strand of NW_011888844.1, from coordinate 6,449,752 downwards.
GCTCCCTGCAATAAAGTTAGTGTCTGCCATTTCATTCTCATGTTGGCTCGTTGTGCATTCTTTCAACTGGGCATCTCAGCACCGAAACCTTCCCTTCTTGATCAGCTTGGCGCTGACACCTTGGTAAGCCTCTAAAATTTGAAAAAAAAAAAAATCTGTTAACAATAGTTAGTGCAATTTTAATATAATATCTTTAATTCTTAATATAGTTACTCAGGTCTATGGTTTACTCTGTGCACAAAGCTCACATTGCAATGGTTCCAAAAACCTTGCCCTTTACATGTTACCTCATTTCATAGTTTATGTTTCTCCTTATAGAGCTATTGTTTGTTTGCTTATTTTGAGTTCCTTGAAAAATTTTCTTACTTCCTGAGAACATCGAAATGTAAAAATTATGTTGTATTGATCATCTATTTATTATTCAAAGGCATGCCAACATAATCCAATCAACTACACTGGTAAAAGAAGTCTGCATTCAGAATCTTGGGTTCTAACACTCAAATGCTGCTGGACCTGCTGCATGTTGAGAATTTTAATTGTAGAAAAAGCCATATTATTTGAAGGGCTGTAAGCACACAGAAATAATTTATGGGAGAATATGTACTCACTGGCACTAGGAATAAACAATAGTTTCTCTTCCTGAGACTTGGATATGAAATACCAGGAAACTTGAGAGCCCACCCTGAGATGCCAAATATTAATCCTGCACTTTCTATGATTTAAACTAAGAGTGCCTTCTTCTAATGAAAGTCATGGGTCATGGGACACACATTACAGCCTGGAGGATATTTGCTTATTTTTGTAAATAAAGATTTATTAACAGCTACTCATTTATTTGCTTATGGCTGTTTTATGTTACAACAGTTGAGTTGAGTAGTTGCAACAGAGGCCTCATGGCCCACAAGCCTTACTTATTTACTTTTATATATTTTTTTTATATTTTTATAGGTTGGTGAAACCCAAGGTATGCCTTAAAAACTAAATGAGAAACTATTTGAGGAGATAACTTCAAAAATATGCCAAACAGAATTCTTACAGGAAGAAAGTAACTCTGCAAACATTAACTTTCTATAAAAATTACAAAATATGAAAAAACAATTCACTAAAGACAGTGAAAACATACAACTGCATTATTCAAACTCTAAAACCTCAGGTAATAGAAAAGGATTCTAATGGGGATATTAATAATTTTAAATTATTAAAAGCATTAAATATAATTAAAACAATTTCCAGAAGAATTGTGTCATTAGGACTATCCAAACCTGTAGAGAATTTTTATAAAAATTTATTTGAGCCAAACAGAGGATATGCCTGGAAGCTAGATCACAACAAACTGAGAAAAATGCTTCCAAGAATAATAGTTTGCAGTTTATTTTATGCATTTGAGATTAATGAAGGAACATAAAGAAGATTATATGAATATGGGAGAAAGAAGATTGGATTATACCTTAAGATTATGTGCTCTCTTGAAGGCGCACATGCTTTATAAGGAGGGGTCTTAAAGAGTGGTAAAGAAGGGTCTGAAAAGAGGTATTTCAGAAGTGTGTTAATCTAGATGTACAGAAACAACGGACAGAGCTTGCTTCAGACAAAGATAAGTCTTTTATTAAAGGAGATATATTCCTGAGTGTGACTACTCACCATGATTGGCCAAGTTAGAAATTTATAATCAGATCACCCTGAAAGATTCTTTTCTATAGAACCTCCTTTTTTATCCAAAATTCTCCCTTTTGGTCATAAATCAATTAGAAGATTCTCCCCAAAAGAGACAAGAGGTGTGTATCCACAGAAAAATGTCTGAGAAAGTCTCAGAATCACTAAAACTGAGAGAAAGTGTTTCTCTCTTTAAGGCAGTCAGTAAAGCCTGGAGGAGGTGACTGCTTCCTAAATGCAAAGAACGTTGTGAAACTTCAAGAAATATGAAATATCAATAAAACATAACATCAACAAAAAGCATAATAAATTTCCAGTAATTCATCCCAAAGAAATGAAGAACTGTGACTTGCCTGATAAAAAAATTCAACATATTTATTTTAAGGAAGCTCAGTGAGCTACAAGAAAACACAGAGGCAAAATTAAATAAAATGATGAAAAGAATACACAAACAAATGAGAAATTTAACAGACATATATAAATTATAAAAAGCAAAAAACAGGCTTTACTGTTAAAATGTACAATTGAAACTTATCGGATTTCGTTAACCAAAGTTACCATAAAAAAATAAAAAAATAAATAAAAAACCCAGAAATGCTGGAGCTAAATAATGCAATGAATAAAATTTTTAAAATGCAGTAGAGAGCATCAATAGTAGTCTTGATCAAGCAAATTAAAGAATCTGTAAACTTGAAGAAAAATCATTTGAAATATTCAGAGGAGAAAAGAATTTAAAAAAATAAGAAGAGTAAAGAAAGATTGTTTGAATTATTGAATAATATCTAAATAAACAACTTACACAGTATGAGAGTCTCAGGAGAAGAGAAAGTAAGAGGAGCAGAAGGCTTAGTTAAACAAATAATGGCTGAGATCTTCCCAAATCTAGTAAGATAATTAAACATTCAAGTACATGAAACTCGTAAGTCTCCAACAAGTACAACCCAAAAAGAATTATCCAAGACATTTTATTATTATTTATTTTTTTATTTTTATTTTTTTGATGCCTATAGCACCTGGTCTCCCTAGGTGGTCTCCCATCCAAGTACTAACCAGGCCCAACCCTGCTTAGCTTCCGAGATCATTTGGGATTGAGATTGTTCAGGGTGGCATGGCCGTAGGTTCCAAGAAGTTTTAATAAAACTGTCAAAATCAAATGCAAAGAGAGAATTTTTAAAAAATTAAGAAAACAAAATCTTAAATACAAGGAAACTCCTATGAGACTATCAGTGAATTTCTTGGAAGAAACACTGCAGGCCAAAAAAGAGAGGAATGATATATTCAAAGTGCTGAAAGAAAGTCAACAAACAAAGCAACAACAGAAAACCTCTGAATGACATATACAATATCTAGTATACCTGTCCTTCAGAAATAAAGAAGAAATAAAACTTTCCTTGACAAATATTGAGGAATTTAATGACCACTAGACACACCTTAAAAGAAATAATAAAAGAAAAATTTCAAGTTGAAATAAAAAGATGCTATTTAGTAAGATGGAAGCATATAAAAACATACAGCATGTTGGTAAAAATGAGTATATAAAATAATTCAAAATATTCTAATATTGTGATATGATTATATATTAACCACTTAACTCTAATGTAAAAGTTGAAAGACAAAAGTATTAAAAACTATTATAGCTGCTATATGTCATGAATGGATATGCTATATAAATAGATGTAAATTGCAACATCAAAAACATAAAATGTTAGGAGAGAATAAAAGGACAGAGTTTTTTAATGCAACAAAAGTTGTTATCATCATAAAACAGACTGTTATAACTGTAAGAACTTTTATGTAAGACTCATAGCAACCACAAATCAAAAACTTACAGTAGTACACAAAAGATGAGAAGAGAATCAAGCTGCCTCATTACAGAAAATCATCAAATTACAAAGGCAGACATTCAGAGAAAAAAAAAAAAAAAAAACAAATCTCAATATAAAAAAGGAACTATGAAACAACCAAAAAACAGTTAGTAAAATGGTATTAATAGGTCTTAACATATCAATAATTAGTTTAAATGAAAATAGATTAAACTCACCAATCAAAAGATACGTAGAAGCTGGATGAATACAAAAACGAAACCCAACTATATGCTACTTACAAGAGATTCACTTCAGCTTTAAAGACACACATAAGCTGAAAATCAAGCTATCAAAAAATATATACTATGAAAATGGAAACCCAAAGAAAGTGTGAGTGGCTATACCAATATCAAACAAAATAGACTTTAATCCAAAAATAATAACAAGAGACAAGGTCATTATGTAATAGTAAAGGGATTAATTTATTAAAGATATATAACAATTGTAAATATTGAAGCATGTAAATATTGTAAGCAAATGCTGACAGATCTTAAGGGAGAAATAGCCAGGGTGCATATTTATGTGTTTATTTTCTGTGAGATATTTCTGATTTCCCTGGACGTTTAAAAATATCTTGTAATGCTCCAGAGCACATTCATGCACACAGTTTGGGAGATGCAAAGTTAAGCTGTACACATTTTTCTGAACCTTGTCCTAGGCCCTGTTATTTCACATGAAACCAAATTAATGGGTTCCAATTATAAAAGTTTAGCATACAGATATCATTACAGATTATTTTCAGGGTTATTCTTTTGAGAAGCAACTACTTTTCTGTTAAATACAGATATCTAGATACCAAGATATCATCACCTTCTACCCTACCTACCCACTTATTGTAACTTCCGATATTAAATGTTTAACATGTTGTGTCTTAAATATTGGTAATAGTAAGGGACATCAATACTCCAGTTCAGCAAAGTATTGATCATTCAGAGAAACATGAAGAAATAATGAACTTCAATTACACATTATACCAAATGGACTTAACAGATATATAAAGAACATTTCATTCAACAGCACCAAAATAAACACTCTTCTCAAGTTCACATAGGACATTCTCTAGAATACATTATAATTTAAGTCACAAAACTAGTCTAAAATTTAAGAAGAATTGCAATTATACCAAGTACCTTTTCCAACTACAATGATATAAAACCAGAATTCAGTAACTGGAGAAAAATGGGAAAGTTTACAAATATGTAAAAATTAAGGACCCTTCCGAACAACCAATGGGTCAAAGAAGTAATCAAAAGGGGGACAAAATCTTGAAACAAATAAAAATAAAGACACAACATACCACAAGTTATGAGAAGCAGCAAAAGTAGGACTAGGAGGAAAGTTTATAATGATTAATGTCTACATTAAGAAAAAAGAAAACAATTAAAATAGCCTCAATTTATACCTCAAGTAACTAGAAAAAGAACAAACCAACCCCAAAGTTGAAAGAAGAAAATAATAAAACGGAACAGAAATGAATAAAAGAAAGCCCAGAATAATCAGTAGAACAGATCAACAAAAATACAGACGTTTTTTGAAAAGACCAAAAAAAGATAAATTTTGAACTAAACTAAGAAAAAATAAGTGAAGACAATAAAATCAGAAATAAAAAAAGACATTACAGCTAATACCAAAAATATGCAAAATATCCTAAGAAAATACTACAAACAATTAAATGCCAAAAGATGGAGAAACTAGAAGAAAAAAATAAATTTCTAGAAATATATAAACTATCAAAACTGAATTATGAAGAAGTAGAAAATCTAAGCAGACAATAACTAAAAGAGATTCAGTAATTAAAGAAATCATCTCAACAAAGAAAATTCCAGAATTTTCTTCTCTGTTAAATTCTACTAAACTTTTAAGAAAGAATTAATGAGAAGTATTCGCAAACTTTTTCCAAATAATAAAAAAAATAGAATTCTGCAAAATTTAGTTTACTAGGCCAACATTACCATGATATAAAAGCCAGATAAGGACACTACAATAAAACTATAAATCAATATACTTGATGATCATAGACAAAAAAGTTCTCAACGAAAACTTTATCAACACTAAAAAAGATTTTTCATCATGACCAAACGGGACTTATCCCTGAGACGCAAGAAAAATTCAAATGTACAAATCAGTAAATGCAATACAACATATTAATAATACAAAAGATAAAAATCACATAATTATCAAAATAAATGGAAAAATCATTTGTCAAAATACAACATATTTTCATAATTAAAACCCTCAACAAATTAAGTATAGAAGAAATATATCTCAACATAATCAAGGCCATATACAACAAAACCACAGTTAACACCATACTCAATGGTGAAAGATTGATAGCTTTTTCTCTAGAGTCAGAAAAAGACAAGTGTGCCCACTATCACAACTCCTATTTAACATAATACTGGAAGTCCTAGCCAAAGCAATCAAGCAAGAAAAAAAAAAGAGAGAGAAGAAAAGTTGTCTCATTTGACAGATGATATGGTCTTATAAGTAGACAATTTTAAAGATTATTAAAAACTGTTAGAATTAATCAATACATTCAGAAAGCTTTCAGAATATAAAAGTTATATACAAATATCAGTTGCATTTTATACACAAAAAAACTACATATAAAAATTAATAAAATCCCATTTGCAATAGCATTAAAAACAGTAAAATATTTAGGAATAAATTTAACCAAGGAAGTAAAAGTTCTTTAGAATAAATAAGTAAAAGTTCTTTATAATTTTGAGAACAAAATAAATGGAAATATATCCTGTGTTTATATATTGGAAGAATAAATATATTTTTTAAAATGTCCATACTACCCAAAGCCATTTATAGAGTCAATGCAACTTCTATCAAAATTCTAACAGCATTTTTACAAAAAAAAAACAACAAAAAACAAAAAACAAAAAACAAAAAAACATTCTAAAATTCATATGGAACAAGAAAAGACCCCAGATAACCAAATAATTTATGAGAAAGAAGAATGAACCTGCATGCATCACTCTTCCTGATTTTAAAGTATACTACAATGGTATAGTAATTAAAACGATATGGTACTGGCATAAAAATAGACACATAGATCAATGACACATAATAGAGAGCCCAAAAGTAACCTCAACATCTTACATTTACATGGGAGCCGACAACACTAAATAGAGAAAAGATAGTCTCTTCACAAATAGTATTGTAATAAACAACATGAAGAAAAATGAACTTGGACCCCTATCTTACACCACTCCAAAAATTAACTTGAAATGCATTAAAGATTTAAACATAAGACCTGATACTGTAAAACTCCTAGAAGAAAACAAAGAGAAAGAACTTCTGGACATTGGACTGGGCAATATGTGTATTTAGATATGACACCAAAAGCAGGAACAACAGAAGAAAAAATGAAAAAGTGAAACTACATCAAACTAAAAAGCTTCACAGAAAAAAAAAATCAACAATATCAAAAGCATCTATGAAATTAAAGAAAATGTTTGTAAATTATATATTTGATAAGCAGTTATAATCCAAACATATAAAAAACTCATACAACCTGATTCCAAAAAACAAACCATCTGATAAAAAATAAAGGTAGAGAAACTAAATATTTTTCCAAAGAAAAACATGTAATGGTAAACAGACATGAAAAAGATGCTCAACATCTCATTATTAGGTACATGCAAGTCAAATTCACAATGAGATGGCACTTCACACCTGTTAGAATGGCTATCATCAAAGAGACAAGAGATAAAAAGTATCGGCAAGAATGGGAAGGAAAGGGAACCATAATGCACTGTTGATGGGATTGCAAATTGGTACACTCACTATGGAAACAGTAATAAAATTTCTCAAAAAAAATAAGTAAAATGGAACTACCATTACACTTCTGGGCTTATAGCCAAAAGAAGTAAAAACAGGAGTTCAAAGCCATATATGCACATGTGGCAC
>NW_011888844.1:6439988-6442263 GCF_000151845.1 Pteropus vampyrus | reverse complement strand
ACTCATACAACCTGATTCCAAAAAACAAACCATCTGATAAAAAATAAAGGTAGAGAAACTAAATATTTTTCCAAAGAAAAACATGTAATGGTAAACAGACACGAAAAAGATGCTCAACATCTCATTATTAGGTACATGCAAGTCAAATTCACAATGAGATGGCACTTCACACCTGTTAGAATGGCTATCATCAAAGAGACAAGAGATAAAAAGTATCGGCAAGAATGGGAAGGAAAGGGAACCATAATGCACTGTTGATGGGATTGCAAATTGGTACACTCACTATGGAAACAGTAATAAAATTTCTCAAAAAAAATAAGTAAAATGGAACTACCATTACACTTCTGGGCTTATAGCCAAAAGAAGTAAAAACAGGAGTTCAAAGCCATATATGCACATGTGGCACAATTTATAATAACAAAGACATGGAAACAACCTAAGTGTCTGTCAACGAGTGAATGGATAAAGAACATGTGGTATGTATATGCAGTGGAATATTACTCAACCATGTGAAGAAAGGAAATTCTTCCAGTTGCAACAACATGGATGGACTTTGAGGGCATAATGCTAATTGAGATAAGTCAGACAAAGAAAGACAAATACTGTATGATTTTACTTATATGTAGAATTTGGAAAAGCCAAGATCATAAAACAGAGATCAGAATGGTGGTTTTCTAAGCCTGGTGGGTGGGAGAATTTGGAATATGTTGTTTATAAGTACAAACTTGGGACTAGACAATAAAAAATCCTAGAAAGCTAATGCATAGCATAGTGAAAAAATCCTAGAAAGCTAATGCATAGCATAGCAAGTCGACAATACTGTATTATAAACTTTAAAGTTGCTAAGAGACTGGATTTTAATTCTTTCCAACACAAAGGAATTATAATTATGTGATGTTGTAGAGTTATTAGCTAATACTACAGCAGTAATCATATTGCAATTTATATATGTATTAAATCAACACATTGTACACCTTAAACTTACACAGTTATATGTCGATTATTTATCAAATAAAAAAAAACACTAATCCTCATGAAACCTCTTCAAAAAACTTTAAAAGATAAAAAAATTTTCAAATTATTATAGAAGGTCAAATTATTCTAATATTAAATCCCAACAAAGACACAACAATATAATTACAGACCAATATTGAGGCAAAAATATTCAAAAATAAAATACTAGTGAACTGATTTCAGCAACATATTAAAGTTTTATATACTATGACCAAGTGAGATTTATTCTTAGGATGCAAGGATGGTACATTAGAAAATCAATCAATATAATATATTAATAAAATGAAAGCAAAAACAACATATAATTATCTCAAAGTGCAAATAATGTTTGAGAAAATGCAACATCCTTTTATGATAAAAACACTCAATAAACTATGAATAGAAAAAAATGTCTTCAATATGATAAATGGCATATATAAAACCCACAATTAACATCATATTCAATGGTAAAAGACTAAAAACATTTCCACTTAAATCAGGGATGGGGCAAGTAAGCCCATTTTGCCATTTCCATTTAACATGAGATTGGAAGTTATGGCCAGAGCAATTGGGCAAGAAAAAAATAGAAAAAATGTACATAAATTTTTATTACAACCTTATTCATAATAGCTCAATAAACAAAAGGCATCCGAATTTAAAATGAAGAATTTGGCAAAGTTATTAGATATAAAATCAATATGCAAAAATTATTTTCAATTCTGTACACTAAAAATTGACAATCCTAAAGGAAATTAATAAAATAATTATAATAGCATTCAAAATAATAGAAAAATTAAGAATAAATTTAACCAAGGAGATTAAGACATGTACACTAAAATCTACAAAACATTGTTGAAAGAAATAAAAGAAGATACAAACAAAAAGAAATACATTTTGTGTTCATAGATTGGAAACAATATTTTTAAAATTAAAATACGACGCAAAGCAATTCACAAATTCAATAAAATCCCTATAAATATCACCATTGGCTATTGTTTTTAGAAACAGAAAACCCATCCTAAAATTAATATTGAATCCCCAAACAATCTCTAAAAAAGGAAAAATTTGGAGATCTTATACTTACTGGTTTACTTAAAAATTACTTTTCTGTGTTTTTAATACACAAATATCTAAAATTATATTCATAGAAAAATTTGTACATAAATGTTTATTGCAACCTTATTCATAATAACCCCAAACTGAAAACAGTCCAAATGTCCTTCAATGAATGGTTAAATGAACTCTGGTAGCATGGAATACAACTGCTCAATTAAAAGAAAAA
>NW_011888844.1:6434503-6439628 GCF_000151845.1 Pteropus vampyrus | reverse complement strand
GCCCATTTTGCCATTTCCATTTAACATGAGATTGGAAGTTATGGCCAGAGCAATTGGGCAAGAAAAAAATAGAAAAAATGTACATAAATTTTTATTGCAACCTTATTCATAATAGCTCAATAAACAAAAGGCATCCGAATTTAAAATGAAGAATTTGGCAAAGTTATTAGATATAAAATCAATAAGCAAAAATTATTTTCAATTCTGTACACTAAAAATTGACAATCCTAAAGGAAATTAATAAAATAATTATAATAGCATTCAAAATAATAGAAAAATTAAGAATAAATTTAACCAAGGAGATTAAGACATGTACACTAAAATCTACAAAACATTGTTGAAAGAAATAAAAGAAGATACAAACAAAAAGAAATACATTTTGTGTTCATAGATTGGAAACAATATTTTTAAAATTAAAATACGACGCAAAGCAATTCACAAATTCAATAAAATCCCTATAAATATCACCATTGGCTATTGTTTTTAGAAACAGAAAACCCATCCTAAAATTAATATTGAATCCCCAAACAATCTCTAAAAAAGGAAAAATTTGGAGATCTTATACTTACTGGTTTACTTAAAAATTACTTTTCTGTGTTTTTAATACACAAATATCTAAAATTATATTCATAGAAAAATTTGTACATAAATGTTTATTGCAACCTTATTCATAATAACCCCAAACTGAAAACAGTCCAAATGTCCTTCAATGAATGGTTAAATGAACTCTGGTAGCATGGAATACAACTGCTCAATTAAAAGAAAAACTATTCATTGATATAGTAACCTAGATGAATCTCTAGAGAATTATACTTAGTGACAAAAAAGAAAATTTTAAATGGCTACATACTGTATTATTTAAATGACAAAATTGTAGAAACATAAAACAGTTGTTTCCAGGAATAAGGAAAGAAAGCATCTTGTTCTATAGTCATGGAATATGCAATTTTTTGACCGGTAGTGGATACATGAACCTGCACTTATAATAAACTTATACTTGAAGAAATACACACAGATACACATAAATATCTACAAGTAAAACAGGATATCCAAGTAAGATCCATAGATTATATCAATGTCAATATCTTGGTCTTTATATTGTAGTATAGTATAACATAGGCTTGTAAGATGTAACCAACCATTGGTGGAAATTGAGTAAAGAATACATAGGATTATTCCATATTATTTTTTACAACTACATGGTTAGAAATCTAAAATTATCTCAACAAAATTTTTAACTTTCATCAAACCAAAGAAACTAATGCACGCACACAAAAGTTAATAACAAACTAGATTAATGACAGTAATCAAAGTTCCTTGAAATAGAGTAAAAATAATGTTTAATATTTGAATTATTATACTGGATATCAAGATTAAAAAGTTTAGGATGCCCACTAAAAATAAAAGGGCAGCATCAAAATCAGAGAGATAAAAAAGATAATTTTAAAATATTTATTAATCAAACAGTAATTAGCGAAGGAAGAAAAATACACAAAGTAAAAGTATGTTAAAAAGAAAGAACATAATAAAAGGTAGAAATAATGCAGATATATAACAATTGTATGTGTAATTAAATATGATAGTTAAAATATTTTAAAAATAGATTTTTAAGAAATGGAGCTGTACATTGCTTAAACAACGCACCTATAAGATATTGGTAGAATATGATTGATAGACTAAATACTAGTCAAATGAAAGTGAGTATAAGATTTATATCGCAAAAAATAAAATTTGAGGAGGAAATAATTGTTAATAATATAGAATAGAGGCCATCAAATTCTAGTCCCTGGGCCAAATCTGGCTCACTGTCTATTTTTATAAAGAACTTTCTGTTGAAATGCAACCATGCTTATTTTTTAAACATATTATTCATGGCTGCTTTTGTACTACAACAGCAGAGTTGAGTAAGAGTTGAGCATAGTTATAAAAGAGATCCTACAGTTCACAAATCCTAAAATGTTCACTAACTGTCCCTTTTTAAAATATACACATACAATACAGTATCATTAACTGTAGATAGCTGGCCCTTAAAAAATTTGCCAAACCCTAATAGAGAGGATCTCTACATATTGATTTAAGAAACAAATTATCTGAAAGATTTAACCACTCTGATTTTCTATGCATAAAAAAACCTTCAAATATATATTGTGTAAAAATTAATAAAATCAAAACAATTTTAAAAATCCAAAATTATACTGGAGATAGCATTCTGTTCTCAGTAATCGACAGCCTAACATGAAAGTAATTGTCTGATGCAGTCAACCTTCCAGGAGCAGGCAGAGGCCATACCTTATGCAGTGTACCTTCTCTCAGTCTAAATAAATTGGGTCGAATTTTGGCAATAGTCATAAATCTGTCATGCAGTGGTAACTTCTCCATCAGATACATAATATACTTTACTGTTGTCTTATTCATTATGGTGATGAATCCAAGAAGCAGTTACGACATTCTGGGCAGTACACGTTCAATCAGCGGGTTGATTCCAGTCAGTCTCATCACAGAATGGGCTTTTACTGTTAGTATCTACATTAAATAACCCAGATAGTTCAATCAAATTAAAAAGTTTAGGGTGCCCACTAAAAATAAAAGGGCAGCATCAAAATCAGAGAGATAAAAAAGATAATTTAAAAATATTTATTAATCAAACAGTAATTAGTGAAGGAAGAAAAATAATGTGTGATTTTTTCCACACATTTCAAATATGTCATTTATCTACTAGTCTAAAATTTTCAACATGGCAGACTAAATAACCAGGCTGTTGATAAATCTAAGAGTCAGTGAACCATAACAAAGTCTATAAAGGTGGTTATTGGCTAGAGCTATGAAAGTGACCTAGAGTTCTGCCTACTGCACAGAGCAACCACACATATTTTTGGTTCAGCATGGTAGGTACTGAGGATGAACAGCTGCAGCATGTCAGAAAACATCAAATGATTTCAAATTAGCTGAATCATCATAGCACCAGAGTCAGGCACTTTAGGGAGCCTTGGTAAATCCAGGGCCCCATCAAGCCAGCAGATTTACTTAAGGCAGTATAGCAAGTATAAACTTTTCCTCAGGAAGATAGCTGACACTTTTTCATGTATAGCTTAGATGCCACTGGGTAGAGTTACCAGATTTAGCAAATAAAAATACAAGATTCCCAGTTAAATTTGAATTTCAAATAATTTCAACTTTAAAACTTATACCCAAAAATATTGTTTATGTACTTATATAAAAAATGTTGTTATTTGAAATTTAAATTTAATTGGATGTCTTGTGTTTTATCTGGCGATGGTACATTAATTACCTGACTGTTTTCTTAAATACATTATTTCCACTTGACAAATGAGACTTATTGGGCTTTTATAACCTTGTTAATCACTGTGTCTGAGTTAACCTATGCAAAAATGTAAATGTCAGGTTAACAGGTCAGGTGTTCAGTTTTAATCAGAGCCCAATGGCAAGCTGAAAGCTGTTTTTCAAAAGTAGGGTAACTAGTAGGCATGTTAGGAGAGTGATGAGTCCAAAATCCCAAGGGACACCTCATGATAGAGGCTATCTCCCTTTGCCAGAGCCTACTAATGTCAGTTATCAGAGACTTGAAACTCAAATAGGGTCATTAGGGTCATGGAGTCCAGAGATAGATAGCATGAAAAAGATTGTAGGACAGCTTCCAAGTAATTGTGGGTTCCACTTAAAAAAATGCTGGTTAGCAGGTTAGCTGATATAAATACCATCTCCAATACCCAAATAGTCCAATAGATTATTAACTCTCAAGTGTAAGACCATGAGAAAGCTATGTTTCCTTGACTGCCAGAGAGATTAAACACTGTGAATTTATCCAAACAATCCCAAGAGTGGTTCCCTGAATTTTTCCAGGTTTTATCAGCTGCCTATGCTGATGGAGATGTGATAACATTTGCAGGCAAGGCTGTTGAGACCGAAGCTTCTTACTTTAAAACCACCAGGTCATCATCTATATAGTGAGAACTTTGGAACAGATGGCAAAGGCAATCATGCTATATTCTATGGCATTCTCTAGTTGCAAATGGCAAAAGTGTTTAGATACTCCAGGAGAATTGGTAATAAAACAAGTACATTGTTTTCTAACTCATCTCTGAAACAATTAAAGTTTTAAAAGAAGCTGGAATAACAAGAGATGGCATATCCAGTACAATAACCTTGTATAACCAGGAAAATAGACTAATGGTCCTAGGGTGGAACAGAAAAGAAGGCACTGGCACTGTCCAAGTGCCATCAGTATGTGCAGTAGAGTCAGTTGCAGTCACAATGTCTGGTACAGCTAGAGCTATAGGAGCAACAAGTGAATTCAGTTGATGATAATCCACTCTAAACTTCCATCTCCCATTGGTCTATTTTCTTGGTTACACAGTTATTATACTGGATATGCCATCTCTTGTTATTCCAGTTTCTTTTAAAACTTTAATTCAATCTATAGTCTTTCTCTCTTTTTTTTTTTTCTTTCTAGGATTCAATATTGTTTCAGAGATGAGTTAGAAAACAATTTACTTGTTTTATTACCAATTCTCCACATGTAGCATGTAATGATTGGGTGTTTACCCTTTGGCACTTATGGGATAGGGAAACATAAGCATTTAACATATAAATCCCTATTATACATTTATATATAGTAGCAATACTAACAGTACATCAAATTGCCCCCCCAAAAAACCACCCATTAAGTCAAATTTGCTTCCTTTTGATACCAAGAACTCTGGCAAAATGCATGAGTTGAATTCGGGTGCCTCTCCAACACCACTATTATCCCCCACCTGACTGGACCAAGCAGGATGATGACTTGGCCACTAATATAAAATGGAGCCATTAAAATGTGAGTCCTGCTCTTGATTGAGGTCCACAGCATACTAAGATGAATATTTAGGTCATTTGGTCCCCTATAGAGATAAGTAAATCTCAGTCTAACCACTAAGCACGTTTTCCCTTTAAAGCAACTAATGTCAAGTTCAAAGGGGGAGTAAGGGATCAAGGAATATGAATGGAGAGTGTGGCTCCATTTCAATAAGCAAGGCATATTTACCTTTAGTTTCAAGCAGCAAATCAGTTACAGTTCAACCACATAAACTTCCAATGTATTCAACCTATTCAAAGCCATATACTGGAT